>NC_042622.1:198809887-199117687 GCF_901001135.1 Rhinatrema bivittatum | reverse complement strand
AAATGTTTTCTTTCACGTTGATGCTCCTTGGCTGGGTCAGACATTACTTCAGCGTTTGTGTGTGTGTGTGCCCTGCTTTCCTCACTCAAACATTTCTCCCAATGTTATCTATGTTTACCAATAACTACTAGTTAAATTTTATATTTAGCCTCGTTTCTAATATTTGCAGTTTTATTCACTGTCTTCTTATAAGTTCTATGTAAGGCTCATGCCCCAGAAGCACTCTGCCTCTTTTTCTCTTCTCCCCTCCTCCATCCTCCAGGCTGATCCTTCACCTGCCACCACTGACAGAAGCCTCCTTCCTCCTGCTCAGCATTCCTGAGTCTCCAGCTTGCAGATGTCATATGGAAGGGTGCGAAAGGAAGCAAGCAGTGGCGCCTTGTCGAGCATGGCGCCCTGTGTGGCTGCGCAGGTCACACATCCCAAAAGCTGGCCCTGCTGGCAGCTAAGATTTAATGCTAAAAAAAAAGCAGTGTCATGCATTTGGCCTGCAAATTACCCAGGGAAACAGCATAATGTAGGGCTTGAAATTCTTGTACGCATGAAATGAGCGGGATCTCGTAATAATCACATCTGATGATCTTAAGGTAGTCTTTATTCTAAAGCATATGGAATCAGACTTAAATATCTAGACGTATACACCCTAGAGGAAAGGCAGGACTGGAGAGATATGACAGACATTATAAATACCTCCACTTTATAAATACACAGGACGCAGGCCTCTTTCAGTGCAACAGAGAGGCTCTGGAACAAAGAGTCATGGTATGAGGGTAAGACGAGGTAGATTCATGAGTGAAATAAGGAAATATTTCTTTACAGAAAGGGTGGTGGTAGATGCATGGAACAGCCTTCCAGAGGAGGCGATAGTGATCAGGACCGTATCTGAATACAAGAAAGCAAAGGACAAGCCCAGGGGATCTCTGGGGGAATGTTAAGGATGGCAGAGTTGAACAATTGGTGTGAATGGGCAGACAAGATAAGCTGTGGCCTTTGTGTGCTGTCACGTTTCTATGCCTCTACGTTTAGAAGAGAAAGAACTTTTAATTTTGTAAAGTTATGGCTACACCGACACTTTTCCGTGAATCTGAAACAATGGTTAGGCACAATAAAGATGCAAACAGAATATAAGCGTCAGAAATTCAGTTTTAAGATTGGTTAAAGAATGTAATAGACAAGTTTAGGATTATGAATTAAGATGTTGTTTATTTATTAATTATTTATTAATTGTTATTGCATTTATTTTCATTTATTAATTGTTATTTATTAATTGTTAGCATTGTTATATATATATATTTTCTCTGTTTCTTGGATTAACTATGTTCATTGTAAACCGCTAACTTGAAGCGATAGTTACTGTTCATTGTAAACCGGGGTGATATGTATATTATACAGGAACCTCCGGTATATAAATCCTTAAATAAATAAATAAATAAAAATGTAAGGAAAGAACCGCTCTGATCTGGACACAGGCATGGGGACTCACTGGGAGCGGCATGGACTATGCCAAGTCCATGACCTCCTGAGCTCCTTCCCTCACAGGAGGAAAAACATTTTTTTTCAAAGGCTCTAAGGGTTTCTCCTCACTGGGGCTCTTCTCATCAGCCTGGTCAACGACACAAAAACCTCACACAGACACCCCCCCCCCCCCAAAAAAAAAAAACTGCTCTTCAAAATAAAAATTCTTTATTAGCACTGATGGTGGACAAAGTCCTCAGATAGTCAATCAAAGTCCAAAAGCACCAAGACTAAATCTCTGTGTCTTTCTCAGTAGCAAAAGGCTGCAGGCTGGGAGGCAAGATTTCTGGGGCAGGGAGCCTCATCGCTTAATTAAGCCTCCCCAGGTATCTGTGTGGCTACAGCTCTCCTCCCGTCCGGAATTTCTCTCCCTTTTACACTCAGATGAGCCTCTGCCCGATCCCTTTAGAGTCAGAAACTCTGTAGGGCATTCCTCTGGCAGTTTCCCCTTGAACTCCTCAAAGGAAAATCCTCTTGCATCACTCTCCGGCCAATGCAGGAAGCTGTGTGTTAAAATACCGTGCTTGATTTCAGTGCACAGTTTTAACGCTCAGATGAAAAAATATATATTTTTTTTTATAACTCCCACTGCAGTATGTTAACGCACGTTCTGACTCAGGAAAGGGGGCGCAGCCCTGAAAGGCAGATCGCGGTCTGGCAGGCCGATGTAAGTGGTGTCAGTCGCCGCCGCTTAGCCAGATAAGTAAATACCGACTTATCCTGCTATCTGATGCTGGGCGCTGCTGCCACTTGGCCGGATAAGTAGCGGTGTCTGCCTCCACTTACATCTGCCTGCCGGATCAAGATTATCTTTCCACAGATTTTTCTTCTTGGCTATCACATTCAAATTGCCAGGAAATATATATAAAAAAAAAAAAAAAAGCTGCAAACAAATGTCCCTAACTACATTTTAACTTTTTAGATCTGGAATTAGCAGAGTAGCAACTATTTCTGGCACTAGGCCGATATGAAGTAATTTGCATGTCAGCCCTCTTTTTTTTTTTTTTTTAAAGAGAAGATTTTTTTATTTTTTTATTTTTTGCTAATGTATTGTCAGAGTACTGCAGAATGAAAAAATGTTAGAAATGATTACCTTCCTGTGGAATTTATTCAGGATATAATTGTGCACAACAGGTGAACCCTCAGAATAAAATAGATTATAATTATTAGGTCAATATTCATGTTTTTAATAATATAAGATTATGATTGCTATAAGCTGCGTACGGGCATAAGACTATGTATATAATTATAATATAGACACATTCACAAACAAGAGTAAACACAGACTCTCTCTCTCTCTCTCATATCTGGTTATCCATAGAAAGTATACAACCAACAACCTTAAGTTGTTAAAGATCAGGGATACGGCTCTAACTTAAGTCTTTCCAATTTTGTGGAACAGCCTGCTGAAAGAAATTAGATTGGAGGCTATGTAGTCGCCATTCAGAATAAGAAGTTAAGACACGGTTCGAATCTCTGGTGATTAGCTGTGTATGTCTGGGAGTCAGAGAATTAGGAAAGCAGAGAACCAGAGACCAGAAGGTCAAGGATATGGAGGCAATATAATTAGGCTGCACTCCTCTGCATGAAAAAAAACAAACTATCTGGCTAATTGCTGGTTGTTAATTTTTGAATGCTATGGGTTTTGCACTGACACATTTAAGTATTTTTTTTATTAGTTACTGTATATATATGTAGAGGTTTATAATCCAGTTAAATGGAAATCTTTAGGTTTCGCATGCACTGATTTGCACAGGCTTTTGGTTCGTATTAGAGGACTAGGAGAATTTTTAAATTTAAATTCTAAATGCAAACCTCCTGGGCTTTTAGGGAAGAGATTCTTATCGCCAAACGTTTTGGTGCTGTCTCCAAACTTTGACTTGTTAGTGCTCTGTTATGTGCATCCTTTCTCTTGCTTGAACAGTTGTGTATGATTCGGCTGGGTGGATGGAGAAAGGTTAAATGTGTGGAGGTTTGTGCCCGCAGCTTTAAAGGGCCAACTGCAGGAAGGGTTTGGAGGGTCAAGGCAGGACAGGCACAGCTGTGGACACAGCGTGGGGGAGTCTGGGCGCCTGCCGTACTGGGGAAATCTCGACGAGATTTGTTTTATTGTTTCTCTTACGATACAACGCAAGAAACCATGTTTGTTTTGTCCCTACGTTTTAGCGCGTGCTAAGTGGGTTTCGTTCTTTCTACAACAATTTACTGTGCACTGAGATGCTGAAAAGAAACAAAAACAATTAGTAAACGAAACAAAAGGTTTTACTACGCGCACATATGACTAATCCAAAGATCCACATGAACATTTGTGACTACAAAGGCTCCTCCTACAGAAGATTATAGATCTGTTTACACACAGAGTGTACTTACACAGAAACATGTAGTAGCCACATAGGATAGTTCTTTATTTGGTCCAATGGAAGGTATCAGAACCGGCAAAGAATCCACTTTTCTCTAGGATCAATGTGACTATTAGGACTTAGCACTCCATGGGGATTTGAGCAGTAGTTTACTTTGAGGTTAAACAGCAAACTGGGATGAGGCTGTTCAGTTTATTTTTCTGATTCAGACTCACTGAAAGAAGCAGAGCAATCTACAACCAAGGAAGCCTTTGAATCACACTGAACGTGGAAGCAGCAGAGCTAAGACACGTGGAAGCTGATGTTTTCTGTTTCTTGGCTCCTCTCCCCGACCACCAACAAAAGACAACAACAACTTTTGGCGTTATAAAAAGGCCACAGTTAATTAATTAATTAACTAACTAACTAACCTGAGCCCGTACAATACATTAACCATTTAACATATATATATAATCCCCCCCTCTGATCCATATCTTCATCCTTATCCACCTCAACCACCACGTCCCAGCGGTAAGGCATAAGGAATAATTCCCCCCCCCCCCTTCTTATCCCATCTCGTCCGGCCTTTAGCTTAGCCCCTTGCTCATTGGCCGCCCCATGTAGCAGTCCCCCCAGCTACACGGGACTCCCCCCCCCTCCCAATGTCCTTTCACAATGCCTTATAAACAAACACATTTTGGGCTCAGGTTTTCCACCACAAACAAGGATGATACAGTCACCCTTGTTCCCCCACTGTGGCCCTTCACACTGCACCAATCACTTTCTCCAGTCCCCCTTGCAAGTTGTTATTAAAGAGGTCTATCCTTACTTCTGACAGGTGCACCCCATCCCCTCGAAACATTCCTTTGTTCCCCTCCCACGACCACTCATGATGAACCCAAAAACCTACTTGCCTCTCAACCCACCGTCTCGTTTGCCTGTTTAATTTTTCCATCCCCCTTCTTCCAGATCAGTTCCTCTGTGAGTGTCCACTTAACCTCCACTTAACCTGGGGTGGTCCGACTTAATAGTTAATACTAGGCCAAAGCACCACGATTCATGATAAATCCTTTTGCATGTTAGCGATCAGTTCCCTACATGTACCCTTCCCTATGTCATTCCCTCCCAAATGCATCAATATTATGCCTAGGACCCCTAGGACCTCTACCCGCTCTTGCAAGAGAGACACAACCTCAGACCATGGCATTCCCCATTTACCCAACCCTTGAATCCTCCAACATAATCTATCCAAGTACCAGTGCTCCCCATAAGGTCTGTGAATTGTTCTCCACTGAGCCCAAAGTACGAAGGAATGGCCCACGACCCAAGCACATTCCCACTGACGATTCTCCCCCTTGCGCTCTGTAAAAGAAGAAAACAAAATCAACTCCACTGCTCCTCCCCTTTCTCCTTACTTCCGGACATAATATTGATATATTGCATGGCCCCAAACAAGGCCAGCGAAAAGACTGTCCGAAATAATAAAACTTCATACCTTGACCAGCACACCTTATCTAACTCTTCAGTGATGCTGATCAAGTCGTCATATCTGATCAGGCGCCGCTTATCCCCCCCCACCCCTTCGCTCCCTCTGCCAACCCCCCGTAACACGCTTTACCACGAAGCACACTGCCGGATTATCCCAACCCTTTAATCTTTGCAAAATTGAAAATCCAACTGAGACCGAACCGATGACCATGAAAAGCCTTGGCTCTTTGCCCATGATATTTATTTAACCACTGATTGGTCCCGCACCAGTTCTCCTCACCAACCCTTCTCGCTCAAAAACGAGTCACAACATCGCATCCTGCCACATAAGCTGTCCATGTAGCCAGAGCCACCGAGTTCTTGATCATTTGCCATTCTTCCACAGACCAAGCCTCCATAGTCGATCTTGAAAATGCTCTGCCCTCAAACTTGCTTTCAGTGCCAACTCCAAATACGGTCCACTTGAAACGAGATAATGCCTCGGCGATTACATTCTGTATGCCCGGCACATGCCTCACCCTGATAGTAACATTCAATTTCAAACATAAACCAACAAGCTCGCACAACAATGCGGCCACCGTTAAACACTTCGCTCCCAACTGGTTGATAAAGTGATGCCCAGCTCGAATCCCCATTGTGAATGCCGACAACCTTCTAATAAACGCTCTTCCTACTGGGATGACCCTGCACGCGAAATTCAAAGAACCGATTAGGGACTGCATCCGTCGCAACGACACTTTATTCACTTGTTTTACCCTCCCCACCAATTCCCTCAGTTTCTGAACTTCGCCCCCGTCAAGCGCGACACCATCTTTTCGAGTCAAGTTCGATACCCAAGAAGTCAACCGCGTAGACGGTCCTTTGTCTTGTCCTGAGCAATTGGCACCCCCAATCTCTTCGCCACCTCCAAAACTCTTGTAACTGCTCCTGACAACAAAGCAACTGTCCCGGCCCTACAAACAGAAAATAGCCCAAGTACTTGTAAATCTGTATGCCGCTCTGTCACCCATTGAATGAAGGAACCAAATGCCTCAAAGTACATGTAGTACATGGCACAACCCATGGGTAGACACCTATCCACGTAATATTCCCGTCAAACATAAAGTCCAACAGCAGCACACTTTAAGAACATAAGAGCATGCCATACTGGGTCAGACCAAGGGTCCATCAAGCCCAGCATCCTGTTTCCAACAGTGGCCAATCCAGGCCATAAGAACCTGGCAAGTACCCAAAAACTAAGTCTATTCCATGTTACAGTTGCTAGTAATAGCAGTGGCTATTTTCTAAGTCAACTTAATAGCAGGTAATGGACTTCTCCTCCAAGAACTTATCCAATCCTTTTTTAAACACAGTTTATCCAATAAACACAGTTTATCCAATCCTTTTTTAAACACAGTTTAAACACAAATTCCAGAGTTTAATTGTGGGTGTTTCGGCCATAGCCTAAAAGCGGGCTTGATATCCGCTTTGGCAAGTAAAGCTCCCCTACCCGCCCCACGCACCAGTTCTAATAACACATCAAATGATGTGAATCGAACTGAACATACGCTGTTGGGGATAAAATCGTTCACCGACAATCCCCTGGGATAGGAAAGGTTCAAGATCAGTCTATACTTAACTACTAGTGGAGAAAGGAGCATTTGATTGAAAGGAGGAACATCAAACAGCTCCACAACTCTCCCCAACTGAATATCTGCTCCCAATTTATTCCTAGCCACCTCCCTCAATCTACTCGCCGACCTAGCGGTCCTTGCCCTCCTTCCCGAAACCTATCCCTAATAATGCCGCTGCCTCCTTATCTGGATACCCCACTAATTCCTTGCTTAACTCCCTGAACATGATGGAAGAAAACACTTTTTTTTTTATGCTGGTTTTTAATCCCCTTCCGACTAGCCCCGCCCTGTCCGTGTGAGCATTTACTGTTTGGGCAATCCTCCTCATGATCCGCACGCGTGTCTGAACTTACAGTTCGGGAACAAGCATGTGCCCTTATTAAAACGCCAGCCGACATCGGATCCTCCTCCCGCCCCTTTGCTACCCACTCCGGCTTTACTGTTGTTACCTGGCCCACGAAAGGACCCCAACCCTCCGCTGCCTGCTCCCACGATTGCCTACCCTGATTGTCCCGCGCTGCTCCCGGACCCCCCCTTATGTGTTTTCTGCACTCTTGTGCATCATTTGAGTGAGCCAAACATTGATATCCTAAGTGCACCATGACATGAACCTATGTCCTCCCAATTTTCCTTGGAACTTCTCATCATAGTTGAGCCAAGCCCAACCTTCGTATTCCCGAAATGCCCATAGTATGCTATCGGCATACGCTAACAAAGGCCCATAGTGTACTGGCTCTTAGTGTCTCACCACACTTGCCATCCTTAAAAACCCTCTCACCCAGTTAAGAATATTTTTGGAAACTTTGGTCCTCTTGATCCTTTCTTATCCTTCTTTTTTTTCCCCTTTTTTAATTTTTTGGCCTTCCCTTCTCCCCTTCTGCCTTTCAATAAGCGAAATACACTCGCATATCTCCGTTTACCAATTCACTTTCATAACTTCCTCGGCCCCCTTCCCACAGCTCTGACAAGGATGCCAATTCTGGGTGCCCCATATCCTGCCTCGGCCCTAACCCCGCCCCTCTCCGTCAACCGGCATCAGAGTCACTGGAAGATGAACTCGAAGACGCCGCCGAACTGGAATCTGAATCTGAGCTTGATTGCCTATCCCTTTATTTCCTCTACCTATCTTTCCCCCCTCGCCTCTGATCGCCCTCATCATTAAACTCACCTGCTCTTGCGCCTTTGCCACTGGTAGATCTCCACACCATGTCTTCATCCGTTCCCGATATCCCGCTCCTGCCCCTGCCTTCTGTTGGATGCCAGTCTTCGCGTTCCATCCTGGCTTCCGGAATGTATGTGCCCGTAAACACTGTGCCCTCCAGGTCTGCGAAAACAGGAACACCAGCAGCAGCACTGCTCTTTTGCCAATAGCCCTGCCCTTCTCTGTCCCTCTGGCTTTCTTAAACCTCCCTCGCTGAACTTCCCCCATCTGCCTGCTAGAACCTTCTGCCTCCAAATCTCTGGAGATACGCCAGAGGATATACGCCACCTATATTCTCTGCTGTATCTCCAACCACATCAGGTATCCTTTCGCCTTACTCCAACCCCAAAACCTTCATATCCCGACATGACCTGCCAAGGTCTGCCATCCTGCATACCTGCTTCCATGCCTTTCTGTCCTGCGACTAGCCTCCGCCTGTCTGGTCACCTCACTCCTCTTCACTCCCCTCATGGTTCCGCTGCCGCTCTTCGTAGCTTCCCTCGCCACCATTGGAAGGCTTTGCCCTGTCATACTGGATCCTTCAGTGTTTTTCTTTATCTCCTTCCTCTTGTTTCTGGCATCACACGCCGGGCTGCCTTTTTACCCTGGACCTTACTGCAGCGTAACACCCTCTACTCCGTACTGCGTTGCCCTAACCTCTGCTGCCCCATAACCTCCCCCACTGAGGACAACTCGGCCAACTGGGGCTTTTTCCTTGCTTCTGCTCCTTACAGCTGCACCTTTTTTTTTTTTTTACCCCACTAGCAGCCCGCAAAGAATGAGGAACTGCTGGCAGAGGAGGGGGATGCCCACCCGGCGAGGGAACTGAAGGAAACGAAAACTCCTCACCCGCCATCAAAGAATTAACCTGGCAGACCCCCACTGAACTGGAGAAGGGGGGGGGGACGTCCCAGCCTTCACGGGGCTGCATCTCCCGCCAAAGGAGGGAGACAGGGGCAAGCAGGGGGGGGGTCCCAAAATGGCAGGGGCAGGAACCGCACTCGAAATCGCTGATGCCCGCATCACCATGGGGTCAGAGGCCCAACGGGGCCCTCCCGTTCCCTACCTCAGCGCTGCATCCGGACTCTCACTCCCAGGACTTAATGTATCAAACGTTTATATACATTTTCCTTTTTTTTTTTTGTTTTTTTTTTTTAAACTAAACTACACTGCCGCCTTTTCTTCTTTATTTATTTGAAAACTACCGTGACGATCAGCCGACACAGCCTTCTCCTCAGCCTGCCGGGACCGTTTGCCTCAAGTCACCACGTCACCAGCAGGCTGAGGAAACCAGACCAATAGGGACTTCCCGCGCTCGATCCCACCCCCTCCCCCCAGCGACACGTCCGCTGCCACGCGCCCTCTCCCCTGGTTACACTCGGCGGCGCGGGACAAGCCCGCGCCACTGATCATTTCACCAGCACTAAGGGCTGTTAAATGGTGGCTTGTAGCTTGCTGATCAGGCACTGCTGGCTACTCTCTGTCAATGCAAAACCATGCACAGCTCAACACGTGACTGGACGCGCGTCCATAACCCCCGATTCAAAATGGGAGTTAGCACATCCAAACCTATCCAACTGAGTGCATAACTAATAGCGCTCATCACGTATAAATTCATGTTGATGAGGCTATTAGCTATTTCCCCCAATGCAAAAAAAAGTACACCTGTTGCACACAATTTTACCCTCAAAAATTAACGCCTGCCCCAGAGCAGGCGTTAATTCTTGAGGAGCCCAAACGTTTGCAGAAAATACTGGTTTTCTGTAGTTCCTCTGACTTAATATCACCAAGATATTAAGTCGGAAGAACCGAAAAAGGAGAACCCTTAAAAAAAAAAAAAAAAAGTGTGCCAGTGGTCAAGTTAGGAAAAGGGATGCTCAAGAAACGAGCATACATTTTCCTAACCCATGGCTGTTCACAGGTTAGGAAAAGGGACGCTTGTAAAATTGAACGTCTGTTTTCCTAACCCGCTGACAGCCTCCTCTCCCGGGCGCCCGCTGCTGAGGAGGCGCTAGGGACACACAGTTTCCCCTAGTGCCTCCTTTTTACCGCGGCAGCCCATTTAAATATTAAATCAGGTGCCTGGGAGAGGTGAATCATCGCGTGTTAAGAGAGCGGGTTCTCAATCATGAGTGCCCGTTTAATGCGCGCCAATATTGTATTGGCCTGTGTACCTTTTGATGTGGCTCCTTTCTCTGATGGGTTAGCTCCTTGCAGTATGTGGGGAATGAAACCTGGAGACTCTGAGCAGTCAATGGGGAAATGGACTGCAAAAACCGAGCTTCAACTGGAGCATTTGGGGCTGAAAATCAGGGCTGTAAATCTCAGGCTGAATGGTAGGGGTGTACTTAGAAATTTTTTTTTGTTTCTTTCTTTCTTTCTTTTCATTTACTTAAAGCAAGAAAAAAACCACAAAAAAGCTATAAATAAATGAAAAAGAAAACAAAAAATGTTGTCATTTGACCATCCTTGCCCTCCTCTAATCTGCCCCGGATCCTATCCTCCTTTCTTCATGTGACAGGCACAATCCCCAATCACTCCTGTCCTGCCAGTGCGGCTCTTGCAAATGGCGCCGGCAGACCTGATGCCAGTGCCATTGTTAATTCCTGACACATAAGAAAACGGCACTGGGTGAGGAGGTGGTGAATTAAAACAAAATGGGAAGTTTAGTTTAGTTAACCATGCCTGTGTTATTTCGAACAAATGCACAATACTGCTGACTCATCTCTAAAACAGAGGTAGGCAAACTACAGCTCTCATGTGTTGGAACCTGTGGGAGAGAGTGTTCCCGATTCCGGGGAGATGTGTGCCTTTGGACCACGACACGACTGCAAAGAGGAGCTCTGTGGAAGCGCCGCAGCAGACAAGATGTGTCCAAACATGGGAGGAGCAGACTGACCACCACCCTAACCTCTGCCGAACCTTCACGCACCGGTAGAGACCCAGCAACGCAATGCTGGTCTCTGGGGTAGCCCTCCGGCCACTCGATAGCCCTTTCGGACCTGCCACTAGGGAGCGGCAGATGCGGCAGGACGGACAGAGGTTGAGGACAGGCGATGCTACTGGAACTAGGTCAAAGACGAGACCTCTGACTTGGACTAGGCTTGAAGACTTGAACAAGGCGAGGACACTTGGAACTCAGACGAGACAAAGACGCTAGGACCTTGGAACTTGGAACTCAGACGAGACGAGGAGTCTTGGAACTTGGAACTCAGATGCGATGAGGACACTTGGAACTTGGAACTCAGACGAGATGAGGACATTTGAGACTTGGAGCTTGGAACTCAGATGAGACAAAAACACTTGGAAAGGCTCTCACGAATACTTGGAACTCAGAACTTGGATGGAACGAGACAAGGATTCTTGGAACTCTGATGGGACGAGACAAGGATACTTGGAAGGAGCAAGGACAAGGAATCAGGATACTCGGAGACTTAGACAGGCACTGCCCCTCAGGGCGCCCTACACAGCTGACGTGGGCTGGTCGCGGACCACCCTGTCCCATGGCGCACCCTACACAACCTGAAGAGGCTGATTGCGGACCACACGGAGAGTGGAACAAGCACAAGACTGAGGTTCAGGACAAAGGAGGAATCCGGGCAGTGCTCGAAGACAGGTCCTGCTGGAGGAGGACTCTAGCCACTGGAAACGGACACCGGATTGATACAGATTTACTCCCAGGAAATGGTCAGCTGGAGATGAGGTCCGGGGCGAGCAAAGCTGAACCCGGAGTTAGGAGCTGACGGTACTTCAGGATCAGGCTGGATGAAGGACATCAGGATTGAGACATGGAACTTGGAACTCAGAACATCAAAATCAAGGCTTGAAACTCAGGACACCAAGATCAGGACTTGGAACTCGGAGACTTGGAACATCAGGATCGGATACGAAAGGACACCGGTACCTTGGGACATCAAGACATCTGGACATCTAAGGTATCTGGACATCAGGAATCTCTAGAGAGGAGGACTACAAGGACATCTGGAACATGATGGATGAAGACATCAAAGGACAGAGACGTCTGGACATCCAAAGACAAGGGGACATCTGGACATCTGGAAACGTGGAGACATCAGGACATCTGGAGACAAGAGGATGGGATCCGTTGAGAGACCAGGACATGGAATGAAGATCAAGATGAAGGTTCAGGAACCATGGACGAAGACAAGGAGGACCAACAAGGAACAGAGTGCCTTGAAGAAGTGAAGAGGGATCACGGAGGACTCCTTGAATGAAGAGCTGAAACTGAAGATCCAGGAGAGGTCCGACTCCATGACCAACTCCTTGCGAAGAGGAACTGAAGGCTGAGCCTTTTTGTAGGGCTGAAGAGGAACGCCCAGGATGGCATCATAAGGAGGAGTCAGAAGGACTGGCCCTTTAAATCCTTTGGAGAGGCGCAGCCCCGCACATAAGGAGGCAGGACCAGGGACCGCAGTCATGCTGTAAGGAAGGAGCAGGCCTAAGGCATTGGAGGCGGCTCCTGTCGCAGAAAGGCTGAAGATGATGGCAGCTTCCTGCCGCAAGAAGAGGAGCTTCGTGGCGGCCTCCTGGCCATGGAAGGAACGAGGCTGGAGGCAGCCTCCAGGCCGTGGAAGAAAGAAGTGTCGGCAGCGGCCTAGCTGCAAGGAGCGCATCGGCGTCCAGGCCGCATGGAGGATGAACAGCAGTGGCCTTCAGGCCATGAAGGGAAGATGGTCAGTGGTGGCTCACCCGCCATGGAAATGATGGTGCTTGACGGCGGCCTCCAGGCTGTGAAGATGAGAGCGTCTCCCAGGCTGCAAGAGAAGAGCGTCGACGGCGGCCTCCGGGCCGCAGGAGGAGCAGTGGCAATATTGCGGGCGGCTGACCTGCTGCGGACTGCGGCGGCAGCGTTCATGGCGGTGTCGGCAGAGGCAGCGGTGGCCTCCGGGCCCCGCTGCAAGGTAAGAGGCTGCTCGAGGCTAGGCCCGCGGGCAGCATCGCAACATCATGGACATCAATCCGTGCGGTTTTCAGGATGTGCACCATGAATATGCATGATCTATTTCCATACAGTGGAGGCAGTCTATGTAAATTTATCTTGTGCATATTCATGATGCAGATGCTAAAAACCATAGACCCGGGCATGGAAAAAAATTGCTTTGTTTCAGTTTTTCATTGTTTATATTTCACTTTTCTATGTATGTGTTTTTTTTCTTTCATTTTAATGAGTGTTACATTTTTATCAATTGCAGATACTTCAGCAAATTTTTGCAAATATTGTGTGCTGAAGCAGCAAAAGATATTTTGTTAGGTTTTCTTTCGTGTTGTTTTGGATGGGAAGTGATACAGGAAGAGAATTACAGATATCGTTGATGTTTTCCTGCCGTTTAAAAACGCCAGCGCATCCCTGGAAAACCAGACTGGCCAGGCGGTCCCTGAGGACAAGCCACTGCAGCTGCATCCCTTAATGCAATTGCCGGCACAATAAACCCTTGAAAGTTCTGGGGAGGGGAACGTTGGCAGAAAAACAGAGGGGTGTTAAGTTTCCTACTGCAACTTGCATGATTTCCAGGCAGTTCCAGGGGCAATAACCTCCCTGCGCCCCTCACAGCCCACACTCATTTTATTATAAAAGAATGCCTGCCTGTTCCTTTTCTCCCATTCTCCGTTTGGATGAAACAAAAGCTGCATGGAATATACGATTTACTAGCTCTGGTTATTATTGTCAGTTTTCTTCCATATTGAGCACATGGTGCATAATCTTTCGGGTGATTGAGAGAACAACCTGAACAAACAATGCTCAGTCACCGCCTTTTGCCAGATGGAAAAGGAGAGAGAGAGATGGGGGGGGAAAAAATTGTCGCTATGGTGTTGTCATAGAAACACAACTCTCTTTATCTGTCTCCCAGTCATCCTGGCTGTGTGAATTACCTGAGCTAAGCTTTACCTGCAGCATGCACAATAGGTAAGGCAAGCACTTTGCTTTCTACCAAATTCCTTTATTCAGCAGTAGCAGGGCCAAGGCACTGTCCGCTTTTCATGCACAATATGTTGAGAAGGTCTGTTTTTTTGGGGGGGGAGGAAGGGACTAGCACCTTGTTCATATAGAGGCATGCATACTGTGTGTATATGTGAAGACCATCGCTTCAGATGTGCTATTGCACATCTGTCTTCAAAAGTCCCCGACTTAATAATGTTGAGGGAAGCCTCCTCCGATCCCTCTCTGGCAAGAGCTAAGGCAGGCTTCCAAGAAAATTCGGTTGGTTTATTAAACAGTTGCTTATGTGGACCCCTCTTCTGCTTTTTTTTTTTTGCAGGAAACAGGAACTGGCGAACAGCACGGATGTGACCCTTCCTGAACGGCCTTCATCTCCTCCGCCCACCGCTTCTCCCACCATGAAGGTAAGCGAGGTCTCCCGACTACCATCATGTGAGAACTTGTTGCAGGCTAAGAGGCAGCTTGAATACTTTGAATTAAGTCTGAGGAAGGTTCTCCTTGAGCATTGCGTGTATCTCTGATTACTGGGGGCTACAGTTGCCACCTTGCCCCAGGTCAAATGGGCAGGCAGACCCAGTCCTGGTTTTGGCCCCATCGCATACTGGGGTTTCTAGCATTGAAATTTTCCCATTGATTCCTGGAACAAAATAGTTGCTGCACATTCGTGCATGCGATGGGGCAAAAATGTGGACTTTGATCAGCCCCTTTCGCCTGAGCCTGAGATGAGGTGCAAGCATGCCTGGATGCAAAGAAAGCTGTTCTTTTACTTCTTTTACAGTCAAGTGTTACAGTATCGGCTTCACAATACTTCTCCCACTGGGGAAGAAGCAACCAATTATATTTATTTATTTAAAAAAGCATTTATGAATCACTCTTCCTGATTAAAAATTGCTCAAAGCGATGTACAATCAATATCATAATACACATCAATTAAAACAAAACTAACACATAAAACAAAAATCTACACACACAATTTAAAATCTATACACATAATTAAAATGTTGAGTGTATCTGCTGTGTACCTCTCCTAATAACCTATTTTAGCCTCTTCTATACACTTTAGGCCTGGTTTTCTGTAACCACATCTTTCTAAAAGCTTTTATTGGTGGTTACTGCAGCTGCGATTTTGGATTCGATCTTTGCTCCCTCCCACTGGTTCACCGTTGAATTCGGCCTTTGAATTGTGGTGGTCCCAAGCCATGTAGCGTTTTTAAAAGCCAGCAAAAGATTTTTAAAAACACACCTCTGCGACTGGCAACCAATGCAAATTTACCAGCAGCGGGGAAGCCGAAACCCTGCTTGAGCAATCCAGTACCACCTGCACTGCTGCAGTTTGGACTATTTGCAGCTTTCTTATTACCTTTCTTGGTATTTCCAAGTTTATGGCATTTCAGTAGTCCAAATGTGATACTCCAAGGGCACAGGCTATCTTTTTTAATGCCCCAAAGCCAAGAAAGGCCGCAACTGCCTAATCCATTTTACTCTACAAAACGCTATTCTTGCTACTGTTCTGAGTGTGGGGATGTGGTCGCTTGCTCAAGAGAGTGAGCCCTTGGACCACGGCACAACCTCAAGGCGAGGCTCCAAGGTACGCACCGCGGGCGGTGAGCGTATCCAGGCATAGACAGGACTTTGAACGTAGCTTTCTCAGGCCTCTGCTGAACCTGCACGCACAGAGGGAGACTCAACAACGCAATGCTGGTCTCTGAGGAAACCCTCTGGCCACTTGATAGCCCTTTTGGACCTGGCGCTTGGGAATGGCTTGAGCGTCAGGACAGACGAAGGCTGAGGACACAAGACGTGGAACATGGACGAAGGCATTGGAAATGTGGAACATGGACAAAGTCACAGGTCGGGTTCATGTTCAAATGGGCTCTGCGCCACAGTGCGCTTTACACAGCCCGAGGACTGGTTGCAGACCACGTTGTCCCGCTGCGTGCCCTACACAAACCCGTAGGCTGGTCACAGACCACGCTGGGGGTGGGGAAAGCTTTGGACCAAGACTTGGATATGGACGAAAACCACGACATCCCTTGGAATGAGGAACATGGCTTGGAATGAGGAACAAGGTGATCTGCTAGCTAGACAAGCTCCATGGCACCGGAACGAGGAACATGACTAGGAACTTGGCTTGGAACCTGAAACTTGGAACTCTAAAACAAGGATGGACTCCGAGGACTTGACCCAGCGAGGACGGACTTGGAGACAGGCCTTGTGCCAGGAGGTGCCCTACACAACCCACCATAGGTTGTATAGAGCCTCCTGTGGTCACGGACCACAATGCTGGCACGCCTGGAGGAAGGACAAGAGAGGAGCTGGAAGGCAGGACTTGGAAATGAGGACTAGAACATCCGGAACTAGACTGAAGACTTGGACGAGGCAACATAATGATGAGAGAACCAGAAGACTTGGATGAAGTGGAAACTTGAACAAATCTGGGTGCAGGCTCCTCCCGCAGGTCGTAAAAAAAACCAAACCCCCAAAAAACCAGGAACACATATAGGCACCTCCTGCGGGTCATGGTGAAGAGAAAACCAGAGGTCCTGGAACAACTGCAGAAGTTGAAAAACCTGGGTACAGGCGCCTCCTGCAGGTTGTAAGAAAAAAGCCCCACAAGGACTCATGCAGGCCCCTCCTGTGGGTCATAAAAAAAAAGAATTCAAAACAGATGCAGGCACCTCTTGCCGATCGAAGAAGAAGTTAGGAAATCGATGGAGGCGACTCCTGCGGGTCGTAGAGGAAAAGAGTTCAGAAGCAGAGCAAGGCTTTTGTACACAGTTCAGATGCAGAGGATCCAGGACACATAGGCCAGCTGCAGGAACTCGCTCAACCTGTTTTGAGCGCGGGGATGCAGTTGCTTGCTCGAGAGAGTGAGCCCTTGGACCATGGCACAACCTTTCATTTTTTGTGTACCTTTCCTCACTCCGAATCACATCAAATCTTCACTGATGTGTACTGTGCTGCTAGTACCTCTGACTGTGCATGTAAAACTGGCCCCCAAACCGTAGACCACCAGCAAAACCTCACCTCGAGTTACTAGTTAACCCTCCTAGAGGGGTAAATCCAGGCATATGAATTGCAGGCCTAAATATAGATGCCTACGTTTTGCAAAGTGACATGCTGAGTACTTTCTGAAAACCCCATAGCATGTCAAGAACTCCTGGTTTCTGTATTAACATCAGTAAGTAACTGTTGATCATACAGTACATTGTCACCTATAAAATATTGTTCTAATAATCACATGCACGTTATACTGGCACATTCAAGGAGTATTTTTTTTAAGGCGGTGGTGAAAAGTGGTGTGTGTGTGTGTGTATTTATATAACCCCCATTGTTCACTGCACTTGTTCTTTTGTATTTACTACACCTTTGCGATTTAGTCTGATTTGATATTATATTACTGAAGTACCTATTACCTTTCCTATCCCCCATTTATTTACCACACCTTCCCATTTGTACCAATTTGATGTTCCATTATTGATGTACTCTCTGCCTTTCTCTGCATGCTTGATGTTCTATTATTGACGGAGTCTGATTATTATACACCTCACACTATGCTGTAACACTCTTTGAACTCATCTATTGGAAGCTTGTGAGATAAATAAACGATGATGATGATGATTTATTTCCATTTGATATTCTACCTCTTTTCCTAAGAGAGGCAGAAGGCGGATTACAAAGAAAGATGTGAATGGCAGTCAATATGTCGGGGAGGAGGAGGTGGTGGGTTGTTAGACAACATAGGGAGGATAATTTAATAACTCCCCGCATGGTGGTGAATTTTGCATGTAGATTGTACACTCTGCAGGCTTCACCGAGGATTTCCAAAGCGAACGTACGCAGATAAGTTTGCCATGAAAATCCGCGGGTAATTGGGCCGGGTCAGTGCGGAATTGTCAGCATGCAAAGTCGCTCCTGCCACAACTTGTGCGAGGTAACTTATGCGCGTGCTTTTGAAAATACAGCTGTACATGCATGTCATATCCCTGTCCTCAGGGCCGTCCTCCGGAACCCTTACTCCCAGTGCACGTAAAAGCCCTGCAAAACCAGGTTACAAGTATGTATTTACTTCCACTGGCCCCCAGCTGGTGTTGAAAGAGCGCTTAAGCTCATTAAACAGGATTTGATGCACATACATCACTTTGAAAATCTAGCTCAAAGATCATACAAACTGGGACTTGAATAATGCAAAACTGTATTGTGGCAAAAAAGTGGTGTGTGCGTGTACACGTGTGTAAAAAATAAATCCCAGTTTTATTTATTTCTTTATTCATATTTATGTAGCGTCGTTCTGTAGACAGTCACGGTAGTACACAATAAAATATATCAATAGAATAGTAATTACAATAGCATTTTACAAAATGTTGCAATATCGCTATTGCTGTTAAATTTATTATTATTCTAATACATAAAACAATTCTCCAGCATTGGATTCCTGATTCACTCTCTGTCAGTGTATGAAGAGGCTCCTGGTTTCTGCCCTGTAAAATGGCAAACTTCAGGGTTTAACAAAAGGCAAAGGGGTGATTTTCAAAGGAGTTATGCACATAAATGAAGATACTGTCCTAGCAATTTTCAAAAGCCAGTTACGCGAGTAAAGTGCATTTAGACAAGTGAGACCCAGTTTTACTGTAGAGATTGCTTTTTAAAATCAGACCCTAAATGTTTGAAGGAAGCTGGCTTCCCGGGCCAGAAGGTAACCTGGAATTGAAAGAGCATGGGATGGGCACAAGAAATCTTAAGTGATGGAGAAGAAAGGATAAAGATGGAGGCAAAGTGAGGTCGGCAATATTACAACAGGCAGGGCTGATCCACTGAGGGCACAGACCCAAGGCAAATCAACGTGTCCGAGACCCCTTTTCCACGCCCCTCCCCCCCCTGCCAACATTATCCTTTCCAAGCCTCCCATCCCCCTCAGGAGCAATCTTCTACTCCCTCCTGTTGGCAGAGGAGAGCAGCGTTTTGTCCGAGACCTGAACTGCGCCGGGCCCCATGGTCTCATGAGATCCGTTTGCAGCACACGCTCAGACTTTAGATTGAAGGACGAGGGAGGACCGTAGCGTTGGGCCTCCCAGAGCGTGGGGCCCG
Source organism: Rhinatrema bivittatum (assembly GCF_901001135.1). Classification (NCBI taxonomy): domain Eukaryota; kingdom Metazoa; phylum Chordata; class Amphibia; order Gymnophiona; family Rhinatrematidae; genus Rhinatrema; species Rhinatrema bivittatum. The sequence continues at coordinate 199,098,484 of NC_042622.1, read as the reverse complement.
GGAAAGTCACCCCGATTTCCCTTCCCCCCCCCCCCCCCCCCCACCACCCCCAGAACCCAGAGGTGGCCCTGACCCCCAACAATAGGGAGGGGAGCAGACTGGCCGTGGCTTTCTGACCTTTATCTTCCGTTGCATTCCGAGTCTCCGTTTCTGTGCTCTGCATGGCGGTAGATGGGTTTGTGAAGGTGCAGGGTCCCTTGAGATCTCTGATAATCACACTTGCCTAGGGCATGCCCGTGCAATACAGAACACAAGCAGCGGCAGATTTCTGTGGCGCTCCGTGAAACATCCACAGGCGCAGTAGGCCCACAACGCCATTCATTTATCTGATTTTTGTATTCCACCTTTCAGCCACTTCAACGCGGATTACGTTTGCAAAGCCATGGCATTTCTCCTACTGCCCGGCAGATTGCTCACACGTTAGTCAAAACCTTTCAACAGCCTGCTCGCAGGATAGAGTTAACCTGCTATGCTAAACAGAGGGTCATCGCTCGGGGGCATGGCGAGAATAAAACTGGAAGTAGAGAATGGAAATACTGGGAGAAGCTGGTGGAGCCAGGTAAACGTTCCTGCAATGGTTAACCAGCCTACTGCTGCTGCCCACTGACCCGTGGCTACGTGGGCCCAGAGAGAACAGGGCAGGCCTATTTGAGAAGAATGCAGCTCGATTGTGAGACCATTCATCTGCAACATAAAATTAGTAGAGAAGAGGCAGTGGTAAATTCCGCTCTCATTGCTTAAAACGGCTGAGATACAGCAGACTTAATGGTTTAATCCTGATGCCTCCCATTCTGTATTACAGCTTTCTTTAGTTCTCAATATTCCAAACAAGACTACACCTTTCCATATTTAAAAAATAAAACAGGGGGGCTCCCAAACAAGGTTAAAACCAAAAGAGGTGAGCTAAAATATGGACTTGCATAACATTAAAAACTCTCCAGAGATGCAGAGAGAATGCAGGCCCTATGGCCCCTCTCACCATTCTCCTGGAGTCTGAGTTCCCAGTGCTAGAATCTTCCATTGTAAGGAGGAAAGAGTGGAGAACCCCTGAGAACTAACTGTTTTCCTTAGAATTGTTTAAAACCACCCCCTTTTATTTTAATTCTAGTGGCAATTTGCTTTCCCCATTCCCCAGGCCCATGGAAACCTGGACTTAACCCTCGTCGTTCAGTATAGCATCCAAGCAGTTAATTCCCAGCACAATCATAGAATTTGGAGGAATCTTATGTGAGCTTTCCCACTCCCGTTACACGTGATAAGCTTTTCCTGAAGCAGAAGTCAGGCGGGGAGAGGTGGCATCATCAACAGCTTTGAAGGACCTCCCAGAACCTAGACCCTGCATAGCTGTCTCATGCCATGGCGCTCTTCTGCAAATGCAACAGGAAACATTTCACCTTCTCCCTGCCTTTCTCTTTGCACCGAGAGAACCTCCCAATCATTCTGCAGGCCCCCTAACATCTCAAGAACATACGGGCGTTCCGTGCCAGCATTTATCATAACTTTTGCATTTTTATCACAAGTGTTGCTAAGACATTGCAATCCAAGCAGTTCACTTGATGAATGTAAAATGACTTAACCCGAGTCCTCACCAACACGTGGAAATATTCTGTGCCGGCGGCAGATAGGGCAGGAGCGGGTAAATTTAAAAGAGCAAAAAAAAAATAATGAGCTTGTAATTACCCTGACTTTTAACATATTTAGGGGGTAATGCTTTAAGGTAGGAACCCAATATATTTTGATAGCTACTTAAATCCTATTTTTCAGTTTTTGTATCTTATTTGCTGTTATGCGTAATCTCTTTGTCTATAATTTGATGACTATTCATGCCGTGCTCTTTGCTTTTGTTCATGTTTTCCAGTACTTTGATAGGATTTGCTTTAGCGTTACGCACATGGCTCTAGATAGGTAAATGGGGGGTAATTTTCAAAGGCATTTCTGCACACAAGACACAGTATTATGCACGTGAGTGGCTGTTTGAAAATAGCCCCTGCGGGTATGCGCATGAGTGCACGTGGAACACGATTTTGCACGTACCTTTGCACGCATGCTAAATAGGCACTGGCGGAGGCGGAGCAGGATCAGGATTTCGGGGCATACTTTAGATTTCCAAAGGTATGCATGCAAGGCCACCCGCGAGAGAGCAGGCATAACTCTGTGCGGGTATGCTGAATGGGGTTCCCGCTCACACACGTAAGTTTTCAACACGAATTTAGGGGCTGAAGTCCACTTTGAAAATTCTGGCTAAAATATGCGGGCAAAAGGGACCCGCAAACTTTAACCTATGTGGGCTGTTTGGAAATTGCTCTCTTAGGGGGTGAATTTTCGAAAATGTTATGCTCGTAGAAATTAGCCTGTACTTGTGTAAGTAGCCTTTACTTACGCACTCTGTATTTTAGAACAGTCCAAAATACATGCGTCTCTTCACTTTTGCGTGCACGTATATGTGCATAAAGAAATGTGCAGTCTAGGAGTGTTCCGGGCTGCTTGTAGATTTGCCAACATGCTTGCGTAGTTTTACCCCTGTTAATAATCTGGCGTAAATATTTCGTATGTTTATCGTGGCATGCTGATTGGGTGGGAGGTCTGGGTGACCTGGATGGAGTTCAAGCTGAAGAACCCGCAGGTCTCGAGGACCTGGAGAAGGACTGGGCGAACTGGTGGACTAATTGTAAAGCTGGTAATTTCCTTGATGTTTTAAAATCCCGACTTGCATAAGTCCTACTTTATTTTTGCTCATAAAATACAGGCGTGCATATTTTTTTAAATTGGTAGCAAATGTATGTGCGTTCAATGCATAGATATACATTCTTTCCATGCACTGCATGTATTTGCACATAAGCCTTACATATGCGTGTAATGGAGCGAGGTAAAGATAAAAGTTTTTTTAAAAAATAAAATGCATATAAATCATACACGTGGATTACAAAATACAAATGTAGAACTGCTCGTGGCCATATACATATGTATATGTTGGTAAGCGCATTTGGTTCAAAGTTATCTTCCCTACATTTTAGTTATTTTATCTTATTCAGTCTTTTAAGGAAGGTTTTGCTAAATTATGGTTATACTTTGTACCATTAATTGTATGATTGCCTTGACACTTTTTTGAAGCTGTATTTGTTTTGATGGATGTAAGCTGCCTAGAGCTATAGTGGGAAGTCAGACTAGAAATACAAAAAAATCCTAATTCTATTTGTTATGGTCCCTTTTTTTTTTTTTTGGATTGGTCTTCTTGAGCCACCAGATCTCCTTGGCTTCTGAAGTGAAAGAGGAGAATTCTGACCTTTGGCATTAGATTTTCCCGGAGGCTGTAGTTTCTTATTGCAGATCTCATTGGGCTTGATGTCTCTCTCTCCTTCTTTGCACGCGTCTAGAGCACAGGAAGTTCGTGACTTAATTCCGACACTGATCCTCCAGGGTTTTGGAGTCTCTTGCTGTGCCATAATTGTCTGCATCAGGGCTTGGAGTAGCCTAATTCTAGACCTCCTGTCAGCAGTGATAAATCTTGGTACCAAGGACCATAATGGCCATCCTGGGTAGGTCCACCATCACTTTAGAGCCCATTGTCCCAGCTGTGAATGAATGAAGTCTCAGTGTCACCGGTACCTGACCAGTATGGTAATTGAATACACATTTATTATTATTATTATTATATATTTTTTTTAAATCATCCTGGAGTTTATGAAAGTTTCCTGTGAATTTTCTGCCACAGATCTCTCCCCCCCCCCCTTCACTATCTCCCTTGCTTTAATAAACTAGTGTGGTTGCCATGTTAGTCAAATTAGAGGTGCGGATACATTGATCCTTTACTTCTCTGTCTTAGTCTTAACAACTTGGCTGTATAAGGGCTACTGCACTGTACAGTATTTTACCAGTGGTCCTGTTAAAGCACCAGCGTGCTCTACGCATGGAAAAATTGCAATTAGCAGTGAGGGAGTAAAAGCTTGGGGGGAGGGCAGCTTGTTTTGCACACCCTGATCGTTTTACTTTTTTTTTTTTTTAATGCAGTTAAAATACTATTAAAAGGGAGCTCAGAAGTCTCAGCCTTCATCTTCTCATAGTCAACCCGTTAGATGCCACGTGAAGGGCGCACTGAGGGGGTTGTCAGAGAAACAATAAAAAGGAGAGACGATAGAGAGACATGGGGGCCCAGTGGCCCCGTGTATGTTTGTGTACATTTGTATATCTGAGTGCACAAACATATACACGTGAGGCCGTAGTTCTCTCTTGATCAGTTAAGGGTGGGTCTTCTGGTCTTGCATCGGAATCACACGTTGCAGTGGTAAGAGGCGCTGTTGCTGTAACTAATATGTGTGCAGCGTATTTTTTAATTGTATTTTAATTGTACTTTGATGTTAGCAGGTTTGAGTTACTGTGAGGCAAAACGGGTTATAACTCAAAGGACAGAATAGAATTTTGAATCAGTTGGAAGCCCCCTTTGACGTCAGAGGGGGTTCATTAGCGTTCTCCCTTTATATTGACTCTGCCATGCAGAGTGTGGTCATATTTAGTGCTACAGCAGCCACTTGGGCATTGTCTAGTGCTTCGCTGTTCCATGTTTTCATATGTAGTTGGACGTCCGTTAATTCTTCTCTGCAACATAACCTATCTTCTTGCTGATTCTGACAATGTAGTTTAGGGCTTCTTTCATGGCTTATGATTTCTGAAATCATAAGCACCACCCCTTCCACTCCATTGCTGTTTTGACTTTATTGCTTAGAGTTGCATTAAAGTTCCCGGTTGCATGGTCTTCCCAGAGGATCCCAGGTTGGATCGGAGGAGTCCCCCTCAGATCCTGCTCCGTGTAGGGGAAGCTACGTGAATGTTGTTTGCATCCCGTTTTATGAAAGTTAATGCCAGGAATCATTTATTAAAATGAGCTGTTGGGCTGCAGTCTGCATTGTTTGGTTGATATTCGGCACACGTAGAGTCTTTCTGCCTTTCAGCCATGCTTTAATCATCACGGGACATTTCTTCGTCTAACCTGACTTTGATGAAAGCACAAATAAATAGCACCTTTAGGATGTGTGTGTGGGAAAAGGACATGGAGTATGAAAATGAGGTAATGTTGTATAACCAAAGGGAAAAATGCTGTTTCTGCTCCGACTCTTAGTAATTTTTAACATTTTTTTTTGTAATCCCGCTGGTCCAAATTATAATAATCTCACTATAGCCTCCAACAATGAGTCTTTAAAGTAGAATTGTTAGAGCATCAGATGCACAAGGAGGTTTCTCCTATTTTGTCTCTATGGGGGAAAATGGTTAGTGCATCTAGCCCCATATTTAACGGGATGCGAGGGAAGGGGTGGCATACTGTAAAATCCAGTTAGGGAATTGGGGCTAAACTAGAAGCAGCTTCCCAAAGCATTCTCAGATTGCATCTTCCCATTAAGAAACAGAACTGCTTCATAGCCCCCCGGATGGGTTGGGAGGAGGGGATACGGAAGTTGTTGCACAATAGCGACATCTACTGGCCAGACTCGGGGCGCATGCATTACAGGTTCTTGAGGGAGTCCACAGTCCCTGACCAGTGACAATCCTGTAATAGCTGGGCTGGTTTGGAAGAGGAGAGAGCGAGGTGAGGAAAGGCTGTTCTATAAAATGGAGGGGGGACCCTGAGGAATTGGGAATGAAGCACATGGTGCCGTAGCCTGGAAGAGGCGATTGAAGCTGGTGCTGAGCAGGAGGAAGCTGAAGCTGCCATGCCAAAAAAAAAAAAAAGGAATAGAACAGAACTACAGATCCCAGAATGCAAAGGGATGGGAGTTAAAAGAAATATCCAGCATGGATAAACGTTGCACTGTTATTACCGCGGCCTTACAGGATCGACCCGTGACGGGTCGATCCTATAAGGCCGCGGTAATAACAGTGCGGCAGTGTCAGGCGCACCCTTCCTCCCCACACGCACAGTTCTCTTCACTAACTCCCCGATACTCTCCTCTAATCGCATGCAAATGCATGCCGCGGCTTTAAAGCGGTAGGGAAGGGTTATGCCCGCGTAACCCATTTTACTGTATAGGCGCTTAATACAGCGCCTATACAGTAACCAGGGTGCGCTGGTACCTGTCATTTCAAATGACATTTGAAATGACAGGCACCATGAAGTGAAAAAAAAAAACAACCAAAAATATGTAAAAACCTGAGTGTTCAAAAAAAATAAATTTTTAAATACCTGTCGGAGGGCCGCGTGGGTTCGGGCGGTGGCGGGAGCCGGGTGGTCGCGTGTTTAATCTAGGCCGCGGGCGGGTGGGCGCCTGTTCCAGGCGGCGGCGGGGGCGGGGGGGACACGCGTTAGTTCGAGACGGTTGGTGGGCGGCGGGTGGTCGCGTGTTAAATCTAGGCCGGGTCCGCACAGGCGCGCATTCATTCATCCAGGCGGAGGAGCCGGCGGCGAAAGCCGCCGGCTCCGCCTGAATGAATGCGCGCCTGTGCGACCCCTGCGATTCGGCGCTCAAGGCAGTCACAGCATTCATTCACTGCCGGTGGGGGCTGCCAGGGCAGCCCCCACCGGCAGTGAATGAATGCGACCCCTGCGATTCGGCGCTCAAGGCAGTCACATGCCGTGACGTCATGGCATGTGACTGCCTTGAGCGCCGAATCGCAGGGGTCGCACAGGTGCGCATTCATTCACTGCCGGTGGGGGCTGCCGGGGCGCCTGTGCGACCCCTGCGATTCTCTGCCCCCACCGGCAGTGAATGAATGCGCGCCTGTGCGGACCCGGCCTAGATTTAACACGCGACCACCCGCCGCCCACTGACCGTCTCGAACTAACGCGTGTCCCCCCGCCGCCGCTGCCGCCTGGAACAGGCGCCCACCCGCCCGCGGCCTAGATTTAACACGCGACCACCCGGCTCCCGCCGCCGCCTGGACCCACGCGGCCCTCCGACAGGTATTTAAAAATTTTTATTTTTTTTTCTGACAGGTTTTATGTGTCCCACATCATTACATTTTCTCGATCATCTCTGTATCGCTTTTTTTTTTTATTGTGTTTTATTGTTTTTGAGTGTCTTAAGCGGTGTCGATGGATTTGTTACTAGACTCACAGTCCTAACTCCTACTAGGGGGAGGCGGTAAACTAACACGTTACGGCCGCGGCAAAACAGTGCATTACTAATGAGATAACCTGAGCGCGCGTTACGGTATCGGAGGGGAATAGCTAATTCCTTCATTATTCAGCTAATTCGTTCATTTACATGCCGGGTGGGGAAGGGTTACGCGTCTGTTTTAAGAAGCGCTACGGACGCGCAAAACTGGAGACTGTATCGCTGGTTTGCCTTACGCGTCCGAATTGTGCGCAGCGAGCTCGTTACAGACGAGAAATCTTCAAATGAATGTTACTGTATCAAGCTGTGACAGCTCGATACAGTAACATTCAGTCACATGAGTAATTAGATTACTGCGTCTTTCTTATTTATCCAAATTTCTTTTAATGATCTATGCTAATGTTGGATATTGCAATAGGTAGGGCCGAATGAGGCTCTTGGTCTTTATCTGCCATCAGGGTCTGTTTTTTCTTTGTTTCTGTCCAATGAACCTCTCTTTATGTCCTGACCTATGGCATATTCCAGTGGCTGGCTTTGTATGTATTTTTAAGCTGCAAAGACTGATTAGAGTTATTTTTAAGGAGCATAAAAGCAAAAGCCCTTAAAAGTAATGCTAAACACATGACCCTAAAATGAAGTACCACATATATATATGCAGAAACCTTATTTATAGCATAGTGCAAACCAGAGCGGTTGAAATAAATCTGTTATCTATTAAAGGCTCACATTTGCTGTGTTCCTACCCCCCCCTCCCCCTAAGAAAAGAAAAATCAATTTATTTTTTAACAAACAGTAGATGTAAAAATAATAAATTTTCTGGCACCCGGCTTATATTTAGCAGATCTCTGCTGTAAAAGTTTTCCTTTTGACAGAAGAAAGTAAAGAGAGCTCTTTAGCCCATGTAGCAAGATGACTCATCTCAGTGAAACGAACAGGAATGTTGCAGAGGATCCTGTAAGGCATTCAGCAATATTTCTCCAGCTGTGACTTGCTGCACTATATATATATTTCTTGAGTTTAATTGATATTGAGTGTGTAGTCGAGCCATAATTTGGTCATCTCATGCCATGCAACTACTAGGTTGATGGAATACATTCCTTTTGGGGGGCTGCTGTTTGCAGTTGTTACTATAGTGGTCTGGTTGGTTTTTATGGACAATATGGTGCCGGCTGCTTATCGATAACCAGGCCGAAAAGAGCAGGTGACCATGACTTTTCACCCTCTGATATCGATAGGATTACCCGAAACAGCCCATTCCCTGGGTATCCACAGCTGCAAGTACCTGCCGTGTTTAAATGTAATGCCAGGTTTAGGTACAAGCTACCTAAACTGCAGATTAGGGACTTCTAAATCCACCTGAGAGAGTTACATATAAATTCTGGAAAGTTGGGTTGTTCATGCCCAAATTCCTGAGAAGTGTAGGCCAAAGACCTCCAGTGGAACCACGGAGGCTGCTGATCCATGAGGAAGTCTGAGTGTAGAAAGCTAGATACAGCTCTGGAACCTCCCCATTGGACGAGCACTTGGTACATCCAAGGTATAAGGAGATTTAGGAAAACACACCTTTTGCTGGGCCAACAGTCTCCTTGGAGTACGCCCAGTGGAATCTTGTTCGTCTGGCCTTTGTTCCTATTCCATTCGTTTCTCAGCATCTCCTGCTCCTGTTCAGTTGCCTCCTGGCTCATGTCTAACACCTGAGCTCTCCCATGATTTGGGATACTAGCCTCTCTGGGTGCGCTACTTCTGTAGTGTGCAAGCAGGCCTCACTAGGGTAATTCTTGATACATGGCCATGTGTGCACTTATGCAGAATTGAAAGGTCCATATTCAGTTCTACTGGGAGAGGGAACTTACCCAGCTAAGTCTGCACCTAATATTACTAGGAGTGTGCAGGCCAAATAATATCATTTTGTGCCATGTCATTTCATAGGGGCTGGGAAAACATTGCCAAATTTTGTTTTGTTAGGGGCTGTTTTAGGTTTTTTTTCTTTTGACAAATAGAGTGCGCTATTTCTGAATACACACACTGGGCCGGATTTTTAAACCTACGCACGCGGGGTACATTTGTGCGGGGTACCTGGCGCGCATAAATGTACACCCGGTTTTATAACATGTGCGTGCAGCTGCGCGCATGTTATAAAATCGGGTTGGCGCATGCAAGGGGGTGCACACTTGTGCACCTTGCGTGCGCTGAGCCCTAGGGGAGCCCCGATGGCTTTCCCCATTCCCTCTGAGGCCGCTCCAAAATCGGAGCGGCCTCGAATGGAACTTTCCTTCCACCCACCCCCCCCCCCCCACCTTCCCCTCCCTTCCCCTACCTGTCCCATCCCCCAGCCCGAAAAAAAATACCCCCGTACCTTTATCCCAGAAGTTACACTTGCCAGCCGAGTGCCTGCTCGCGATCCCCAGGCCCAGCGGCCGAAGAGAGGCCTCTGGCCATGCCCCGTCCCCGGACTGCCCATTTTTTCAAGCCCTGGGACTTACGTGCATCCTGGGGCTTTACACGCGCCGCCGGGCCTTTTGAAAACAGGCCCGGCGCGCGTAATCCCCCCTGCATGCGTAAATCTGCCCCACTATTTTCGAATAGCCCACACTACTGAGAAATAGTGTGCACTAAAAATGATATAAAATAAAAATGAAATTTTTGTGGGGTTTTTTTAAAAATCATTTCTTTTTTTAAAACAATGTAGACTGTTGTTTCAAAACAAAAAACACATCCCTAAAAACTGCCTGATAAACTTAGGGCAGCATTCTTCCAACTAGAGTTATCTATACCAATTTAGCCAGGTAGCGCTCAATGTCGGCACTTCCTGGCTAAGTTAAGCTTTTTTACCCTACCCCCACAGCACCCCCTATCAGTTTGTGGTGGGAGGGGGAATGTTCAATCCAAGACTTTTGCCCGGGTAACTAAAAAGTTACCCGTAAAACCCCTTTGAATATGGACTTCAACAGAAATCAACCCAGCTCAATAAAGCTATTGGGTTTGACGTGATCTGGTGACTAACGTCTTCGCTATCCCAGAGTGCTCTATAAGAAGTGCTTGCTCTGGATTTGTTATGTGAGAGATAATTGAAAGTCTCCGTTACAGTAATATATTCTACCGGTGGCCTATGGCACTCTGAGGGTGCTGGTGGTGGTGGGAGCGGGGAACAAGCCGAGATAATTTGTCTTGTCTCACACAGAACAAGTTTTAATACCTCTTTCATAAGCTGGTCCGTATTCAGAGCAGTTTCACCCGAACCAGCGGCTTAAGGCATTGTGTCTGTAGTTAAATTACTCTGTTCTGAAGAGTCTCCCTGATGGGTTTTGGATTTTAAAAAGTTATTTTCCATGTCAAGCACTTCTGCTTTTTATTACCTGGTTCATGTTCTGAAACGATTTAAAAAAAAAAAAAATTTGTAATAAGATGCAAAAGAAAGTTGCATCAAGAGACTTCTATGCCTGGCTGAGTGCAATCTGACATTAGTGTCCTTCCTAAGAGATTGATGACATGTGCTGTTTCACCATCTAGCCAAATTGTAAGGGAGACCTGCTATGTGTGAAAAGGTACTTTCTGTGAATTAACAGTGAATGCCTTACTTAATCCATTCCTCGCCAAAGCTAGTGGTTCAGTCCTGTGCACCCTGCTGGGTTTGTATTTACGTGGGCTCTGCCAGCAGCGTGAGTTCAAAGTCCCCCGTAAGATGTTTCTAGAGTTTTTTTTTGGGGGGGGGGGGTGGTGTTTCAGTTTTTTGTTTCCCTCAAAACAGGAGTCTGCTTAGCTTTTCTATGATGGTGGCTTCACAACCTTCACTCAGTTTTGCTCTTGTTACAGCTGTGTTGGGGATTTTGCATTTTTTTAATCCTTCCCCCCATCTTTTGTCCATCTACTTTTTGGGATGGGTCTTGCCCTCTATATATGGGGGTAAACATGCTCAAAAGGGGGTGGGGCTGTGTTCAGGAATGGGCATTTGTGGTGCAGAGGAAAGAGTATTTTGGAGATGGAGTTCCTGGTAGGCCTCATGACCCACCAATTTGGAGGGGGTTTTTTTTGTTTTTTTTTATGGAGAGAGTGGCATTTTTTTGTGACTGATCAGTAAGCAACAGGAGGACCATCCACTCTTGCTGGAAGAACCAGATTTCCAGTTATCTTGCCCCTGTGAACAGGTAAGAGTGGGGACAGAGATTACTGGCTTTGAAGAAGTTTTGTATTCAGCTTTGAAGGAAGGATTACTGGAGTGGTTAAAAGGGGAGGTGAAAGAGGCTATTTTAGCCAAAAGATCTTCATTCAAAAATTGGATGAAGGATAAACAGAAGAAAATAGGATAAAGCATAAGTGTTGGCAAGTTAAATGTAAGACATTCATAAGATAGGCTAAGAGAGAATTTGAAAAGAAGTTGGCTGTAGAGGCAAAAACTCACAGTAAAAACGTTTTTAAATGTATCCAAAGCAGAAAGCCTGTGAGGGAGTCAGTTGGACCGTTAGATGATCGAGGGGTTAAAGGGGCACTTAGAGAAGATAAGGCCATCGCGGAAAGATTAAATGATTTCTTTGCTTCGGTGTTTACTGAAGAATATGTTGGGGAGATACCCGTTCCGGAGAAGGTTTTCATGGGTAATGATTCAGATGAACTGAACCAAATCACGGTGAACCTAGAAGATGTGGTAGGCCTGACTGACAAACTGAAGAGTAGTAAATCACCTGGACCGGATGGTATACATCCCAGGGTTCAGAAGGAACTAAAAAATGAAAATTCAGACCTATTAGTTAAAATTTGTAATGTATCATTAAAATCACCCATTGTATCTGAAGACTGGAGGGTGGCTAATGTAACCCCAATATTTAAAAAGGGCTCCAGGGGTGATCCAGGAAACTATAGACCAGTAGCCTGATTTCAGTGCCAGGAAAAATAGTGGAAAGTGTTCTAAAGATCAAAATCACAGAACATATAGAAAGACATGGTTTAATGGAACAAAGTCAGCATGGATTTACCCAAGGGAAGTCTTGCCTCACAAATCTACTTCACTTTTTTGAAGGGGTTAATAAACATGTAGATAAAGGTGAACCAGTAGATGTAGTGTATTTGCATTTTCAGAAGGCATTTGACAAAGTTTCTCTTGAGAGGCTTCTAAGAAAAGTAAAAAGTCATGGGTTAGGTGGCGATATCCTTTCATGGATTACAAACTGGTTAAAAGACAGGAAACAGAGAGTAGGATTAAATGGTCAATTTTCTCAGAGGAAAAGGGTAAACAGTGGAGTGCCTCAAGGATCTATACTAGGACGAGTACTAGGACTCATGCTTTTCAATATATTTGAATATGACGAATGAGGTAATCTAATTTGCAGATGATAGAAAATTATTCAGAGTGGTTAAATCACAAGCAGATTGTGATAAATTGCAGGAAGACATTGTCAGACTGGAAAATTGGGCATCCAAATGGCAGATGAAATTTATTGTGGATAAGTGCAAGGTGATTCCTATAGGGAAAAATAACCCATGCTGTACTTACACGATGTTAGGTTCCATATTAGGAGCTACCGCCCAGGAAAGAGATCTAGGTGCCATAGTGGATAATACATTGAAATAATCGGCTCAGTGTGCTGCGGCAGTCAAAAAAGCAAACAGAATGTTAGGAATTATTAGAAAGGGAATGATGAATTAAACAGAAAATGTCATAATGCCTCTGTATCACTCCATGGTGAGACCGTACTTTGAATACTGTGTACAGTTCTGGTCACTGGATCTCAAAAAAGATATAGTTGCGATGGAGAAGGTACAGAGAAGGAAAGGCTGAAGAGGTTAGGGCTGTTCAGCTTGGAGAAGAGACGGCTGAGGGGGGATAAGATAGAGGTCTTTAAAATCATGAGAGGTCTAGAAGAGGTAAATGTGAATCTGTTATTTAATCTTTTGGATAATAGAAGGACTAGGGGGCACTCCAAGAAGTTAGCAAGTAGCACATTTAAAACTAATCGGAGAAAATTCTTTTTCACTCAATGCACAATTAAACTCTGGAATTTGTTGCCAGAGGATGTGGCTAGTGCAGTGGGTTTAAAAAAAGTTTGGATAAGTTCTTGGAGGAGAATTCCATTACCTGCTATTAATTAAGTTGATTTAGAAAATGGCCACTGCTATTACTGGTATCAGTAGCATGGAATCTACTTAGTGTTTGGGTACTTTCCAGATACTTGTAGCCTTGATTGGCCTCTGTTGGAAACAGGATGCTAGGTTTGATGGACCCTTGGTCTGACCCAGTATGGCAATTTCTTTTGTTCTTATAATTTTGAGAGAGGAGAATTTACCCACCCTTCAAAAGGAAGGCCTATTGGATACTGACTCAGCTCAGAGGAGGAAAGCTAGAAGAAGGTACACCATGGATAAAGAGACTGCAGCCCTTGGAATTGTGCTGCTTCTTTTTATGTTAATGATTTTTTCCATTCTGGCACAGATTCTGATTTTTTTTTTTTTTAAGTTGCAGTAAACCTGTTTTCTTTGTTTGAACACTACTACACGTCTGCTGGCTGTTTCTTTTTTCAATGGGCATCCTGTTCCTAAGATCTTCTAAAGTGAGTACCTCTGAATTGTGATTGAAAAGGCATTTGAGAATGATCAGCTGTGTTTTGGAATCCTTTCCCAGTGCACTAAGGCCCCGGAGGTTTATATCTCCTCTTCGCCGGTGGCCACTGTTGCTGTGATAAGGCAGAAAACAATCAGAGGTCCGGGACTTTGAGGCCTCTGAATTCAGTATATAAAGCAAAGATGAGGCTACATTACCATCAGATTTGATATTCTGCTTCCGGTAAAACATCCTGAAGCAGATTTCAGTACAGATATTAAAAAAAATATATAATACAAGGCAATCCTCTAGAAACATCCAGAAGAGAATCCTGAACAGCAGAGAGGCGTTCTCTGGAAAAGGGGAGTAAAAGGGACTCCCTGACAAAGGGGGAAAAAAAAAGAGAAGATCCAACGAGCATGCTCTCTAGGTCAGAGAGGATCTGAGGAGAAAAGGAATTATCCTAGTAGCAGTATCCAAGAGTAGTCTGGAGTAAATTCACTATCATCTGAGAACAAGACTCGAGTACTAGGTGCGATTTCTCTTTAGGAACAAGCATTCCTGATAAACCCTTATACGTGCTGGTTTGGAAGAGGAATGATAAAGGTGAAATATTTGGGGGGGGGAGGAGTAGCCCAGTGGCCAGAGCAGCAGGTTATGAACCAGGAAATGCTCAGGGTTCAAATCCCACCACCACTCCTTGTGCCCTTGGGCAAGTCACTTCACCCTCTATTGTCTCAGGTACAAAACAGATTATGAGCCCTTGGGGGACAGCAAAATACTCAACTGTAATGCAGTTTAGAAAAGCAGAATATAAATAGACTGTTCTGTCTAGAATTAAGATCTCTTCCTGTTTGTTTGGAGTCAGAAGTGTAACATGTGACTAAGACTGCAATAAATGTTTGCTCCTCTTATTCAGAGATGCAAAAGAAAGGACTGAATTCTACTAAGAAATGCTAACCAACTTTTACTGGATGAGTGTAAATTGACCATTTATTCTTCTGTAAGCAACTGCAGCCTATCTACCTCTAAATAAAGGAAACAAATCTTTGTAAACATCAAGCATTTGTGTGCCATGTTATTTGTAAGAAACAGGGCTCGAGGCCTGTTGTTCCCTCCATTGGAGGATCTTGAAGTTGATTTTTGCCCTCCTGTTGACAAGAATCCTGCGCCTGCATCATGTTTTAGAGCAAGCCAGGGCTAGGCAAACGCAGTCTATCTTGGGGTCTCATTTCTTCGTTGGGAGGCCAATGAAAGTTAGCAGCCGGGCGCTGCCGTATCTACTCCTGACCTTCTCAGTGGTTCCATTCCTGTTTGGTGGTTTTAAGGATTGTGAGAGAGATTCTGTGGCTGCAGATCAGATGAACAGGTGATAGAAGGCATAGTATACTAGTAGTATGGATTCCGGTGTTGGGATTTTTGGAGTGACACGAGTGTGTGGTCCATGCCTCTGATATGCCGGCTTTCAAAACTAGTTGTTCCATCGTGGATTACTTTGTACCATGCATTGTGATCATGGGTTTACTGCTCCCAGCTTTGATCATTAAAGGGCGAATTTTAAATCCCCCACGCGTGAAAAATCTGGGGGTTACGCCCGTGGCCGGACCTTGTGCGCACTGTGCGCATTTTAGAAGAGGCCCAGCCGTGCATGTAAACCCCTGTACGGGCATAAATGCTAGGCTCCTTGAAAGGGGCAAGCCGGGGGACGTGTTCTGGGCAGGGCAGGGGTGGGGGGGGGGGTGGTGGGCCGGGTCAGCGTCATTGTTCGCTGTCCCGAAGACCTGGCTCCCAGCGCGTGCAACTTACTTCAGCTCAGGGAAGGCTGGGATGCGTCGCCGCACGGGAATTGCCTAAGTCTTCTCCCCGCTTGCGTGCGCTGCCCGCACATGTGCGAGCGGATTATATAATCCGGCGTGTCCATGTGCATGCACCAGGTAGCACATGGACACGCTTGCACACCTTTTAAAATCTACCCCTAATATTGCACTGGTTTACAGTTATTTATAAGGGCACCTTGTACCTTTTATGTCCACCATGCAAATATTGGCCAGAGCTCAACTTCACATGAACTCTCTAAGTTCATGACTTGATCATCTTATTTATTTATTTAAAAATGTCTGTTATTACCGCATATTCCAATGATCAAAGTGGTTTACGATTAGAATATTCATAAAATAGTTGTTTTCACGATCCTAGTATCCATATTCTGCATACTTACTCGCCTAAAGATGTTAGTAGTTGGAAATTCTATCAATTCATTTGTTCATTAGCATTTCAGATAGCTAACTGGGTCATTCATGAAAATGCGTTAGGGTCCTAACGCGTGCAATAAATATTGCAACGCACTTTAATATGCAAATTTACATTTAGTATGCAAGTGGGAGGAGTTAATGGAAATGAGGGTCTGCTAGCACAGAATGCGATTGAGTAACACACAGTATAGAGTCATTATGACATGTTGGGATTTTCGGAGTGACACGAGTGTGGTCCATACCTCAGATATGCTGGCTTTCAAAACTAGTTGTTCCATCGTGGATTACTTTGTACCATACATTGTGATCATGGGCTTATATATACACCACTGTAAGAGGGGACACAACTCGGGGAGGGTTTGGGGGAGAGATTTTACATGCACAGTCAGAGGAATTAACTGCAAATTTAATATGACTGATGAACTTCTATCCTTTGAATAAATGAAAGGTACTACCAAGAGGAGATGATGCAATAGAGATTGTTGGTGTACAAAAAAAGGCCCGGTGACGCGCGTAAGTCCCTTTACTAAAGGGGGTGGGGTGTGGGCGGGGCGGGATCAGGCTCCCGGCACAGTGGCCATATTTACCATTGTGCTGGGGATCGTGCGCCAGCAGGCGCAAAAGGTAAAATAAAGGTTGGGGGGGGGGGGGGGGAAAAGGTTGGGGGAAGGGGTGGGAAGGTCAGGCTAGGGGGAAGGGTACGGGGAAAGGCAGCTCGGCGCGCAAGTTATAAAATCGGGCGTATGTGTGTGCGTGCAGATGTACACTGCACGCGCTGCTTTTAAAATCTACTCCTTTGTGCACTAAAACAGGAAATAATGCGTGCTATTTGCCAGTTCTGCATGCAACGTGGACTTTGCGACTCAGCCGCCTCCTCTGATTAGAATAGGGTTGCCACTTGTACCCATGCAGTGAGGTAGTTTGGATTTCCCTAGAAACAGCAGTAGTAGAGCTCTGTAGTCAGGCTGTTTCCCAGTGGCAGAAACCGATTCCATTAGTGAGACATTAACTTTTGGGAAGATCTATATCACTGCCGGTGCACCTTTTTTAAAAAAATTTTTTAGAAGCCTTTTTTAAGCTTCCAAGTTTTCAGGCGGGTCCCTGGGGCTTTCTGTAAAGAGCACAAGCCTAATTAAAGCAATAATTTATCTGCTTTGCATGGTGGTACTATGGTAGATCAATTGGGGCCAGATTTATTGAGGCTTTTCTCCCATTTTGTGTCTATGGGGAAAAATCTTTAGGGATTCAGGTATTTTGTTAAATAAAGCCGTACGACTAAACTTTGTGCTATATTACCACTCAGTCATTCTGTTGATGTGGAGGTAATAGCTTCTAATAATTGGTAGCAAACTTAATAAACAAAGGCATTTTTCTTGTCGGTACTCTTAGAAAATGTAATGGAGATTCTCGGCATTGCTATTTTGCCTCGAGTGTGTTCCACTCCTTTCAATTTATTGTTATGTGTACTGGGGATGCTTCAAGGGTTTCGTGTCAGTTTTAATGTTGTTTTTTTTAATTATTCAAACTGTTTATTAAAAAAAAAAAAAAAAAGTTTATCCTCACAAAGCAAACAATATGCAGCGTGCGGTGACCTTTAAGCCCATCACATCCGATGCAGTGTATTAGAAACATTTTAATATTTTGTCCCCAAACCGGAGAACGTTTTATAGCATACATCAAAGAACATCTTCCCTCCCCCATCCTTAAAACAGTACTGAATAATGGAGAAGAATCCAGGAGATAAGTGCAGCCAGGGCAAGGTCATAAAATACCGAGTGAAAGTAGAATGGGGAAAACATAACCTTGTCTCAGGAATACAGCCCCAAGTTATGGGAGTCACAAGGGCAGGTCATTCATCATCGAACCACCGATAGTGGTGGATAATCCCTGAAATGTGTGTCTTCCGAACCTCCAGGAATCCCCGCCATCTTTTAACCGAACGGCCTATTGCCGGTTTTTTCCATTGGCATTAAGTTATGAAAGGCATTCCTCCACGCCCAAGTTGACAGCGCTTCATGCGATTTCCGCATCATGGAAATGCTCTTTTTCCTTGTGCATAAGTGACCTATTGCCTTTACCTTGAATTTGAAATAAATGGGTTGTTGTTTTTTTTTAAAGTTGTAAAAAATTTACTAAGGCAATAGGAGAGTTTGTGTCCCCTACACATAGATTGACCATATAGCTCCATGTCCTGGAGGACAAGCTCATCCAGTCCTAGTTTTACCTTATTGAGGGGTTAAAGATGAGGTCCTGTTTTTTTTTTTTTGGTTTTTTTTTAAGAAATCAGCTGGGACATCGAGCTGTTTCTCCATGTCCTGCAGCTTTGTGATCGCCCTGCCAACACTGTACTGATAATGTACTTGCACCCTGACCTGATAAGTTACGGTTGGGGACGGTAGGGCAATGCCATTCCTGTTTATTCTGGGGGCTGTCTCCTGAGACCGACTTGATGTCACATAAGGCAGTGGAAAGGGAAGGCAGCTGCTTGTTGATGGTCCCACACAAAGTAGCAAAGGCACAGTTTGAACTTGGGTTTAACATAGTTCCCTGACACGGTGCTTTAACTGTTCGCTTGTTGTCCTGTGGGTCCATGGGTGACCGCATTACTAAATGTAATGGATAAACATATGCTATGTATGTATGCTTTAAGACAGCAGCACCATGGATGCTGTGCTGGTTTCTTACGGAGTATCTCAATATGGGGCACATTCATTAAAAGTTTTCTCCCATTTCCTGTATCTATGGGAACACACTTAGTAAACAGGACCTTTTTATCTTATTGAAATTTCCATTGTACTCATTGGGTTTTATTTAAATACCCCCTCCTTTTTTTTTTTATTCTTTTAATGTTTCCTTCCCCTCACACCCAAGCTGGTGTTCTCAGACAGCTCATCTTCCTTTACTGTGCAAATGTGCAAGGTAAGAGTATATAAGTTTTGTTATATTTGGTCAGACCCAAAGGTCCATGAAGCCCAGTATCCTGCATCCAACAGTGGCCAATCCAGATCACACGTACCTGGCAGGATCCCATAGGTTCGATAGATTCCAAGCTGCTTATCCCGGGGATAAGCAGTGAATTTCCCCAAGTCCACTTTAATAACGGTTTATGGACTTTTCTTCCAGGAAGTTGTCCAAACCTTTTTTAAACCCAGCTACACAAACATCTTTTGCCACATCCTCCAGCAACGAATTCCAGAGTTTAATTAAGCATCGAGTTAAAAAATATTTTCCCCTATTTGTCTTAAATGTATTACCTAGTAACTTTCACTGCAGGTCCCCTACTCTTTGTACTTTTTGACAGAGTGAGATAAATGCCCTCAAGATTTCTTTTTTTTGCCAGCAGAGGGCATTGCAGTAATGGTAAACTTGCTTCCTTCTTTCCTTCCTTGGAGCTTGAGCATGTCACCTTTGTGATGCAGCTGAGCCTTGCTGGCCCATTGAGTAGGATGCTTGAATCAGAGTCTCTTGCAACTGCTGAGCCACAGGGCCAGCTCTGTCTTCATTATTCTATAGGGGACAGGTAGATCTTGATACTTCCTCCCAGGAAATGGAAGCAATACAAATACATCTGTTTTGAATTTGCTAAGTGGAAAGTGTCCAAAATGCCTCGCCCATTCTTGGCACCTAGATCAAAAGTAAGGTAGTAGTTGCAGCTATGATCCATATTTTGATTAGCTATGGAGGTTCAGCTGTAGATAAGTGGTGCACAAACAGGGAGGGGGGGTGTGAATGATCCTGCACTTGGCCACGACGAGTGGAACACCAGAGCAGGGATGGGCCATGCAGGCCGAGGATGAGAAACATGCTGGAGCTTCAGTGTCCTGTGTGGCTCAGGAGATTGGTGATACAGAGGGGGAGGGGTGTGTGTGTGTGTGTGTGTGGGGGGGGAGAGACAGGATGATTCTGTTCTGAGTTTGTTACTGCTTACATGGACTTGTGGTCTTGCTTTTCTTATAAAAATCATTAGGGGACACCAGAAGTACAAGTTGATGCAGGCAGTGGAATAAAACTGGGACTGAATCAATATCAGCCTGTCCTGAAAATGTGGAGCTAGATGGCAACCTGAAGGGGAGGGAGACTGGTGGAGTTGGTGGAAGAAGAGAGACCTGGGAAAGAAAGAGATAATGGTGGATATAAGAGAGAGAAAGAATGAGTCTGGTGGGGGGGGGAAGAGTAGGATAAGAACATAAGAACTTGCCATGCTGGGTCAGACCAAGGGTCCATCAAGCCCAGCATCCTGTTTCCAACAGTGGCCAATCCAGGCCATAAGAACCTGGCAAGTACCCAAAAACTAAGTCTATTCCATGTAACCATTGCTAATGTCAGTGGATATTCTCTAAGTCAACTTAATTAATAGCAGGTAATGGACTTCTCCTCCAAGAAGTTATCCAATCCTTTTTTAAACACAGCTATACTAACTGCACTAACCACATCCTCTGGCAACAAATTCCAGAGTTTAATTGTGCATTGAGTAAAAAAGAACTTTCTCCTATTAGTTTTAAATGTGCCACATGCTAACTTCATGGAGTGCCCCCTAGTCTTTCTATTATCCGAAAGAGTAAATAACCGATTCACATCTACCCATTCTAGACCTCTCATGGTTTTAAACACCTCTATCATATCCACCCTCAGCTGTGTCTTCTCCAAGCTGAAAAGTCCTAACCTCTTTAGTCTTTCCTTATAGGGGAGCTGTTCCATCCCCTTTATCATTTTGGTCGCCCTTCTCTATACCTTTTCCATCGCAACTATATCTTCTTTGAGATGCGGCGACCAGAATTGTACACAGTATTCAAGGTGCGGTCTCACCATGGAGCGATAGAGGCATTATGACATTTTCCGTTTTATTCACTATTCCCTTTCTAATAATTCCCAACATTCTGTTTGCTTTTTTGACTGCCACAGCACACTAAACCGACGATTTCAATGTGTTATCCACTATGACACCTAGATCTCGTTCTTGGGTTGTAGCACCTAATATGGAACCTAACATTGTGTAACTATAGCATGGGTTATTTTTCCCTATATGCATCACTTTGCACTTATCCACATTAAATTTCATCTGCCATTTTGATGCCCAATTTTTCAGTCTCACAAGTCTTCCTGCAATTTATCACAATCTGCTTGTGATTTAACTAATCTGACCAATTTTGTATCATCTGCAAATTTGATTATCTCACTCGTTGTATTTCTTTCCAGGTCATTTATAAATATATTGAAAAGTAAGGGTCCCAATACAGATCCCTGAGGCACTCCACTGCCCACTCCCTTCCACTGAGAAAATTGTCCATTTAATCCTACTCTCTGTTTCCTGTCTTTTAGCCAGTTTGCAATCCACGAAAGGACATCACCACCTATCTCATGACTTTTTACTTTTTCTAGAAGCCTCTCATGAGGAACTTTGTCAAACACCTTCTGAAAATCCAAGTATACTGCATCTACTGGTTCACCTTTATCCACATGTTTATTAACTCCTTCAAAAAAGTGAAGCAGATTTGTGAGGCAAGACTTTCCCTGGTTAAAGCCATGCTGACTTTGTTCCATTAAACCATGTCTTTCTATATGTTCTGTGATTTTGATGTTTAGAACACATTCCACTATTTTTCCTGGCACTGAAGTCAGGCTAACCGGTCTGTAGTTTCCCGGATTGCCCCTGGAGCCCTTTTTAAATATTGGGGTTACATTTGCTATCCTCCAGTCTTCAGGTACAATGGATGATTTTAATGATAGGTTACAAATTTTTACTAATGGGTCTGAAATTTCATTTTTTAGTTCCTTCAGAGTTCTGGTGTATATACCATCCAGTCCAGGTGATTTACTACTCTTCAGTTTGTCAATCAGGTCTACCACATCTTCTAGGTTCATCATGATTTGATTCAATCCATCTGAATTATTACCCATGAAAACCTTCTCCAATACGGGTACCTCCCCAACATCCTCTTCAGTAAACACCAAATTAAAGAAATCATTTAATCTTTCTGCGAAGGCCTTTTCGTCTCTAAGTGCCTCTTTAACCCCTCAATCATCTAACGTAGTGGTTCTCAACCTTTTTTCTGTCGGGACACACCTGACAGATGGTTCTCACATGCGTGACACACTGACCCATGATCGTCACGGGGCTAGATGTAAAAGTACAGTTTGCATCCACGGGCTCAATAGCCCTACTTATGAAAAGACAGCAGTTTACCACCAATGCATGTCCTCTTGAGAAAACACAACAAATAAGACTGATAAAACTCTTACATGCTAGTAAAATATCTCATCTCGGTAACAGACACAGAACCGACCTAACATACTCCCAGGATCTGTAGTAATGCACATAAACTAATCTGCACACAGTTACACCTGTATTATGGAATACACTCAAACAGGAGCAACCCTATCTATGAAAAGGCAACACTATAAATATTAAATCAGGCCCTAAAAACCAATACACCTCTTATTAGGAAAACAGAACTAGCAAGCAGCTATAGATCCCCACACAGAAATAATTGTAAAACTATACTAATAAGCAGAATAAATGTTTCTAAACAGTTATGAACAGAATAACATCCAACAATTAAAAACTCATAAAAACTATTAAAAATTCTCCAAACACGTCACATAATATTAAATAATTAAATGGCAGTCAATCAAGAAAAATAAACTTAAAAAGCCACCTTTACTTACCCCCTCCAGCAGCTCTCCTACTCCTCTTCCATGCAGGCCATAGCACACAGCAGAAGCAGCAGTAGAGGCTAAGCTCTATACTCATGGTCCTCTTCCTTAATGCCCATGTCTCTCACACACACACACCATACCAGTCATGCCCCCATGACCAGTTTCTGTCTCTCACACACCAATCATCTCCCAGTCTTTGACACACACACCAGTCACCTTCCTGAACAGTTTCTCTCATGCCATACACACACACAGGCTTCCCACTCCCATGTTCTTTCAGATATACAGGCTTCTCACGCCCATGCTGTGTCTCACACACACCCAGGTTTCTCACTCCCATGCTCACTCTTCACATGCACAGGCTTCTCATTCCCATAATCACTTTCTTTCTCACACACACACACATACCAGTCACCTGATCTCTCTCATACATACACACAGGCTTCCCACTTCCATATTCTGTCTTACATATACAGGCTTCTCCCTCCCATGCTGTGTCTCACACACACCCAGGTTTCTCATTCCCATGCTCACTCTTCACATGCACAGGCTTCTCATTCTCATAATCACTTTCTCTCTGTTACACACACATACATACACACACACACCAGTCTCTCTCTCATTTCCATGCTCGCTCTCTACTGCACAGGCTTCTCATTCCCTGAATCACATTCTTTCTCTCATATTCACACACACCAGTCTCTTTCTCTCATACACACCGTCACCTTACCAACCAGTCTCTCGCTCTCATGCATGCACACACACTCAGGCTTCCCACTCCCATGCTTTCTTTCACATAATCAGGCTTCTTACTCCCATGCTTTCTTTCACACACATCCACCCCCCCCCACCCCCAACAGCAGGCTTCTTACGCCCATGCTTTCTCACATACCCAGATTTCTCATTTCAATGCTTTCTCTCTCTCTCTCACACACACACACACACACACACACACACACACACACACACACCAGTCACCTCCCTGACTAATGTCTCACACGCTCACATACACATCAGTCATCTCCTTGAGCAGTCACTTTCATTGTCTCTCACATATACACATACATCAGCTCTCTGACCAGTTTCTCTCACTCACACACATGCTCTCAATCACATGCAGGCTGGCTGCTTCTTTCTCTCACTCACTTCCTCTTCCTCTTCCCCGCCCCTCCCCAAGCACAAATGGTAGCTGCAGCAGCCTCCTCCTCCAGCCCCCGCAAGCCAAGAAAGTAGAATCCCATCGGCCGCGGGAGGCTCACGCTGCTGACTCCTTTCCCGATTACAGTCTGCTTCAATTGCTCGGGGGCCGATGCTGCAGCCGCCGCTGCTACTTTATCACGCAGCACGGCTCTTTCTCCTTCCCGCGCACCACTTCCTGTTCCGGGTCACGGGGAGGGGGGGCCAGGCGCGGGAAGAAGGAAAGGCCAGCCACGGGTGCACAGCTTCTTTTAGCACTGCTGCCGTTCCCACTGGGCTTGAACGTGTTGATAGCCCGGTGGCAATGGCAGCAGGGAAGAAAGAACAGCGGGAGAGGCCGGAAGCACGCGACACCCCAGCCGGTGCTTGGCGACACACTAGTGTGTCGCGACACACCGGTTGAGAACTGCTGATCTAACGGTCCAACTGACTCCCTCACAGGCTTTCTGCTTCGTATATATTTAAAAATGTTTTTACTGTACGTTTTTGCCTCTACGGCCAACTTTTTTTCAAATTCTCTCTTAGCCTGTCTTATCAATGTTTTACATTTAACTTGCCAACGTTTATGTATTATCCTGTTTTCTTCTGTTGGATCCTTCTTCCAATTTTTGATTGAAGATCTTTTGGCTAAAATAGCCTCTTCCACCTCCCCCCTTAACCATGCCGGCAATCGTTTTGCCTTCTTTCCCCCTTCTTAATGTGTGGAATACATCTGGACTGCGCTTCCAGAATGGTATTTTTCAACACTGACCATGCCTCTTGCACACTTTTTACTTTTGTAGCTGCTCGTTTCAGCTTTTTTCTAACAATTTTTCTCATTTTATCAAAGTTTCCCTTTTGAAAGTTTAGCACGAGAGTCGTGGATTTGCATACTGTTCCTCTTCCAGTCATTAATTCAAATTTGATCATATTATGATCACTATTGCCAAGCGGCCCCACCACTGTTACCTCTCTCACCAAATCCTGTGCTCCACTGAGAATTAGATCTAAAATTGCTCCCTCTCTCGTCGGTTCCTGAACCAATTGCTCCATAAAGCTATCATTTATTCCATCCAGGAACCTTATCTCTCTAGCGTGTCCCGATGATACATTTACCCAGTCAATATTGGGGTAATTGAAGTCTAGGAGACCACTAGTGCAGGACAAATCTTGTAACCACCAACAGTTTCAATAAGCACTTTATTATTGTTCCAAAAGTATGCAGTATATCAGAGTAATAATAGCAACTCCGTGATTTTGATAACAATAATTTGTAGCGGTCCCCCGACACGGTCCCGTGTTTCGCTAGGCTGCATCGGGAGGGACCATAGGTACAGTTATGATCTAGAATATAAGGCAAATATAAATAACAGTGAGTAAATGGTGGAAAAGGCTACTATAAGAATACAACATGCGATTCACATACCTTTAACAGTGATACCCGGAGCGCGAGCGCCCTCACAGGTGACAGGCATTTAAAGGGGAAAAAAGGCGCGAAAGCGGTTAATCTCGCGAGAGCTGTCAAAACCAGAGCCGTCGGCGAATCCATTCATTCAGTCAAAAAGATACCATTCGATATCTTTATTAAGTCCTTTAGGGGAAACAGTGTCCAGGGTGAAAATCCATCTCTCTTCCCTCCGACCCAGGATCTCAGGGAAATCGCCCATTGCAACGATAATCCGGCGACACTGGTCCGCTCTGGCACTTACTGAACTCCTGCATAGTCCGTTCCGTTTCACTTTTCGGCG
The DNA here is from genome assembly GCF_901001135.1 of Rhinatrema bivittatum. Lineage (NCBI taxonomy): Eukaryota > Metazoa > Chordata > Amphibia > Gymnophiona > Rhinatrematidae > Rhinatrema > Rhinatrema bivittatum. The sequence continues at coordinate 199,073,076 of NC_042622.1, read as the reverse complement.
GGGTAAAAACCTGCGGGACCGCCTGGTACATACTGCTTCGTCTTTACCTGATAGGATTTCCAGTACTGATGTTACCCACAGAGCGTGTGGACACTGTACTATGTGCAGCCACACGGAGACATCCTCGGCTTTTATACACCCTACCACTGGCCGCCTTTTTAAGCTTAGATCAGACTCTGACTGCCTGACAAAAGGTGTTATCTACATTGTTAAATGCCCTTGTCCACTTTTGTACGTTGGCAAGACGACCAGAATGTTAAAAACTGGAATGATAGAACATTGTTCTAACATTTGTTTGCATAGAGTGGATGAGCCCCTGGTATCTCATTGGTCTGACTGCAGCCATACCATCTCTGATCTCTCCTTCACAGTGATCGAGGTGGTTCATCACCCTCCTCGGGGGGGGGGGGGGGGGCGATTTCCCTGAGATCCTGGGTCGGAGGGAAGAGAGATGGATTTTCACCCTGGACACTGTTTCCCCTAAAGGACTTAATAAAGATATCGAATGCTATCTTTTTGACTGAATGAATGGATTCGCCGACGGCTCTGGTTTTGACAGCTCTCGCGAGATTAACCGCTTTCGCGCCTTTTTTCCCCTTTAAATGCCTGTCACCTGTGAGGGCGCTCGCGCTCCGGGTATCACTGTTAAAGGTATGTGAATCGCATGTTGTATTCTTATAGTAGCCTTTTCCACCATTTACTCACTGTTATTTATATTTGCCTTATATTCTAGATCATAACTGTACCTATGGTCCCTCCCGATGCAGCCTAGCGAAACACGGGACCGTGTCGGGGGACCGCTACAAATTATTGTTATCAAAATCACGGAGTTGCCATTATTACTCTGATATACTGCATACTTTTGGAACAATAATAAAGTGCTTATTGAAACTGTTGGTGGTTACAAGATTTGTCCTGCCCCAGTGGTCTCCTAGACTTGCGGATGTGCAAGGTTTTGCTTCTTCTCTATTTGGGAATTGAAGTCTCCCATTATTACTGCACTACCAATTTGGTTAGCTTCCCTAATTTCTCTTAGCATTTCACTGTCCGTCTCACCATCTTGACCAGGTGGACAGTAGTATACTCCTTTCACTATAGTCTTCCCCGACACTCAAGGGATTTCTATTTATCTATCTATTTATTTATTTATTTTTATATACCGCGGCACGTTCGGAACATCACCTCGGTTTACATGTAACAGTAATGCAGCAACAGGCTTTACAAGTAACATATAAGGGAAATAATGTAGCAACAGGCATTATAGGGTAAACAAATATGGTAACAGAAGAGAACTAACCGGTGGAATTATTTACAGTAAAGAAAATGGGGAGTGGCAATGAGACAGAGGGGGGATGAAGGTGGAGTAATGAGGGGGAAATAGGGGGAGAGCGGGAATTCAAGGGGGGGAAAGAGTAACGGGAGGAAAGATTTCTAAGCTAATAAAAGGAGGGAGATATTAGGGGGGGTAGAGCTTGGGAGGGAGCAGGGGAGTGAGATCATTGAGGAGGTGGGAGGGGAGGTTACAGTGTTCAGGTGAAAGCTTGTTTAAAAAGCCATGTCTTGAGATTCTGCTTGACTTTTCTAGGACATGGTTCCTTGCGGAGGCAGGAGGGGCATGTTGTTCCAGAGAGAGGGTCCTGCGAGGGAGAGGGCACGTTCTCTGGTGGTCACTAGCTTAGAACGTTTGGGTGAGGGAGTGTGCAGAGTTGCAAGGCATTGCTTTCTGGTCGGTCTGTCCAAGGCGCGGAAACGGAGGTGCTCATTGAACCAGCGCATGTCTTGGTTGTGGAGGGATTTATGAATGATGGTGAGTGATTTGAATATTATACAAGAGGGGATTTCTACCCATAAAGATGGACTCTATGCCATCCCGGACATAAAGCGCCACACCGCCTCCCGGGTGCTCCTCTCTGTCATTGCGATATAATTTGTACCCCCGGTATAGCACTGTCCCATTGGTTGTCCTCCTTCCACCATGTCTCTGAGATGCCAATTAAGTCTATGTCATCATTCACTGCTATACATTCTAATTCTCCCATCTTACTTCTTAGACTTCTGGCATTAGCATACAAACATTTCAAAGTTTGTTTTTTGTTTGTATTTTCATTCTGCTTTTTAATTGAAAGGGATAAGTTAGAATTTTTTAGCTCAGGTGAGTTTTTAGTTACAGGCACTTGGATTACTTTTCTAATTATTGGAACCTCACTGTCGGGATGCCCTAATTCTAATGCATCATTAGTATCCTTTAAAGATACCTCTCTCCGAACCATGCACTGCTGAGCGACTGACGGCTTTCTCCTTTGTTCTAATTTAAAAGCTGCTCTATCTCCTTTTTAAAGGTTAGCGCCAGCAGTCAGGTTCCACCCTGGTTAAGGTGGAGCCCATCTCTTCAGAAGAGACTCCCCCTTCCCCAAAAAGTTTCCCAGTTCCTAACAAAACTGAATCCCTCTTTCCTGCACCATCGTCTCATCCACGCATTGAGACTCCGGTGCTTTGCCTGCCTCTGGGGACCTGCACATGGAACAGGAAGCATTCCAGAGAATGCTACCCTGGAAGTTCTGGATTTTAGTTTTCTACCTAAGATCCAAAATTTGGCTTCCAGAACCTCCCTCCCACATTTTCCTGTGTTGGTGCCCACATGTACCATGTCAGCCGGCTCCTCCCCAGCACTGTCTAAAATCCTATCTAGGTGACGAGTGAGGTCCGCCACCTTCACACCAGGTAGGCATGTTACCAGGTGATCCTCAGGCCCACCAGCCACCCAGCTGTCTATAATCCTAATAATTGAATCACCAACTATGATGGCCGACCTAACCCTTCCCTCCTGGGCAGTAGGCCTTGGGGAGATATCCTCGGTATGAAAGGACATTGCATCACCTGGAGAGCAGGTCCTTGCTACAGGATCCTTTCCAGCTACATCAGGTTGATGCTCTCCAATCATGAGACCTTCTTCCTCCAAGGCAGCACCAGGGCTGCCAGTCTGAAGTTGGGACTTGGCTACTATGTCCCTGAAGGTCTCATCTATATACCTCTCTGTCTGCCTCAGCTCCTCCAGGTCTGCCACTCTAGCCTCCAGAGATCGGACTCGTTCTCTGAGAGCCAGGAGCTCTTTGCATCACATGCACATGTACAACTTCTCACCGGTGGGTAAAAAATCATAATTGTGACACTCGATGCAAAAGACTGGGAAGCCCCCTCTTGCTGCTGGACTGCTGCCTTCATCTCAATTTTGATCAGTTCCTTGTTAAGTTTTAGGTTGCTATGGGAGTAGGAATGTGTCTAACGTCCTTTAAATGTATTAGTGAATTCGCTATATGTCTGGTAGTGGCCTACAGGGGTCTGATCAAACTCTCAATAAAGTGTTTTTTGTTTTTTTTTGTGAAAGTGGAACCTGCCTATAAATTAAGGGATGAGCTAGGGGTGGGTGGGTGGGTTGGGAAATACAAACAGTCTAACCTTCAGTTAGTCAGCCAGAGTGACTCACTGCTCTCTTGATTAACAAATGTTGGTACCTATTCAAACCAAATCACACTACCTCAACATCTTTCCAAGGTGAGTAACTGAGCTGAACCTTTCAACCTTTTTACTTAGGTATACACTGCTCCTAGCTTATTTCTAGCTTCTGGCTACTTTTTTTTTGGGGGGGGGGGGGGGGGGTTGTGTGTTTCTGGGTTTTTTTAAAATACAAACCTCAGTTCTGCTTACTAGCTGCCTTACAGACTTTTAAAAATAAACACACTACCTACTGCTTACTAGCTGACTTATTGACTGACTGTTTAAAAATACAAACAGTCTAACTTGTTTATTCACTGCCTTACTGACTATTAAAAGCACAAACACACTAAATAATATTCCCAAACAGTTAACTTTGCCCCAATACTTTTAAAAAAGACAATGTCCCAAGCAAAAACTTACTGATTCCTTTCAGCCACCAGCAAGGTGATCCTCTCCTCTCAGTGCTCCCACTGAGAAAAAGATTTGACAGTAAAGATGTAAATCTAGCCACAGATCTTTTGTAGGTTTCAGATGGTAAAATAATAGTATTGGGCGGGAATGGACTTGTGTTTTTTTTTAATTGTAAAATTATAAAATCCGGCCCATTGTTTTTAAGGTTACACGCGTCCTGGGCCTAAAGCCCCAGGACGCGTGTAAGTCCCGGGGCTTTACTAAAGGGGTGGGGTGTGGGCGGGGCAGGGCGATCCGGGGGCGGGGCAGGGCCAGAGGCTCCCGACACAGTGGCCATTGCCGCTGTGTTGGAGGATAGTGTGCTGGCAGGCTGCCGGCAGGCGCGAAAGGTATGATAAAACCTTTTTGGGGGGTTAGAGTAGGACTATGGGGGGAAAGGTCAGGGGAAGGGGTGGGAATGTCAGGCTAGTGTAAGGAAAGTTTCCTCACAGGCCGCTCTGATTTCGGAGCGGCCTGGGAGGGAACGGGGGAAGGCAGTGTGGCTCGGTGCGCGCAAGGGGGTAGATTCTAAAAGGAGCGTGCGGCAATGGCCGTTCTGTTGGAGGTCTCTGGCCCCGCCCCCAGACCGCCCCTTTAGTAAAGCCCCGGGACTTAAACGCATACCGGGGCTTTACGAGCGTCGTTGGGCCTTCTTAAAATAGGCCCGGCGTGTGTAACCTTTTTAAAATCCGGCCCAAGGTGCACAATTGTGCACCCCCTTGTGCGCACCAACCCCTGATTTTATAACTTGCGCATGCTTGCATGCTCAAGTTATGAAATCGGGTGTCCATGTGTGCGCGCCGGGTAGCACGTGCACATGTACGCCTGTGCGCACTCTTTTAAAATCTACCCCTATTTGTTTAGGGTGCATTAAGCCTGGTTGCACTGCTGGAAACAAAGCGCAATTTGGATTGAATGGGAAGGAGAGAGCGTGGCCTGAAAAGCTTGCTTAAAGCTACTGTAGATCACCCCTCCCCCTCCACTTTGACTAAGGAAGCATAGGAGTAGATTTTTTTAAAAATGTGCATGCATCTTTGTGCGAGTGCACGCACATAGACGTAGCTATTTTATAACATGTGTGCGTCGGTGCATGTTATAAAATTCGATAGCTGTGTGCACATGCGTGGCAGATTTTAACATCCAAGCTCGCATGTGTAGGCGGGTGGCGTCCACGCATGGGGGGGGGGTGGAGGATTTTAAAAGACAACACGCGGCGACACAACTAGGGCTTCCTCAGTTCCCTCGCAGTCCGCCCCAATTAAGGAGCGGGCTGGGAGGGAACTTCCCTATACCACTTCCTTCTCTGCCTCCCTTGTCCCCTCTCCTCCCTAACCCCTAAAACCCCTTTCCCTATCTTTTTAAATTTTTTTTTATTTTGGAACTTACTTCATCTGAATAGATGAAGTAAGTTCCACGTGCCGGCCGTCTACCGGGGCACGCTTCCCCAGGACAGGGCCTAATGGCCACGGTCCCGGCTGGTCTCCATCCCACCCAGACCCCGCCTCCTGGCCCACCCCTTTGATCGAGCCCGGCACTTCTGCGCGTATTGGGAGATTACGCACGCGTGGCCGGGCTGTTTTTAAAATGTGCTCGGTGCGCACAAGGCTCGGCCACGCGTGTATCCCCCGATTTTTACGCGCGTCAAGCTTTTAAAATTTGGGCAACAGTGAAAAGCTCTAATGTACTTTGCGCTTCGTTTGTGACTGCCCAGGTATACTTTCTTTCCGTGACATGATTGTGCAGCTCCGGATCCAGACAGGGCCATTGGCAGACCTGGGTGGGGGGCCATTTGGATGTTCTCCAGTGGATCCAGATCTTTTTTTGTGGTGTAAAACACCAGGATATCATTAAAAAAAAAACAAAATACAAAAGCAGCCTATGGCAGACGAGAGCTGGGCCACTGATCTCCAGATAAAACTAGCCATGTTCAGCTTGAGGGCAAAGAATGTTACCGTGAATAACAAGGCTCTCTGCCAAAGTTTTTGAGAAGTAACTCCCCTTGCCTGACTGGCTACAAATAGCTTTGTAAATTGACATTGGAGGGCACGGTGCAAGCTTGTTGTTTTTGGCTCACCGGTAAGGAGCAGGGTTTTGTGTTTTTTTTGTTTTGTTTTGGTTTTTTTTCAGTTTGCTGTGCGAGAAATTACACAACAGTAAGGAGAAAGATAGGAAGCAGTTTATGTAAATTTGAAAGGAAGGGAGCACTTACAGTAACTGCCTGTGACCTGCATGCACGGGCTGCACAGGAATTCCTCAGACTCCTGAGTGAGATTGCTGAGCTGTGACAGGATTCCGGATGTGGCTTAATTTCAGGCGTATGTACACAGGAGGCTGGTAAGTGGTGCTTCGGGAGAGTGCTACAGGATGTGTCTAGCAAAGAAAAGACCTGTCTGTGCCTGGTCGCCAGCATGGAAAAGAATTCCTTCTTTCGATTAAAACATAAGCCTCAGTGTTGCACTTTGGAAACAGGGGAATGTGTTTGGAATAATCTCTCTCTCGTTCCTTTCTCTCCTCACATACAGACTCTCTCTTTACTCCTTTCCTCCTGCGTTTAAGATAGATGCTGTGAACATCATCTCTCTGGTACTTTTTAATATTTTACATTTTTTCTTTTGCATTCCACCCCATATATATATATATATATATATATATATATATATAGACAAGTCGCAGACACTTATTGGTGGCACAGGCCACCAATAAGTGTCTGCGACTTGTCGAAATGTGGACATCTCTGGAAATCTCCGGGCAATCTATGACAGCTCCCATCCCGGTTGCAGTCTAAGGTGATATATCTGGCTTTCAGGGGTTGGCTTTCAGAAGTGATTTAGGTGCATACAACCCGATTTATGAGTGTAAATTGCCTTTTGAAAGTCAACTAGGGGTTCCTGCATGTAAACGTATGTACCTAACATCCATGCCTTTCTGCACAGTCACAAGAGCCGCACTGGGGGTGGAGCTGCGGCAGAGAGAACACTTATTTTTGAAAATACTGTACATAAATCTCCACGCACCAAGACTGCATGCACTCAGGAGCAGGCATAACTTTGGGCGTTCTGGGAATGCCATCGAACTTTCAAAGTGGCCTTATGCGCACAGACTCTAGTTCTACGTGTGCTGTTTGAAAAGTACAATCGTAAACCTCTGCCTGGCACTTTTACAGCCCAAGGCAAATGACTCCTATGATCATTTGAGGCTGCATCACTAGATGAACCATCACTTACAACTGCCCGTTTGATTCATTCGAGACCGAGTGTGTTTCTTGTTGCATGGATGCAGATTTATAGAACCACCTCTCTGTTAAGGCTTGCGAATCTGCCGACTACCTTTGCTTCTGTAGCTTAGTTTTGTTTCCACAGACCTTTGCTTGACTTTATATTGCTTTCATTCATTTTATATTTTATTCTGGGATCTTTTTGGCTTCCTCTTTTTTTGGGGGGGTTAGACTAATGTTTTTATTTATGCCAAATTTATCGAGGCCAATATTCAAAAACTGGGAGAACAGATTAACGTATCCAGCTAATTTTAGCCATTCCACTGAATATCCCATTTCAAGTTATTCGGCCAACTATAGCCAGATAACTTTAAACGTAACCAGATATTTTTTTGAACATCGCCGGTTGGGACTAAAATTGTCTGGTTATGGTTGGCCTGTAACTTAATCCTTAAGCAGCTCCTGTATATTGAAAAGTATATTGATTGAGTGCTGAATTTAGGAAAATAAAGGATTGAAGGTCTCCTTATTCTAGTTATTTCGTATCCTATGATAGTTCCCCTAAATTTAATTTTTGTTTTATTGATTTTATCTTTGCTTAACAGCTAAGTTTTTTTTCTTTCATCTTTGTGTAGTTTTAGCTGTTACTATTTTAACAAACTCTGTATTTCTGAATATGTTTTAATTTTGTAAACTGTTGTGAAGGTACGTCTGATGTAACGGTATGTAAATGACAATAAACTAAACTAAACTAAACTACTGGCTCTAACATAGCCCTCCCAAGCTCCAAAAGCTCAACGCTGCTGGGCCAGACCTGAATTGCGATAGGAACCTACTGCGATCTGGGCTGAAGACCAACCTGGCAGGAAGATACTGGGAGGGTGAGGGTCAGGGTGGGTGGAGGGGAGAAGTGCTAAACTTTACAACATAGAAGTGACCTGGGAGTGGGGATGGGGGGGAAGGGGAGATGCCACCATCATCCCTGGCCCTTATATCTATTAAATATGGAGATGGAGAGGGTTTGGGGGAGGAGCCTCTGGGGTTCGGGTGGGAGGGAGATGGGGGGGGGCTATGTTAGGGCCAGTAGACCTGCGATCTTTTATTTATTTTTAACTCAGCAGTTTGCCACTTAACTGGCTATATTCTTTTGAATACAGCTGGTTAAAGCTAAAGTTATCCTGGTGCATGTTCTCCGCACTAAACAAATTAGGATTTGCGGACTACAAGATATTTTAAATAAATAAACAACCTTAGACCAGCTCTCTGGTACATAACTTATTTGACTAACTCAACCGTGCCCTGGGAGCATCTCTAACACATCTTTTGCTTATTCGGCTAAATCTTAGCCGGATAAGCAAGGGAAATAGTCAGACTAGCCAATGGAGAGATAACTTGTGAGTTATCCACCTAAATGGCTTTGAATATTGACCTCCTCTTGTTTTGCTTGTATTACATTGTTGCTTATGCATTTTTGCATTGATATTATTGTTGTACAAAAACCAAAAGTAAATGAAAAAAAAACCTATGTGATCTGGGCCCCAGCTCCTCACCTCCCAGGCATACCCATGTCCCCTGGATCCTCCCTAGTATCTTACCCCTCCGTGAGATCAAAATGAGGCAGGCGTGATCTCCAGTCACTTCTGCCCCGCTGATGTGGGAATCCAACATGGCGCCAGCCATAGGTTGGCTGGTGTCATTTTGGATTCTTGCACTGATGGGGCAGGATTGACAGGGGATCACTCTTCTCCCCTGTTTTGACTCACAGATGAGGTAAGACGAGGGGAGGGGTGGTAGTGGTCTGGGGGCTTTATCCTTTTGTGTTGCTGCAAAGGTCAACTAGCTTAAAATGGAATAAAAAAACACATTTTTTTTTCTTTTGTTTCATTTTAAAAATGAAAGGAAATAAAATGGGAAATGTTGTTTCCAATGGAAGCACATCTCTAGCATGACCCTAAAATGTTTCAAGCCAATATATTCTATTCTATATCCAAGGTGACTTTTCAAGCTAATCTCACTTACAATATTTGTGAACGTGCTAAAGTGACTGTAAATTATATTTGTTCAGTCCTGAATGGCACCTGCTCTGTTACAGTGCGTGCTGTTCCCAGTAAATACATACTATAAATCAACCCATTTGCCTCATCTTCAAGTGACAGGAGCAGAGATGTGCAGAAAAATTCAGGTCAAGGTCAGGGGTTTTCAACCTTGGGCCTCGCATACCTCCTAGCTAGTCAGGTTTTCAGGATCTCCATTGTGTGTAGCCTGAAAACTCAACTGGCTGGGGGGGTATTCAAGGGCAGACTTGGAAACCCCCTGGTCCAAGTCCCATCCCTGCTTATCTACAAGGGTCTTGGGCTGCTGCAGATTTCTCAAATTGGGTGAATCTGTTCAAACTCTGATGCAGATCCCTTCAGATTTTATTTTAAAGTTCATTAAACTGATATGATGAAGCCTCAGACTTCTTCTGGTGTCATGAAAATAGTTTGCAAACTTTTTTTTTTTTAGTATGCATATTTCTAGACAGGAGCTCTCAGAAGCCAAATTGTACACTCCGTTTGCTATTACAGCATCCACAGGGCAGGCTAGTCTCCGATCTTGGTTTCTCTATTTTACATTCATGGATCTATATAAACATATTTTTTGTAAAGTAAAACATACACTTTTTTGTTGTAGTGGTTAAAAATATAGCCTTGCTACCATCCTATATATTAATGATATAATTACCTTATCAGGGGTGCTGCCACTGTCCAGTATGTCATCAGAAGTGCTGAACAATATCACCCACACAAGGTGCTTTAAAAAATACAAATTGAAGAAAAGCTACTGACCTTCTTCATTTTTGTCTGAGTTTCTGTATTTTGGGTGTTGCTGTTGATGTGCAGAATAGAGGGATCATGATTTGTAAGAATGAAAAATAACACGGATAACGCAAAGAACTTGGAAATACAACCCTGGTGTTTGAACCCCAGATCTAATGCTGGGCAGGTCATTTTATGTCTTCAGTTTGCCAAACAGTAAATGAAGAGTAAATCGACATCCTCCTTCCTCCCCAGAGGAAGAAGCTGAGCATCTTTCGAGATGGGATTATCTAGGAAATACGTTTTTGCTAGGGGTGCACTGGCAGTTTTAAACGACATGGAAAACGCAACGAAATTTGGTGTTTTATTTTGTCTGCCATTTCCAATCTTAAAATGAGGGGGAAAAAAATCAGCACAAGCCACAACAACAAAATGAAGGGAAATGTAAAAATAAAATTAAACATTGACAACCATTCTCCCCCCCCCCCCCAATCCACACCCCTACTTTGTGATAATGCCATCACGGATGCCTTGTGAACCTTCCATCATCTTCTGCTGAAAAGTGATGGGCGGCCATAACCTCAAGGATAACTTTAACCCTTCTTGAGGAAGTAGTCATGTAGACACACCTCAAGCCTGGTTCAGCTGAAAGTGATCTGAAGAGAGAGCAGCTATCGTGGAGGCAATGCAACTGAGAAGAGAAATTACCCCGGCATGTTTTCCCCAACAGAATGCCGAAGGGTAAGGCTACTAACAAATCCCATAGTTATAAAACAAACGCTACTTACGCCACACTCTGGAATAGAGAAAATAAATACAAAAAAATATCAGATATCATCTTTTTATTGGAGTAACTGTGTGCCTCTTGACCAGCTTTCAGGCAGTAATGCTTCCCTCGTCAGGTCCAAACAAAATGAGCAGACTGTTAGCTGAATGTGCAAGTGGATCACAGAACCCATTACGATGGCGGTGTGAAGGGACAGAGGAAGGATCGGGGCAGTTAGATAAGTGGACGGAGAAGCCGTCTGTATGTCTGGTAGTGAGTGAGAAAGCCAGTGCCTGTTGAGCCCTTTTATACTTATTGTAAAGTATTTGATCATTTTAATCTTAAATGTCTTACATTCATGAATAGTACTGAATTTCTGTTGATAAAGGTCATTGATACAGTGATCTAGTGCCAAAAAATGTTCCTTCACAGAGGTCTTGCCTTGCTTTTCTTTCTGTTGTATCTTGCGTCTGGTTTTTAACTTCTGGCCTGTCTCACCATTTTCTACATAGAATAATATATATATATATATATATATATATATACTGCCTTAGAGGAGGCGTCTGGATAGAGTCTTCTTAGGTCAGATGTCTTCCCCATGGGGGTAATTTGTGTTGGCACAAACTTAAATTGTAAGACCTCTGGGGATAGGGAAATACCTACAATACCTGAATGTAATCCACTTCGAAGCGTTGAAAAAAGTGCGAAAAGCGGAATCTAAATCTAAATAAATAAATAAATAAATAAATAAATAGGTATAGTCTGTAGCATAGCGAGTTGCAGGTTTTTGTGCCCTCTTCTTCTTTTGAGTTTGTTGGAACTTTGCTTCTTATTACTTTTTGCTTCAGGTTAGGAAGTTGCCAGGAAACTAGTGGGATAGTGAAAAAAAATCAGGAATAGAGAAGTTATGCTCTAAAGAGAACCCAAACCTTTATATTTAGGTTGGGTTGTATGGACTATTATTATTATTTTCTTGTGACAGATAACAGGAAGGCCTTTTCCTCCTCTTCCCCGGCGTGCATGCACACTTTCCCTCTTGATAGTCAAGCTAGGTAAGACCTTGAAGGAAATCCTCCAATGCCGCTCTTTACTGGCAGTGATCACAAAATAAATCCAAGAGAGAAACTGAATTATACATTTAAAGATATCTCAAAATGGACCAAATAAGTGGAGAGCCAAGTTCACTTAATACATATATGGCTGTAGGAAAACTAGCAAGATTCATCAGCAAAGTTAATAGAAGATCATATGGTCTTCTGTTAAAAGTTTAAGGATTACATATTTCATCCATAATCTTTGTCTTTACCATTCCTAGACCCTGCATTCTGTTTTTACCAGTAATTAGTCTTTAGCATGGCCAACACGTGGATGTTCATAACATGTTGAGTCGTCCATTAATATCGATATTTATCTAGTATAGCTCCAGTCCTTGAAGGTCATGTGTATTTGGTCTATAGCCCTCCCTCTAATTCTAGACAATGCCACCTCTCAGACATGCAAGGATTGCTCCATCCTTGCTGTACAGAAGCACAGGTATGACCAAGAAAGTCACCATTCAGCATTGACTGAGTACAGCGATTATTCTGGACATTTTCAGGTTTTGTAGGAATCTGGGAATATGATTAGTGGGACACAATGCCATACACTGGGTGTGTTGTAAGACCATTTATTGCATGCCATGATTGTGTACTTGGCGCTGCTCACCTCTTTTCATGCAACTGGGAGATGCAGCGAGATCTGTCATATTACATCCATAATCTGGAATGGCTTTTTGCCCTAAAATAAGAGGGAAACTTTGACTGGCTGTTTTTAAAGTAATTGGACAGGAAGCCCCAGAAGACCATGCCTTGAGAGACACATCTTTCTGTGAGGTCACATTATCATTTCTATTTAATTCCAGTACACTAGTTTACAAGTGCCATTTCATAACTAAACAGATGTAGGTTTCAGTTTACAAGGGGTTATCTGTTCAATCTGCCCACATTAGTCTTTCATACGTGTTACAGGAAGGCAGTTAACATGATGATGTACTTCATTAGAAAGATCTTCATTTCTCAGTTGACTAGGGGCATTGGCTCTTTAGTATTTTCCTTCAAACCCTCCTGAAGTGTAATAACATTCATATCAAAGGCATGTCTTCATGGACCTTAAAAATCAATCTGCCATATCTGCATGTGGCTTGTAAGGGTTCTGCACTATTTAGAGATTAGGAGATGAACTATAATTATGTACACATTCAGTATGCCAGACATCCCCTTCTCCTTGACACATTAATAAGCCATGCTAAGCAGAATGTCTGACTGTGGATACAGTCAAATTTACGGGGTCTGGGGCACCTCCTGTATGTGATATCTATGTATATCCTTAAAATCTTCCATGTCACTATCAAAGGTAATGCTACTGTGAAACACAAGAAGAAAATCTCAACAAATGGACACACTAAAAATATTGAGAATATCTCGATCGAATGTCGGTATATAAAAGAAATTAAATAAATTAAATAAATAAAAAACCAAAATTATGTCACTATAGATAGTTTTCCACTTAACATGGTTCCATAGCTTAGGTTGAAAAAGGACCAGAGATCCATCAATCTTTCTCTTCTTCAGGGTAGGCAACTCTGGTCTTCAAGGGCCCCTGTACGGTCCGATTTTCAAAATAACATTAATGAATATGTATGAGACAGATCTGCATGCATTGCATCCATTGTATGCAAATCAATCTCATGCATATTCATTAGGGATACGTTTAAACCCTTAACCGGTTAGCAGCCCTTGAGGACCAGAGTTGTCTATCCCTGCTGTACATAGTAATCCAGGGGAAGTCAATGTTGATCATGAGCTTTGTGTACCATTGCTTAGGGTGGCAAGATGGCCACCAGAAACCAGAACATTTCTTTTTCAGCTATGCCATGTTTCCCCAAGGAATTCTGGAGTTTGTAATTGATATAGTTTATTACGAAGGCATCGGAATCTAGAATGGTTGACTCACTTGAAACTTGTTCAGAAGTATGTAAAGCACAAAGTGTAAGGAGTTACAAATATATTTGAAAAGTTTCACACTGCATGACCATTGAACAGTGAAACGCATTGCTAAATTTAATTTTGGTTTGTTACTCCCTTTGATGTTGTCTTTTGAAAAGTGAGTGATCTGTAGAAATACAGATAGAAATAAATGACTCTTATTACACTCCTGTTCCATTTATTGAGGCAATACTTATTTCTTTCTGAATGAAATAATAAAGAATGGTAAAATAGTTTAACTGTTGAATTATGGCCGCCATATTGGTCCAGGAGAAACCTGAATTTTATGTCAGCTTTGGTGTCTTTTATTGGACTGACATAAGGATAGCCCAGAGATTATGTTGTACCTGAGTTTGAGACGATTTGTGTCTCATCATCAGATATGACAGCTAAGCACAGCTTTCCCTTCGTGTTTAGCATTGCTGTCACATCTAAAGAAGGGATTCACAAGGTCTTGCAGGCTTGAGTTAAAATGTGGCTTATTTTATAATATGCTTCTGCCAAAATAGCATAGCAGACATCTTTCTAGTGTAACAAACTTTGAAATAATCTGAATTCCCTTTGAATTTTTATTTATTATTGATGTAATCGGGTGTCAGACTTTGCCTATGTGGGTGGTTTGCCCTTTAGTGGAATAGCAGCTGTGGTCTCAACAGGTCATCCTACCAGCAATGTGAGTCCGAGATCTCCAAGAAGATCTTGGGTTTTTTTTTAAATGAAGTCAGCGTGGAAGTGGAAGTCCTGTGCCAATGTGTGTGGAGGGAGTTGCGAATCGGCCTTAGCTCAGGGCTGAAGGAGCATTTGCCTTTCCTTGTGGAGGGCATTGGAGGGGCTTATCCCTCCACAGGGAGAGGCTAGAGGCAGTCCTGAGAGGATTCTAAGCCCTGGAGTCCTATGCAAGTGCAGGAGGATTTGAGGTGAGGAGTTCCTGGAAATCTTGAAGTTGATGACGTGGGTTCTGAAAACTGGGGACGAGTGTATTAGGACGTGTCGGAGGAGGATCAGCCTTTCTGGGAAAGACTAGCTATCAGAGTGAAGTTGAGTCCTAAGGAGAAAAGGGTTTCCTTGGCGAGTTGGTGGAGCAGTGTACTGGGAGCTGCCAGGGGAGAGGGTTATCCGGTCTGGGAAAGCAAAGAGGAAGAGAAAAGGATCTTGCAGGAAAAGGTCACAGCTGCCAAACGGGTCCTGGGAGGGCCCCAGGTAGAAAGGGATACCCGTGAGATGAAGAGAGGCTGGCTGTTTGTTTATTTTTAGGACCTTTTTGGACTGAGTAACTGTTGGAGCTGTATTCAGAAGTGTATCTTTGGACTTTGTGTGTTTTGAGGTTTGATTTGTGCCAGCACTGTAGTTAGCCATAGGGACATGGTTCATGGAGGGAAGATGTTGATGACACTTGGTCTACCCCTAATATTTCTATCCAAGTCTACTTCCCCATCTGCATGAATCCCATTTTTAACCCACTAAATAAATTTGAGGGCGTGTCCTCCTTCAAAGAGGGATGAACCCCCTCATCATTTTATGTACCTGGAAGTGGGGCTACATTACCAGCAAATAAAAAATAATGTGGCTCTTTTATTATACAACATTAGAAAGAAAGCAGGTTAGAAATGCAGGTTGCAACGTTTACATTGATGTCTACAGATGAAGGACTGCAAATCAGAAAAAAGTTAGCTAATCTTCCTTGGGTTTATTCATTATTTAAGATTTGTATTTGTTACTTGTTTCCTCTTCTCTTTACCCTCTAGTGTGTATAAATAACCATGTAACAGGTTTTAGAAATATTCTACCCAAACAAAAATCTTGAACAGTAGACCATATGGTGTTTCGATATGTGCTTGATGTATAGTAAGGTTGATGTAAATAGATGTATATCATTATACACTCAAATACTTTTATTTATCTTATCAAGTTTGCATATTGTGATCTATTTTCCTAAGTGAGACTGTCACTACTTCTATTAAATATGCCTGTAGTGCTACTGGATGCACAGGAGCCTAGGTAAAAGTGCCACCTGAATCTGAGGCAGCCCTGCAGATCTCTCTTCCAGACAGGCACATCAGCTGGGATGAATGCAGTGGATATAAGCAGTTTATTTTTTCTTGATTCTTGCACACTTGTTTATTTGCTTTAATTCTAATTTTTTGTTTCAGAGAAGGCTGTGAGTCATAAATTACTTTCAACATTTATTTAAGGTCTCTCCCACCCATCCATCCCTTGCTCTGCTCTTCTTGTTTCTCAGGCAAAACGTTTACTGCTGATACACCGAGTTGGATAGGGTGGCCCTCTCTTCAGTTGGACTCCACCCACTATTCTAGCTCTCACTCCCTGCAACTGGCCCAGCTGTTTTAACTTAGACTCCTCCCCCAATATGTTTTATCAGCGCTTCTTGTCTGTTTATCTGATTTATTAGATTGTAAGCTTGACAATGCAGGGACCATAAGAACATAAGAAAATGCCATACTGGGTCAGACCAAGGGTCCATCAAGCCCAGCATCCTGCTTCCAACAGTGGCCAATCCAGGCCACAAGAACCTGGCAAGTACCCAAAAACTAAGTCTATTCCATGTTACCATTGCTAATGTCAGTGGCTATTCTCTAGGTGAACTTAATAGCAGGTAATGGACTTCTCCTCCAAGAACTTATCCAATCCTTTTTTAAACACAGCTATACTAACTGCACTAACCACATCCTCTGGCAACAAATTCCAGAGTTTAATTGTGCGTTGAGTAAAAAAGAACTTTCTCTGATTAGTTTTAAATGTGCCCCATGCTAACTTCATGGAGTGCCCCCTAGTCTTTCTACTATCCGAAAGAGTAAATAACCGATTCACATCTACCCGTTCTAGACCTCTCATGATTTTAAACACCTCTATCATATCCCCCCTCAGTCATCTCTTCTCCAAGCTGAAAAGTCCTAACCTCTTTAGTTTTTCCTCATAGGGGAGTTGTTCCATTCCACTTATCATTTTGGTAGCCCTTCTCTGTACCTTCTCCATCGCAATTATATCTTTTTTGAGATGCGGCGACCAGAATTGTACACAGTATTCAAGGTGCGGTCTCACCATGGAGCGATACAGAGGCATTATGACATTTTCCGTTTTATTCACCATTCTCTTTCTAATAATTCCCAACGTTCTGTTTGCTTTTTTGACTGCCGCAGCACACTGAACCGACGATTTCAATGTGTTATCCACTATGACACCTAGATCTCTTTCTTGGGTTGTAGCACCTAATATGGAACCCAACATTGTGTAATTACAGCATGGGTTATTTTTCCCTATATGCATCACCTTGCACTTATCCACATTAAATTTCATCTGCCATTTGGATGCCCAATTTTCCAGTCTCACAAGGTCTTCCTGCAATTTATCACAATCTGCTTGTGATTTAACTACTCTGAACAATTTTGTGTCATCTGCAAATTTGATTATCTCACTCGTTGTATTTCTTTCCAGATCATTTATAAATATATTGAAAAGTAAGGGTCCCAATACAGATCCCTGACGCACTCCACTGTCCACTCCCTTCCACTGAGAAAATTGTCCATTTAATCCTACTCTCTGTTTCCTGTCTTTTAGCCAGTTTGCAATCCACGAAAGGACCGTCTGCTATGATGGTCTAAAAGCATTGCATACACCTGGTAGCACTATACAAATAAGAGTAATAATGTACACAATATTGTACAGACACATGGAAGAAACAGGCCCTGCTCTTTGGAGCTTACAATCTGGCAAAGACATAAGGACAAGAGAAATAAGAGGTTTCAGGAACTTCATTATTATAGAAACTGGTTAGAAACAAGTCCAAGATCAGGGACAACCAATTTTAGGATTTATAATCTTTCTCAAAAAGGTAAGATTTTAGGCAGGAGTTGACTAGCAGCTTTAACTGAATCAGAGGTATTTGTTTTCTAAAAGTCTATATATAACAGTGGGGTGGGTGGGTGTGGGGCAAGGAAGGAGGGAACTCAATAAGACAGATTAGCATTTCAAAGCCAGCTTTAACTACTTTAGCTATTTAGGGAGACTACAATCAGAAAAAACACCTGTAAAACAGAACCTGTAGTCAAACTAAAGTGACAATCCTTTTTACTTTTAATAAGGAGTGGGGGAGTAGCCTAGTGGTTAGTGTAGTGGGTTGATAATCAGCGAACCATTGATCTGTATGTACTGTTAATGAATACTGTGGGTAGTAAAATAGGTTGCTTGTATCGTATATTTTAGGTTTTTGTTGGTATGTATACATTATTGTAAATTTCTGTTCGTGTGTTTATAGTTGTTTAAATTGTATTATTGTAATTTTTCCTGAAAATTAATTTTTTGTATTGCACCATGCTTGGAGCATTATGTTGATCAGGCTTGTAAATAAATCAATGCATCTTCTTAGAAATCAGGAAATGCCCTAACATGTTCAAACACCAGGTCCTGTCACCTGCACTAAAATATTAACGAGAAATAGGATCCCAGAACATCTAAAACACAGTAGCTTCTTCTTTCACTCCAGTGAGCTAATATGAGCCTGATTTTTTTTTTTTAAATTTAAATCCTATGCCACGGCATTTGGGACTCAGTCTTGTACTTATATCCCAGAATGGGGTGAACTAAACAAATTTAGATCTGGTGTTCACTGAGTGAATATTTATATATGAGGTTTATGATGAAGTATCTTTTGATAATAAGTGGAATTATTTGTGATACTTTTAACAAGATATATAAAATTGAAAAAGAAATCCTATTTTCATTATGAGTTAGTCTGATAATTGCACGAGTAATTCATTTACTAAATACATAACATTTTTGGAACCAGACAGGGCAACATGAAATATCAGCAACGTATGTGAACAAGACCTTTAGAAAAATGTTTGTCGGAACCAGTTCTCCATTTAAAAGAGAATACCGTGTCTTTGCCCTGACTGATTTTATATTCTGATGGCTCATATTTCACATGCCCTTTAGGCTTCATATCCTGTCGATATCTAAAGATATGAATACATAAGGGCCTCCTACAGGTCGTCATAACCTTTTTATTGGATCAACAGAGGGATTTTCTAAAGGCACCTTTGTACGTGAGCTGTCGAGGCTGCATCCAAGGAAGGGGTGTACAATTTGTGTGATCTGGAAAGGCTGCGTGCATCCTCACCTTTGGAAAATTCTTTATGTTGGTCCAATAAAGAGTCAGAACTTCCAGAGAGTCCAGTTTTCTCCCGGGTCAGAATGGCTTCTACAGCTCTGCACTTATAAACAAAAATTGTAGCTGAATACTGTAAGTCGCCATTTGGAAAGGCAGGCTAAAAAAAAAAATTCCAAACATTATTAAATTAAATTATTAATTTAAAATGAAAATATAAATATGAGGGGGTGTCAGATAAGATGAATCTAAACTGTTTTGATGCGATGTTAAAATTTACCTCCAGTGAACCCAGCCCCTTGTCTTCCTTAATACCACGTCCTCCTACTCTCAGGCTTGACTACTGGGGCTGGTAGTTAATTAAGCCCTTCCTGAAATCTGAGCCTCTGCTGCTTCTCCCTGGCACTTGTGAAAATATTTGCATTTCTGCCATTGTTCTGGGGCTCTGCAGGTATTTCTATTGTCCTACAGGCAAAGAATCCTGCCTTTTAGCATGACATCTAGCTGCTGGTGGAGAAAGCTAATTTGAATAAAAACCATGTGCGCAGTTTCTTTGTTGGAGGCGTGTAATTAATCTGTTTGTACTGCTGGGGATTCTGGTGTTGCTTTGTTACTTAAATAGTTACTTAGGTAATAATTAAATAGGAGAGAAATAAAGGAAGAAGGGGGTCGTTGTGAATCTCCTGGTCCCTATGGAGTCCCTCAAATTAAAGAGGCAGGCAGCCAAGTGAATAGCAGGCTCATTTTCTAACTGAGATTTTTTTTAGCCCAAGGAGCCTGCAAATTATATTAAGCAATCCGTCTATACAGCGATGCCTCGTTCCTTCAGGGTAACCCAGCCCTGGTTTTATTATACCCATCCCAAAGCGATCTGTCTTCGCCTGGTTTTCAGGCTATTCATGATGAGCCCTCATGAAATATTTGCATTCTAATATAAATAAGAGTGCCAGTTATTTTCGGAATATTGTGATTGTCCTGAAGCTCAGGCCTGCTTGCAGCCTCCTGAGCAGCAGCGCTGACCATCCATACCTAACCCCTTTTTTTGGAGGATTGTTCCTCCTAAGGGCACACAACGAATTTATTTCTTCGGGGCTGCTCCGGCTAACCATTCCATCCCAAGCTGGCTCTTAATCCCTGGGGGGGACTCTTTTTTATTGGGGGGGGGGGGGTGTGAAGCTCTCGCTTATGGCCCAGATGTTGAGAAAAAGGTCGCCAGTGTATGTGAGGTCATTTGGTGCTTCCTATGAGGTGAGAAGCTGTAAAAACTCAAGACAGGACCAGGTCTGGGTGTTAAAGTCAAGTTTACTGATTGGTAATAATAATAAATTAAAGTCCATTATCCAGAAGTGTGAGTGTACATCTGACTGATGGTAGGTACCTCACTGAGTTTCCTCTGTAGGTAGGTGCCCTTAATCCAGACCTCTGGGTGGTGCCCATGGTGATGTTAAATGTGCATAACTCTCCCTGCAGCTGTGCGGGAATCCTATTGGAGGTGTCGCCCAACTTTACTGAAAAATCCCACCTGTAGGCATCTTCTCCTCGGACACCCAGCCTGTCCTGGTCCTTTGGGTGGAAATCCAGATGGAATTTCCTGATCTTCTTCTTCCTTCCTGTAGTCTGGTTGTTCTTTCATCCTTTATTCTCTGATCACTCTGGGGGACTTCTCTTAAGGGAAAGTCAGTGGGATCAGGCTATTGCTCCTGCACTGAAATCCCAGTGAGGAGGAGGGATCCAAAAATCTCCTCACACAGTTTAAGTTCAAAAAAATACTTCTAATGGTAAAACTGGATGTCTCTTCTGCCTTCACTGTCTCTCGCAGCAGGATCCATCAGTGGTGCTTGCGCACCTAGGGTTTAGAGTCGACTCACAGGTGAGAGCCCTTTTGCCCCTAAAGGGTATGGGGCTTAAAACGTCATCTCTCTGTAATTTATAAGAAAGGACCCTCAGGCAGGGAGCGCACTGGAAGGAGTCACTTCTAAAATAAACTCCTTTGGATGAAGCTGGAAAGCCCCACCAGAGTGTGGGGAAAAAACCACATCTTTACTCCTTGACTGCTTTCTCAAACTGAACCCCAGTGTGTAATAAAAACGCTGGGTTAAATACTGTTCAGACATCCAATACTGACTCTCCAGATGAGAGGGACTAGAGGGATCAATGGCTTCTTACTAAGGGTGTTCTAAGGACAGGGACAGTGACATCTGGTGGCCAGACCAGGAGTCTCTGCCACACATACAGTTAGGGGGATCATCTGCCTCTGTTTTATCATGGAGGGCAGATCCAGTCTTGGGTTTTACCTCCCTGATGGCACGGGCTTGTTCCTGACTTTATTAGGGAAATCAGAAAGACCAGTTAATACCTGCAATGGGGTTAAAAATTCAGAACTGGATCTGCCTACCTGCTTTACAACAGCTAATTCTACACTGGTAATGGGAGGTGGAGAATTAGCTAACTCTGCTCTGTTGCAATGCACTTGATATTTGACTTACCTAATAAAATAACTTCCTCTTCACACTTTAACATCCATGCTGTTCAATCTTAGGTCATCTGAAAGGCATTTGTGACAGTGAAATAGCATTGTGTTACTTTTCGAGAAGCCGATGGACTAACCTGTGAGATTTCCCATGAGTTAGCGGCATTCTTCATGTAAAAGCTTCCTACGCACACAGATTAGTGGGGTAGAAAACTTCCACGCCAACCTGAGCTCCAGGGTCAACCAAAAAATGGCAACTACAACTCGATGAGTTATAGTTATCTTTTTGTGAAAACCAGTGTGCAGAGACATCTTTGTTTTTTGCAGAATTTGGAAATAATCAGCTGCTTTGCATCGCAGCAGCTCATTATTTTAGAATTGCTTAAAGCATATGGGGTAGATTTTCAAACGAGCGCGAACAGCCTACTTTTGTTTGCGCTCCAGGCGCAAACAAAAGTACGCTGGATTTTAGTAGATACGCGCATAGTCGCCCGTATCGGCTAAAATCCTGGATCGGCGCGCGCAAGGCTATCGATTTCGTATAGCCTGCGCGCGCAGCCTACCCCCGTTCCCTCCTAGGCCGCTCCGAAATCGGAGCGGCCTAGAAGGGAACTTTCCTTTGCCCTCCCCTCACCTTCCCCTCCCTTCCCCTACCTAACCCACCCGCCCGGCCCTGTCTAAACCCCGATCCTACCTTTGTCGGGGGATTTACGCCTCCCAGAGGGAGGCGTAAATCCCCGCGCGCGAGCGGGACCCCTGCGCGCCGGGCCGCGACCTGGGGGCGGGTACGGAGGGCGAGGCCACGCCCCCGGACCGCCCCGGGGCGTAGCCACGCCCCCGTACCCGCCCCCGAAACGCCGCGCAATCCGGCCCCGCCCCCCGACACGCCTCCCGACACGCCCACTCCGAAAACCCCGGGACTTACGCGAGTCCCGGGGTTGTGCGCGCGCCGGTGAGCCTATGTAAAATAGGCTCACCGGCGCGCAGGGCCCTGCTCGCGTAAATCCGCCCGGTTTTGGGCGGATTTAGGCGAGCAGGGCTCTGAAAATCTACCCCTATGCGAATAGCAGACTATGCGTGCAAGTTTACGACATAGAGGGGGCCATTTTGTGAATATTCTTGCAAACCAGCTCTACGCATGTAAAATGCACAAAAGCCTGAAATGCTAATCTTCCTGCACTTCTGGGGCATTTTACACATTTCTATGCGCATAGGCCCCCCTACTATGAAAACATTCACAATTTAGTACTTTGGCTCCCTACTTTATAAAGCCACATCCTTTGAAAAGTAAAACAAAATGAAAAAGAAATTACATATGGAATGTTAGATGGGACCCATTGTAAAGGTAGTTATTATATACACAGTGGAAGGAAATTAGCTGGCTTCTGTGATCGGCTTTTTAAATTTCTTCTCTGTAACTACTATAAAAAAATACAGATATTGTTATTCATATGGATAGATTACTCCTAAGGGCCTGATTTTCTAGTTTTTGTCCTCCTTTCAGAATCTAAGGTAGGCTTCTCATACCAGTTCTCAGGATTCCACAACCAGCTGGGTTTTCAGGATATCCGCAGTGAATATGATGGATCAAGGTTCCTGTACTGGGTCTCCAGTGTATGCAAATTTTATCTCATGCATATTCATTGTGGAGATCCTGATAACCTGACTGGCTGGGGGGCCCTGACAATGGGTTTGAGAAATTCTGTTCTAAGGGAAAAGACCTAAACAAATTGGGCCTTAAGTCAATGGTTCTGATATCTATCCTATTGGCCGCACAACCATTTGGGTTTTCAGGATATCCAGAATGAATATACTTGACAGACAGGCACATACTGTGCATAGTAAACCAAATATATGCTAGTTTATCTTATGCATATTCACTCTGGATATCCTAAAAACTTGACTAGCTCTAGAGTCAGTAGGACAGATTTGGGAGCTGCTGCTCTAAATATTCTAAACTTTGGCTCTACTAAATAAAGCAGCATGAGACTATGCAGTTAAATGTAATGCAAATATTGCAATGAAAGAATAATATAATAGGAATATTTTAGTGCTAAGATGTGCTGCAGAAGAAGAAAATAATAATAAGGATGTGCATTCATTTTAAATCAAATGGTAATGTGAATTGAATCAGGCTTTTTTTTTTTCATTTGTTTTATCCCAAAACGAATGCATAAATTCCCCCTGAAAATTCAAAACATTTTTTAAGTCATTTGTTTCTGCAAATAGTATATACTATTTGCAGAAACAAATACAAATGCAAAAAAAGCTCAAGAAACTAAAAAAAAATAAATCCCAAAATGAATAAAACTAACCAAAAAAAAAATAATTCCCTGCACATCCCTAGAAAATAACTTTATTGAAAGACACTGTCTCCATTATTTGGTAATTGGTTTTCAGAGACTTTAAACTTTCTCTCCAGTAATGCTTCAGTGCCTTGCTGAATGTAGTGCTCACTTAGGCCACTTCAGTATGGTGCGCTCAGGCCGAGTGCACCATTAGCCCCTGTTTGGACGCGTGTTTTTGACGCGCTATTATTACCCCTTATGCAGTAAGGGGTAATAGTGCGTGGAAAACGCGTGGCCAACCCCCCCGAAACTAATAGCGCTCATCACATGCAAATGCATGTTGATGAGCCTATTAGGTATTCACCCGCAATACAGAAAGCAAAATGTGTGGCCAAGCCATACATTTTACTTTCAGAAATTAA
Source organism: Rhinatrema bivittatum (assembly GCF_901001135.1). Lineage (NCBI taxonomy): Eukaryota > Metazoa > Chordata > Amphibia > Gymnophiona > Rhinatrematidae > Rhinatrema > Rhinatrema bivittatum. The sequence continues at coordinate 199,049,025 of NC_042622.1, read as the reverse complement.
CTCCTGCCGGCACCGGGACAGTGTATAGAAAAGCAGAAAAAAACTGCTTTTCTGTACACCCTCTGACTTAATATCAAAGCGATATTAAGTCGGAGGCCCCAAAAATAAAAAAAAATCTGCCCGCGGGTTGGAAAACAGACGCTCAATTTTGCCAGCATCTGTTTTCCGAACCCGTAGCTGTCAGCAGGTTCGACAACCGACGCCATTAGAATCAAACCCGCTGACAGCCACCACTTCTGCCAATAAGGAGGCGCTAGGGACGCGCTAGTGTTCCTAGCGCCTCCTAATTAGCGCGGGCCCTCATTTGAATACTGAATTGCGCACCCAGGAGAGGGGCCTGGGCGCGCGTCGGGAGAGCGGGCGCTCGCCTCGGAGCACCGGCTCTCCCGCGCAGTTTTCTGAATCGGCCTGTATGTTAGAAATACTGTGCATGTACTGAAGAGAAATAGACTCTGGGATACCACCTGCCGTGCTGAGGGAGAAGTCCAGACAGTGAGTCAGAGAGACCCAAGGAAAGTTTGCAGATGAGGCAGGGAGGACAGTCAAACGTCAATAAAGAAGCTTTTTCTAAGGAACTGAGGCTTTTAATGTTTAAGTACTTCGTGCAGTTATAAAGTACATCTACATCCGTATGCTACACAGAGCTCCTCAGGGAGCCTGTTCTTTCCCAGCAGAGCCGCAATCCAGTAAAGAATTAGGAGACAGAGCCACAGAGAGAGAGAAAAGAACTTTTTATTAGTATGTGCTCTTTCTATGGTCTTTCAACACCGTATTATAACATTATACACACACGGGGAACATTTCAGCCTGGGCAACTAGGTTTGATATGCTGCTAAAAGGTAGTAATATTATCCACATACATTCCTCAATATCAACACACACATTGCTTTGCTGTAATTCTGGTTTTCTGTTTTCTTGAAATAAAAGGAAGCTAGCATTTTCTTATGGCTATGGACCACCACCTGTTAAGCAATCTCTTCCCTTGCCTGCCTCCATTAGCCATGTAGACCTACTTTTGGATGCTTGCTGCAAAGGCTGTATTCCCCTCACACAATTTCTCCCTTTCCCCCTCTGTGATCAACCAACCTCATGCTTATATAGAGCAGTCCTTCACTTTTTTACTTCTTTTGACTGGCAGACTCATGCTTTGAACCCACACCCTGAGATCCACAGTCTTGCTCAAAGGGTATCTTCAAAAAATAGAAGCTTTTATTTTCTCCTGGGGTTGCCAGCAGTCAATAACACAATAATGAAAAAGCACTAACAAGGATGACTCACAGGAATCAACAGCAGAGATAAAGCAGCAGAAGCACAGTAAATACTCCTTTATATTTCCTCTTCCTCTGTTACAAACTCCAGGTATTAATCAGATTCTCAACATTATTAGTGGCTTAGCCATTTCTTCAAGCAAACTGGTAACAATACACACATCCTCCACAGGATCCCCTTTCAGCAGTACATCTCACCATGATTTTTAGCAGTTTCCAAAAAACATTGTGGTCCAAAGATCCTCTTAAGCTGCCCCAAACATAGCCTAGGCCTAGACTTGTTACTCCAGATTTCAGGGGGGCATGACCTTTCTGGGCTGGGTGAAACCAGCAGACCTGTCAGTAACTACTGCGCCAGGTTTCACTGCTAAGGATCCCAAATCACTCTTCCTTTTTCTCCCACCCTGATCATAACCTTTTATTGAAAACCAAATGCACATGCCCCCTAGCTCACACACTTATTTTAAGAGGCAGCCTAGAACCATGCCATTCTCTTCTATAACAGGGAGATATTTATTTATTTTATCTATTTATTTAGATTTATATTCTGCTTTTCACACTTTTTTTTCAGCATTTCAAAGTGGATTGCATTCAGGTACTGACCCATTAAGTGACAGAAATGCTAGGCCAAATAAAGGGCACATTTGTAGTGGCAAGGATCTGTTTTAGGGCCTGGCCACACCCCTATTTCAGGAGCTATTTCTCCCTAGAGCAGCTGCCCTTCACAGCCACAGCCTGTTACCCTATCTTCAGGTCTGTCAGGTCATGACCAGCCCTTCTACTTTCTTTGCCTTTGATGTGGATACCTGCTGAGGTTTGCAGTTTCCTTCTTTCCCACAGACTGTGGGCCTCGCCTTCAGTAAGGAAGGGCAAAGGACTCGCTGACCAGCTTATTCCTTCTCTCCCTTCCTTCTCCTCTTCCTCTCTGTGGTTTCACCCCTTTTAGAGTAGAAAATCGGGATGGGGGTTATAGAGTCTTCCCTCTCTGCTGGCCTTAGCCCAGGCTCCCAGTTGCTTTGGCAGTGAGACTTCTCTCCTGTTTGTCTGTTCTATCTCTTCCCAAGGGACTAAATTAGGGTGTTCTCCATATCCCTACGTGTTTAGTCTGCGCTTGTCTGCCTGGCGCTTTCTCCCTTTTCCTCTGGGCAAGATGTAAATCCTTTCACGGTCAGGCCAAATATAGCAACTTAGTAGAAGTGGATGGCAGATTAGCACCAATTGACCCATCCAGTCTGCCTTTTTCTTTTTGTTTACCCTGCTGTAGCTAAGGATTTGCCCCAGGTGTCGGCCATATCAGTCTGACCGCCTGCAAGATATTGCTTCTTATCTAAGTCGGTTTTGTTGTTATCCCTATTTGTTCCACTGCCATGCTGGATAAATGAGCATATGCGTTTCCACACTTAAACCCCTCCATGTCTTTTTCCCAACCCTTCAATCCTCTTCTTCCCGCTGCCCTCTATATCTGCTCAGACTTAAATTCTCTCACACTGCTCAAATCCATCACTCATCTGGTAAGTAATTGCAGATATCTACAGCCTTCCTTTCTCCAGTGTCATATGCAATTTTTAATATGATTTTTGTTCTGTTAGCTTTGGTGATTTTGCCCATTATGGATGTAGTGCAGTTCATTAGACTATCGATAATGCGTTCAAAATGTTCCACTGATACCTATGTGGACAAGAAGGAAGCTGAAGCTGAAGACCGAAGCTGACTTTTCCTTGGATGCCACTGGAGCATCAGGTGGAAATTGTAGTCCGGTTTATACCTTCTCATGGGTATTTGTAGAAATGCAATATTTCCAAATATTGTTTGTATCACCTGCAGTTAGGGTGAAATAGATCAGTTTGAACTGTTTATCTCTCAGGTGAAATTACTTTTAATATTGTTTGTTTCATATTCACTCACGATGCGGTTTTCCCATCTACTGTTGTTTGTTATACACTGGTTTGAACTCTTTGGTATCAAGCAACCATCATTAAAACCAGGATTGAGGCTACAGCGAATCACCATATGTTGGCCATGCTTTGTTGAAAATGAGATACTTGGGGATTTTATTCTAATTATTTTTCTAAGAGGTGTTCTCCTCTCTAGAGCTGCCTTCTCTGCTTATTTGCACAGGAAACTCCTCATTTTTGGATGTGAAGAGTTGTCCCTTTGTAGAATTCCACATTTGGTAGGAGATCAAGGCCTGTCTTTCTGGTTCCCTTTCCAAGATGTTCCTCCTCACATTGGAAAATGCGTCTTTCTTGTTTTCCCCCAGACCAACCTCAGATGCCATCTTGCACAGTTTCCATTCATTTCCTTGTGTCCTTCCATGACCCCTTCCCTAGCAAGGAAAGAGAATAGAATAATACAATGCAATGCAACATTAATGCATATTCTGCCTTTCCAGTAAAAGTACTGCTCAGATGATTCAACAATTAAAATTCAATGTATCAACAAATAGAAAATAGAAAACAATAATTGAGTAATTACTCTAAGATATTGTTGCTAATACTTATTTTAACTTGGGCAAGGATATAACTTGCATCAAACCCCCAACCTAACTCAAAAATGCCAATAAGAATTATTCCCCCAAACCAACCTAATCTATTTGTCAGTTCCCCAGCTCAACAAATGCTCACGAAAGGGCTTGCAAAGGGACAGGTAAGTCCCTTCAGGCGCGAGCCATCTCCACAACAGGTCTGGCTCTTCCCGCCACCACCAGCACTGACATCACTGGGGCTGGAGGCCACAGGGATGCAAAAGTTTACTTACAGAGGTGCCCTTTTTGATTGAATGTGAATTAACGTAAGGTACGTTTAACCATGTTCCTTGGTGCTGGGAGTGCTACTTCAGCAGCATGGGTTCTGCAAGCTGACTGTTTTCTCTATAGTTTCTTTACTGCAATGGACATCTGTTCATTCTGGGGCATGTAGCTTGGAAAACTACATTTTCTTTAATGTACACAACTTTGTGGACCACAGCTTTTATTATGCAACCCAAAAGCTACAATTGTTTGATCCTGCTTCTCAGTTTTTGTGTGGCTCTCTTAAATCATTCAAATCAATAGAACTTGTCAGGCTTTATGCTGCTAATTGAATGAGAATTGGAAATTGCTGTTGCCCTATGTTAAAGAAATGACTATCAGTATGAAGGATGAGCAAGCTTATTTTGATTTAACTCTAGTCAACTTTAAACCCAGTATGGTTCAGATCAAATCTGACTGCTTTGTTTGGCCTACCAAAGTCCAAGCCAGTTCTGACTCTAGTCCAGTTCTAATTGGTGATACAGGTTGAACTGGGTCAAGATTTCAAAAACTGGTCACTTGAGTCCTAATTACTCTGCAAGATTGCAGACAAAAGTCATAGGTTAGGTGACAGTCGCTTTCATAAGAACATAAGACTTGCCATACTGGGGCAGATCAAGGGTCCATCAAGCCCAGTATCCTGTTTCCAACAGTGGCCAAGTCAGATCACAAGTACCTGGCAGGATCCTATAAAGGTAGATAGATTCCAAGTTGCTTATCCCAAGAATAAGCAGTGTGATTTCTGCAACTCTACCTTAATAATGCTTAATGGACTTTTCCTCCAGGAGCTTGTCCAAACCTTTTTTAAATGCAGCTACACTAATAGCTTTCACCACATCTTCTTGCAATGAATTCCAGAGCTTAATTATGCATTGAGTAAAAAACATGTTCTCTTATTAGTTTTAAATGTATTACCTAGTAACCTGGTCTTGTGCTTTTCAAAAGAGTAAACAACTCATTCCATTCCACTTGTAATTTATAGCCCTCTATCATATCTCCCCTCAGTTGTCTCTTCTCCAAGCTGAAGAGTCCTAACCTCTTCAGCATTTCTTCATAGGGGAATTGTTCCATCCCCTTTTATTGTTTTAGTTGCCCTTCTCTGTACCTTTTTCTAATTCTGCTATCTTTTTCTTAAGATGTGGTGACCAGAAGTACACCCAATACTGAAGATGAGGTAGCACCATGGAGCGATACAGATGCATTATGATATTCTCTGTTTTATTCTCCATTCCTTTCCTGATAATCCCTAGCATTCTATTTGCTTTCTTGGCTGCTGCTGCACACTGAGCAGAATATTTAAATGTATTTTCAACAATGACACCTAGATCCTTTTCCTGAGTGGTGACTCCTAATGTGGAACCTGGCATTATGGAGCTATAATTTGGGTTACTCTTCCCCAAGTGCATCACTTTGCACTTGGCCTCATTAAATCTCATTTGCATGCCCAGTCTCAGTTTTGCAAGGTCCTCTTGCAATCCCTCACAATCTTCTTGTGATTTAACAACTTTGAATAATGTTGTCATCTGTAAATTTGATCATCTCACTTGTTGTTCACATTTCCAGGTTGTTTATACATATATTAAAAAACAGTGGTCCCAGAACAGGTCCCTTGGGCACTCCACTATTCACCTTTTTCCTTACAGAAAATTTACCATTTAGCCCTATTCTCTGTTTTCTATCTTTTAACCAATTAGCTATCCACAATAAGACACTGCCACCTATCCCATGACTTTCTAATTTCCTAAGAAGTCTCTTATGAGGGACTTTGTCAAATGCTTTCCATAAAGTATTTGACAAAGTCCCTCATGAGGGGGTTGAAGATTGCCAGGAAGACATCACAAAATGTCTTTCCGACAACCGCACACCCCTTCCCCAGGTATGGTGAGTTGGCTTGCATGCATAAGTTGGCATATGAGTCGCTGAAAATATTCATTGAAATGAGACTGGGCCACCCTGAAAATGAGGCTTTGAATCTGAGCAGGGTTCAAGTTCAGAAAATCAAACACAAGTTCAGTCAAAGTCGGTCTCTTCTAAACCAGAATCAATGCCAGATCATCGTTCATTTACCCATTCCTAATTGATATGGCATTTTTTTTATTTCAGTAACAATCCAAGAGCATACGATTTTAATGTTAATGTCGTGTTATGCTTGTAATGGGCCAATAAATGTCTCAGTTCAGGAAAAGCCATGATATATATTTTTTAAAAACCTTCTTTCCTATCCTGGGAATGGTAGTCTGAATCTCTCCTGGGTGAGCCATGCCTATAGTGGAAAACTGGGGTAGCAACAGTGCTGTTACAGCTTAGGTATTGTGGGCTGGGTTACACCCAGCCAGGAGCTCATTGGCCCAAAGATTAGTCCCACCCTTGTGACACACACCTGCCTTAAGCTTTAGCCAACACATTTTTCCCTAATTCTTGGAGCTGGGTCTGAAAAGGGCTACCCTGACTGCTATCAAGCTGTTTGAATCTCCGTCTTCACTTGCTTGATAAGGGAAGCCTTTTTGGCTACTTTGTTCTCCTGCATTATTGTAAATTAGGAAGCACAGATTATGTTTGTTTTATGTTTTGTTCATTAAAACAATTGGTGAAGCAATTTTATGGTGCCAGTATTCAATCAGACCCTGGCAATTCCCAGCATGATAATTTCATAAAGACAATAAGCGGGTCCATTCTGAAGCTGATTAATACCTGATTATCCATGCTACTGAGTTTCTGCCTATAAATGGATGATTAAAAGTGATTATGAGACCGGAGATTAGGGGAATAAAGAGCTGGAGATGTCTTCATCTGAAAGCTCATCAGGGTAAGGTGATTTCAAAGTGGGGAGCACTCAGCAGCACATGACACGTGCAGAAAAATAGGCCCAGATGGAGGGGTTGTTTCATGTGTCACCATCATTTACTTCTTTGGAAAGTTAAGTGTGAGGCTACCGTTTCCATCAGGGGACCACTGTATCCATCACATCTGTTCTGGAAGCTTGGTAATCAAGTGCCAGATGTGCTAAGCTGGACAGCTGCCGATCAGCGTCACACCGTAAAGAATATTATATTGGAAAAAATGCAATAAAAATTGTACTTCCTTTGTGAATAACTAGACAGTTTGTGTGCAAACAGTCTCCTTGACTTGCATTTGCACTTCTAAGTACTGTTATGAATCCAGACATATCCTGACTTCTTCAGATGAATGCCAGATGGGCTTTGATGTGCAGTTGAACTCAGCCAGGTGTGAAGGAGCCAGGAAGAAGTGTAGAAACGAGGGAGCAGAGTTTCATCCTTGGCATTCCATGACATTACCTGAGATTTTGATGAATGTTTGTTTTTCTTCCATCTTTTCGTCCTCTCTTCACATGTGACCCAGGCCTAGGACTGTGGAGTTTCCTTGCTACAAAGAAAACATATTCTATATTTTTTCATGTTCCGATACTATGGTATTCTAAAACCTTCTTACCGGGTTGTCTTTATACTTTTTTATTCTACCCATTCTTGCGGGTCGCAGAGAGCAGTGTGGGCACTTTTTGGTGAATGTTTGTTTTCATAGAGGAAAACTGATACCCATCTGAGCAATGGTGCCGCCATCTTGAATCTAAAATGCAGTTGCCTCGTGTATTTTCTACATAATTGGACTTGCCGTGCAATTTCCTTATACCTGCGTCATTTGTGAAAGACACTCCATACACAGTGAGTGTCTGATGTGGACCTTATTTTCACCATCCGTTCATGAGGGAAAGAGTTTCCATCACTCATGTGCCAGAGAAGCACCCACTAGCTCATGAACAGCAAGAATAAAACGTTATCTAATGGGGAAACACACATTCTCCATCTCACTCCCTGATCCCCAAAATAATAGAAATGCTTGCTTTGAGCCCCCGCCGCTCATCCCCAAACAACCCAAGATTTCTATGCGTTTGGTTACTGCTTTTTCACTGGTGGAGAACAGAGGCCTGAGAGACTTTCAGCACCCCATGTGGAGATAACAAAAAAAAAATTAAGGTCATAACCCCCATAACAAAAAAAAATTAAGGTATAAGGAAATTATAGTGATCATATCCACTATTATGGGGGATTTTAATTTCTGTATAAAGAAGAAAAAAGTAATACAAGTAGGAAAGATGGGGGGGGAGTCAAGATGGCAGCATAAGCCAGACATTCAACTCAGCTGCTCTCCAAGTTTCCTTGCTCTTACCTGTTTCCCTCGATAATGAAATCTGATAGGAAGGGTAGAGTGAGAATGTTTCTCTCTGCGACCTCGCCCCTTTCAGACCAGCATTTCATCACAAGAGTTTGTGTCTTCCACTTCAATTCTGCGGGCTTTGAGCCGCATTGGTGGGGCAGAGAGAGGAGCCCTTCCTTCATCAGACAGGTGTCACTCAGCCCACCAAATAGCCAACCACCAGCGCCTATTGCCTTCCAGGAAGGTGCTGGGATCAGCACGGACAGGCGGTGACGATCTCATCAGTGCTACTTGTATGGAGGGAGCTGACAGCATTATTCCTGGCTTAAAGATTAACTCCTCACTCCCCCCCCCCCCCCCCTAGGAACATGCCAGCGGGGAGGCTAGTGACTGCGTCAATGATTCTATTCAAGATATTGCTTTGAAGAAGATTATGCCGGTGAGTGCAGCTACATCAGAGGGTGAGCCTTTTCCCTTTCAGGCTTCCTTGGGGATTGTTACACCAGCGGTTTATTTATTTGTTCACTTTTATATACTAGTATTCAAAAGAAAGTATCATATCGCTGTACATAGTAAACATACACATTCAGCATAAAATATTCAAACAAACATTATCAAAACATTCTAAAACTAATACAAAAATAATCAATAAACCTAAAAAGCATAACATTCCTACCCTAAAGCTTCCTGTTAGGACTAGTACATAAATAATCAATAAATACCTAAAATACCATGAAAATAATCCTACAATAAGACTACCTGTTAGGACTAACGCTAATGGGGACAGAAGGGTAAGGGATAAGGGGGGTACTCTTAGTTAACAAAAGGTCTGCTCAAATAACCAAGTTTTTAATTTTTTCTTAAATGTATTCGGCCACAAAGTTGAGGTTGTCTCACAAAGATTGGATGTGATTGTTCAAGATAATCAGCGAATCTTTCAAGAGCATTTGGAGAAGTTACAATCTTTGGAAAAAGGAATTAAGAAAGTTCAGGCTGTGAATACCAAGTTTATTTGAGAGCGGGGTTTTTTGACTAGATCATGGAGAACCAATTTAGACATTTAGGGGTAGATTTTCTAAATTTGCTTCGGCTACCCAGTGCGCACACATGAATGCCCGATTTTATAACGTGCGCACAGGTGCACACGTTATAAAATCGGGAGTCAGTGCATGCAAGGGGTTGCACATTAGTGCAACTTGGGCGCGCCGACGCCCACAGCCTTCCCCTGTTCCCTCCCAGGCCACTCCAATTTAGGAACGGCCTGGGAGGGGACTTCCCTACCCCCTAATCTATCCTTTCTACCCCTTCCCCTAACCTTTCTGCCCCCTAGTCCTATCCTACCCCCCCCCCCCCCCAAAAGTAATCTTACCCTTTGCGCCTGCTCGAAGCAGCATATGACTGCTGTGCTGGGGGCCTCTAGCCCCGCCCCCTCCCTGCTCCTTTCCCGAAGCCCCGGGACTTACACGTGTGGCCCAGCACGTGTAAGCTTTTGAAAATCCGGCCCTTAAATTTTAAGACTGACAAATTTTCATAAAGTTATAGGAGAAATTCCTCAGTTTACTTTGAGGAAATATTTTATGGAAGTTTTTCAAATTCCTGCTGATCAAATCCCCTCCATTAACAAAGTCTCTTTTTTTTTTTCCTTTCAAGACATGTACTGGTCATTTGGGACTCTCTCATCCTTTTGTGTATTCAAGAAATGTATTTGCTTTTTTGGAAAATTACAACATGGAGATTATTTGAGGGCTACACTAAGTGATTCCTTTTTTTATGAGCCAGACTTAAGTCTTGTAATGAAGTGTTACTTCGAATCTTTGAATGTGAATTTTCTGGGATATTTAGTTAGGATCTATTTGGACCTAGCTAAGGTCACTCGAGAGGAGAAGAGGGTTTCTTACAAAGCCCCAGGAGGCTCAGGCACTTGGTGCTTCTTTTTAATTCAGATACCCATGTAAATGTGTAGTCAGATTGAATGTAGATAGTTTTATCTTTTTGTTTTGCCACTGACAGCTTAGGGGCTTCTTGAATATTAGGGCTGGAAATCTTCCTCCAAATTCCTAAAGGCTTTGTGTGATTGGCCAATAGTTGTTGTTTTTTTTTTGGGGGGGGTTTTTGTGGGCGTGGATAGAGCTTATGTTAATGCCTTTCCTTTGCAGTTTTTTTGGGTTTTTTTGTAATAATCTCCTCTTTTATTGCCTACTCTTCCTCCAATATTGTTGTTGGGCTAAGTAGTGAGCGGAAGTCTGTCTATCTTATTTTCCTTATGTTTATTATCATTGTATAGTTTTCCGGCTTTACGGCTCTCATGCTGTTTCTGTGCAAAGTTTGTTCTTCGTATGTTGTTAGAACACCTTATAAATAAAATGTAAAAAAAAAAGGGAAAGATGGCGACTTGACAGATCAGAATGAGGTGTTTTTGTGGAAAGAACGTACACTCCTCCATATTTCTGGTATCATTACTTAAAAACAATGAGATCAGAAAGGCAGGCTATTTGAAAACTTCCCCCATAAAGATTTCCTTACTGCAAAGTCCACGGGTGCATTTTGCTTATGGGTCTTGTAGCTAATTTTTTAAAAAAGCAACTGGGTACAAGGCACCGGCGAAGTCCGCGAGCATTGCTTTGCTGGACAATAATGTGTATGGATTGCATTTTCAAATCTACTGCGTTATTTTCCAACTCCACCCAAAACCATGCCCCTGGGAAGACTCCCCCCCCCGATGGGGGCGAAAGTGCACATTGTGCAAGCCTGTGCAAACTTGTAGCCCCGCTGAGGAGGGTCCTTATCATATAGGCCACTTTATCTGGGTAAATCGCAATTTATCCTGGTAAATAAGTTTGGATATTTATTTATTTATTTGAAGTCTCTTGTATACCACTTATACAATAATAAGATCTAGGAGGTTTACAAATAAACATACCCAGTTTAAAAATAATACAAAAACAACATAATTAAAAATACTTTACAACACAAGATGTGGTATGCAAATAACGGTACATTGCGTAAACAAGAAGTTAAATATTATCTTCTCTAGTTAGAAGGTCTGGGATTTTCTGCATTTTGTTCATTTTATTTTATACCTTTGTCTAGATTTCTGTTTTCTGAACCCGGCCCTCAGAGTCCCTAGGCCTGGTCTGGTGTTCAGGAGAATCATGACATGCAAAATTAGCCTGGCTGTTCGGCAGAAATAGCTCGTGAATAGCCTTAAAATCAGACCTAGGGGTAGGTTCTGAGAACAAAGTTTGAGGGAAACCCGGTACTAGATCAGTGATCCTTTAACCCATCCTTTGGATGCCACAACCCGGTCTGGTTTTCAGTAATTCCAGTGTGAATATGTAGGAGACATAACTGCATACAATGGAGGTGGATATCCTGAAAAGCAAACTCTTGTGGTGACTAAGGATTAAGTTTGAGAACCACTGGTCTTGATCACACAAGTAATTATTTACCCAAGCATGGGTAATCCAAAGAAGGTTCTACCTTTTCATTAAACATTTAATAATTCAGAAGCTTGCCAGTCTATCTATTTAAAGTCCGTGTTTTCTAGCTGAGCTAGCACGAACAAAGTGGTGAGTAGAACAAGGCAAGTACCATCTCTCCCAGTATTTTGTAAATAGATTGTGGTTGACTTTGTCAGTTGTCCTATGTGTGTGTTCTGATATAGAGTTGAGCTGCCTGGTTTTATCGTTATCTTTTCCTGTCTTGCTTCAGTTCCGTTTGTGTTCTGTGCATAATTGTGTTACCGTGTACTCTCATAACTAGATCATGTTTTATTCTTAGCTTTCCCGAGGTTTCCGAAGGGCATGATTAAAATAAAATTATTTACAATATCATATTTGGCAAATCATAAAAGAGCAGGATAATATATTAAGAACTCTAATCATTGTGAATTTTCTCTGCAAGTGTTAAGTGGAGGAAAAGACAAATGTACCGAAATGGACAGGCAATTTTTGGTTCCATATGGTGGTGTATTGTACCCCTGTAAACTCTAAATTGGCCAATTAGGTTGGTCTGCTCAGTGATTAAATATATTTCAAGCACCTTGCATGACCCAAGATTTGTGTCTCCATCAGGCTCTTTATAAATTGCAGCCTTTTAGGAGGGGGATTGTGACCCACAGACCTGATATTTCTGGACTGGGCACCACAGCAGACGGCTGTTAAAAGGGCAGCCCAGAAAGTCAGTGTGAGGAAGGGCCATGAAGATTTGCAGGCTTATATTATAAAATGCAGTTGCAGCAAAGAATGCAGTTGAAGTGACTCTGGAGATAGAACAAATAAAGAATTAGGCTTTGTTTTTAACAAAGCCCCTCATCTCTGTCTTTGTGTCGCAGAAACCTATATAGCAAGAAAGAACACTTGGCAAGGACCCAGATGTGTCCCACAGGTGGGCACTAACCACATTAAAAAACCAAACAGTGCACACCAGTGATGCCCACAGGTGCCAGGACATCAGGGAAGAGCACAGAAGTAGATGGGTCTAGGAGCTAGAACGACATACGATGGGGGTTGAACTCCTGATGCTCACAATTTCTAATTCTGACCTCCAATTTGCTCTCTGTGTGGCCTTGTGTAAGTCACTTTATTTTACTTTGCCTCCATTTACCCAGCTGGAATTGTATTTGCAACAATATCATTGCCCTTCCCCTCCCCCAGTGCCTTTGGAAATGAATGTGATAATTAAGCACAAAAAAAAAAAAAGAGAGCGTGAAAACATTTAAAGTAGTCCTTACTAGACGTAGTAGTGCAAACAATTCATCTTTATTGCAATGGTGAGACTCCATAACGTGGTCCCTCCCGACGCAGTCCTCTGGGCGAAACATGGTTGCCATGTCGGGGGACATTACTCTGTTTTAATGGACCTTGTATTATGCCAAGAAGTTATGGAGTCTCACCATTGCAATAAAAGATGAATTGTTTGCACTACTACGTCTAGGAAGGACTACTTTAAATGTTTTCACGCTCTCTTTTTCTTGTTGATTCCTGCAACTGAGCGTTGGATTTTTTTCCTCCAATTTCCTGTGGCATGATTAAGCACAACACATTCCACCTCGGATGTGGCCGCGTACGCGTCATCGAAACGTTGACTTGTAAAGCCTGTTGGAATATTACTTTGATAGAAAAAAATTATATAAATGCAAATGTGTTGTTGAGGGTAATTTTCAGCAGCCTTGTATACCCACAGATTTTAGCCCAAATTCTCAAAGCAGACTTGGGTGCATAAGTCTGCTTTCAAAATGTGTAGGTGTACCCAGTAGGCACGTTTGAATACGCAAAAGAAGTTACACTTGCTCCTGAGCAGGTGTAACTTCCTGTGTGTGCAGAAACTTCATACTTTTAGAAATCGAAAGCATGCGTGGAAAGGCTTTCTCTGTCTCAGCTTTGCCCCCTGGAACATCTACCACGAGTGTGAAGAATTGAACATGTGTTTTTTAAATTTCCTAAGTACGTTTCCCCATGGATCCCTCTGGATAATTTTCAAGAGCCGATTTTATGCATGTAAATCCTTTGGACAATTACCTCCCCTAAATTTTCATGGAGGAACAATTGAAATATAGAAACACAGAATATGACAGATGATTCTAGTCGATGCGGATTCGTCCCAGTTGCTCTCTGGCTGTCCCCTCACTTCCTCCCATCTAGGGCTCCTCTTGCTTATCCCATGTTTCTTGATTTCCGTTACTGATTTTGTCTCCACCACCTTCACAGGGAGGCCATTCCATGCATCCACCGCTCTTTCTGTAAAGAAATATTTTCTGATGTTGTTCTTGAGTCTACCCCGCTGGAGCCTCATACTATGACTTCTTATGTTAGAGCACAATTTTCTCAGAAAAAGGTTTTTTTTCTTGTGCCTGATTTACATCACTGAGGTGCATGAATGCCTTTATCATACCCTACTACCTCTCCTGTCCTATAGAATACATATATTATTTAGGTCCTTAAGCTATGTCTGATATGGCTATGGCCTCCAGAACTGGACACAATATTCTAGGTGATGTCTCTTCGATGACCTATACAGATACAGAAGCATTATCACCTCCTTTTTCCTGCTGGCTATGCCTTGCTGTGCACCCTAGCCAACCCGCTGGCTGTGGCCACTGAAGACGATATGAAAGCAAATAATGACAGTAAATCTCACTGAGGCTGTCACAAGAAGTGGGCAAGAAGGCTGACCACCCAGGGTGGTGAGGGGGATGAGGGCATGCCATCACACCACACCTTCTTTTTGAGTGAGTCTGCAGGTCTGCAAATACAAGAGCCTGGAAGCGAAGAGGCACGCAAAAAAAAATATTTGCCCAGGGCACCTTTTTGTCCTGTGACTGCTCTGGTCCCACCTGGTCTGCCCATTTCCCCTACCTATTGCAATTCCATAGACCCTGTTTGATTAGACTTTACCCTCTTCCCCCACCACTAAAGATCCTCTGTGCTTGTCCATGCTCATTTTGGACCTCCTGATAAATTGCAAGTATGTAATTTACGCTTGTATTTATTTTTGTGGCTTCCTGTGGGGTGTTTCCTCCTGTGGCTAGCAAGATCCTTACTTTCTTCGGCTTTAGGATAGTCTTGTTGTGGATGGGTCTTTGAGATGGTTTCATGCTTGCGTCTATCTGGGCCATTTTCGTGGAACTGGCATGGTGTCTGTCCAGCAAATACTTAATGTCACTGAACAAGGGTTGAAGATGATAGTGAAGTGGGTGACAATCATGAGAGAGAAATCTCCAGCGCTGAACGCCCCTTCCCCCTAAATGAATCAAGCCTGAGATTTTTCTGTACTCATTTTGAGGTGGGGTTTAATTAACAATATTGAAACTGAACAGGCATGTGATTAAATTCAACAGATTAATGTATTGTAACAGTCATGATACTTTAGAATAATTAGCCCTCCATGGGCCTGATTAAATAATCAGGGCAGTCATTTTGAAGGAGATGAAGAATTAAGCTATAGATCTTTTATGTAGAAACTGAGGCACGATTAAATAAGAATCAGGGGGAAAATTGCTCGATGCATGTGTCCTGCATCTAGTGTGTGTTAAATGAAAGAAAGTAGAGGAGATTCATTAGAGACCAGGGACATCGGTTCACATAAGTATTCTATAATTATACTACATCTGGGATAGGAGGCAGTGTCCTGTTGTGGATTGGTAAGGGGTTAAAAAGCCGGAAACAAAGGGTAGGTCTAAACGATTGGGTTTCCCAAATGGAGAAGAGGACATTAGTGGACTGCTACAGGGATCGATACTGGGACCTGTGCTGTTTAACATATTCCTAAATGATCTGGAAAAGGGAACAATGACGTGAGTGAGGTGATCAAATTTGCAGATGACACCAAATTATTCAAGGTTGTTAAAATAACAGAAGATTGCAAGGAACTACAAAAGAACTTTATGAGACTGGAAGACTAAGCAACTGAATGGCAGAAAAAAAATGTAATGTGGGAAAGTGCAAATTGATGCACATAGGGAAAAATAATCCCAAATACAGGTTCACAAAGCTGGGTTCTGTATTGGAGTCCTTGCGGACCATGCGTTGAACTCCTTGACTTGGTGCATGGTGGCTGTCTAAAAAGCAAACAGAATATTAGGAATTATCTGAAAAGGAATTGAGAACAAAACATAAAATATCCTATGGCTTCTATATTGAGCCATGGTGCAACCGCACCTCGAGTGTCGTTTGCATTTCTGGTCGCCCCATTTCAAGAAAGACATAGCAGAACTAGAAAAGGTTCAGAGGAGGGCAACAAAAATGCTAAAGGGGATGGAACATCTCTCCTAGGCTGAGAGGCTACGCAGGCTAGGGCTCTTCAGCTTGGAAAAAAGACGGCGTGGGCATAGAGGCAGACACCCTGCAGCTAGATGGACACAGACACTCCATGCCCGGACCGACAGAGAGCAAACAAACACAGACACATGCTTGCTTGTTTGTTTATTTATTTATTTATTTATTTATTTAACTGTTTTTATATACCGACATTCGATCGAGATATCACATCGGTTCACATGGAACAATAAACTAATAAGGCAGGAGGACTGCTTATTTAACATTGAAACTAGGTAACTTACATTATAACATGGCAACTTACATGCAGGTCGATACAGTAATTATTATATTATAAATGTGTATGCCTGATGTGTGTATCTATGTTTATATACATTCATGTGTATAATAAGCTATCTTGGGGAGCCCCAACTAATTTCATGAATGGAAGGAGGCCACAGCTCAAAGCGTTTGCTCGCCACCCCCCCCCCCCCTAAGCCAACCAAGACGTTCTCCCCTGAAACACTTGTTACAAAAACGAGAACAAGCTGTTGTCCCTCAAACAAAGGTACTTGTTATTCTGTTGTAATGCCCAAAGTATGAATATAAAGCATTGTTGCTGGCTAACCTCACTAGGTAGAATTGGGAGGCATTTAACAGATGTATGAAGTCAACTTAAATCTCATGGCTAATTCACAGTGGGGTAGATTTTATAAAAGTGCGCCCGCGCATACTTTTGTTCGCACACCAGGCGCAAACAAAAGTACGCCAGATTTTATAAGATACGCGCGTATCTTATAAAATCCGGGGTCGGCGCGCGCAAGGTGCACATTTGTGCACCTTGCGTGCGCCGAGCCCTGTGCGAACTGCCCGTGCCCTCCGAGGCCGCTCCGAAATCGGAGCCGCCTCGGAGGGAACTTTCCTTTGGCCTCCCCCCACCTTCCCCTCCCTTCCCCTACCTAACCCACCCCCCCCAGCCCTGTCTACACCCTCCCTACCTTTATCGTGCAAGTTACGCCTGCATCGATCGGCTGCTGCCGCTCGATTCCCCGGCCCAGGAGCGATTTTGGAGGCCTCGGCCACGCCCCCGAAACGCCCCCGGGCCGGCACCACGCCCCTGACACGCCCCCCCAGAACACCCCGAACGTCGTGCTGCCCCCGACACGCCCCCCTAGCAAAGCCCCAGGACTTACACGCGTCCTGGGGCTTGCGTGCACTGCCGAGCCTATGCAAAATAGGCTCTGCGCGCACAGGGGGCTTTTGAAAGGGTTACGCGCCTAACTTATGCACGTAATCCTTTTAAAATCTACCCCAGTATCTTTTTCCCAGCTTAAATTCAGGGTTCACGGGCGTCTTTCTTGGACCCCATTGCACCCCTAGTCACAAAACCTTCTCCAAATTAGGAGTGTGCATTCATTTTTAAATGAGATTTAAAATGCTATGAAACATAGGCTGTAAAAACAAAATGCCTCTGAGCTGCCCGGCAGCATTTTTAAACCAGTCAGCAGGGCTGCTCCTGCCACCTCCCCCACCACCGCCGTAGCTTTCCAGTGGGGTGGAGAAGACTGTTTCTAGTTTTATTTTATGGGGGAGAGGGGAGGCTTAAATGCAATGTTTATTCTAGATGAGCGGATGGAATAAACTGAAATAAGCATATAACGAACTGAAACCCGAATAATCCCCCCTGCTCCCCAACTCCTGAAATGAAAAAAAAGAAAACAAAATGAAATATTTTTTGCTGCACATCTCTAGTCCAAACTTAAGAAATCTTTTAGTATTCCCAAAAAAACACCAGAGAAAATATGTCCCCGCAACATGACTCTCCAACTGGATGCGAAGGTGAGGATGACACAATATCTAAGAGAGAAGAAGAATTTCTCATACTTTTATGGAGGAAAAAACCAAGCCAGAAAGGAACCAGCATCGTTAAACCCCCAAAGTTTTTTGTAGATCAGCCAAATTTTTCAAGGCGCTGTCTTGAATCGAGCTCCTTGGCATGGAGAGGTTTGCACACAGTGAAGGAATGTGTAGCACTGCTAATGAACTTTTCAAAATCAATATAATATGGATTATCTAGTCAGCCCTTGGTCCTGGGCATGAGGCAAAGGACAGCTAGACTCTTCAAAGACTTTGTTATGTATATGCGTGTTCATTGATCAGACAATTTTCCACTGAGAGACATGAAAAGAACATGCAACTGCTCAATGTCATCATTTTATTCTGCCAGGTGAAGAGCACGTCCTTCCTCGCATGGCTTCCCCCTTCACTGGGACATGAGGAGTGCCATGCTGGGTCAGACCGATGGCTCCATTGAGCCCAGCATTGTGTCTCGGGCACTGGTCAGTCCCGATCACCCAAAAGTACCCAGCTGATCCTAATACGGAGATCCATTCCCTGCTGCTCACTCCCAGAAGTAAAAGGAAGTGATCTCCACGTCTGTATGGCTAATAATTGTTACTGGACCTGACCTCCAGAAACATTTCCAAACCTTTTTAAATCCAACTGTGCTACTAGCCTTGACCACATCTTCTGGCATCAAATCCCACAGCTTAATTGTGCACTGACTGAAAAAAAACAGCTTCTTGCATTTTTTTAAAATCTGCTCCCTGTTAGTTTGCTGGAGTGTTCCCTAGTTCTTGTACTGTTTGAAAACTAACGTTCTTTATCACTTCTGATTTTATAGATCCCTCTCATATCAAATGGTACATGTGTCTCATAGAATGGAGGAGCAGCCTAGTGGTTAGAGCAGTGGGCTATGAACCAGGAGACCAGGGTTCGAGTTCCGCTTTCGCTCCTTGTGACCTTGGCAAGTCACTTTACCCTCCTCTGCCTCAGGTACAAACTTACGGGCCGATACAGTAAGGAGTGGTAGGAAGAGCTGTGTTAGTGCTGGGCGCACCCACGTTTGCCGCCCGCACAGTCCGGCTCACCTACCACTTGATACTGTACTTAAATAGCTTGCAAATGCAAGCCGCGTCCGTGAAGCGTTAGGCCTGCGCAACCCATTTTACTGTATAAAGCGCCTATACAGTATCCTGGGTGCGCTGGTACTGGTCAATTTGGGCGCTCAAGCCAATGGCTAGAGCCAGCGAAGCGCATGACGTCACGGCATACGTCACGCCCAAATTGACGGGCGCTCAAGCCAATAAAAGCACATGAACACGCGTGCGTGACGTCACGGCGTACGTCACGCACGCCTGTCCATGTGCTTTCATTGGCTTGAGCGCCCATGCACTACGGGCGTGCGGGGGCCGGCGGGGGCTGCTGGAAGCCGCTCTCGCCGCCGGCTGCCCCCTCCGGAGGACGGCAGAGAAGGCTGAAAGGGCTGAAAAAGCAACAAAAAGTAAGTTGGTACATGTCGAGTCGCTTCGGGAGGAGGGGATTTTAGGTTTTTAGGTTTTCTTTTGGGGAAAAGTTTGCCGTCTACCCTTACCCCTGCCTCTAACGCAGGGGTAGGGGTAGGCGGTAAGTTAGCAGGTTAAACGCGTGGCTAAACTGCAGGTTAAAAAGGCGATAGTCGGGGCGCGCGTAACTGAATGGGAGAGAATAGCTAATCCGATTGTTTACATCTCATATACATGCCGTGGGCGGAAGGGCTTACTCATTGATTTAAATAGGCGGTAAGAATGGGTTAAAGGGGATAGTGAATCGCGGGTTGGACTAACGCGGCCAAATTGTGAGTAAAAGGCGGGTTAGAAGCAGGGTAACCGCGGCCGCACTTTACTGTATTGACCTGTTAGATTGTAATCCCTCTGGGGATAGGGAAATACCTACAGTACCTGAATGTAATCCACTTTGAAGCACTGAAAAAAGTGTGAAAAGCGGAATAAAAAAAAACCAAAACAGTTCCTGGTCTTTGGTCTGGTGGTTTTCCTCCTGCTCCTTTACACTTCTAGCACAGTTGGAATTGGCATTTATAGGGCTATGGCATTACGAGCCTTCATTCGTTCATTTGCAGTTACCTGGGCTGATTCCCCCCACCTCTCCCAAATCCTTCAGCTCAGACATTGCCGCAGCAGTCCTCGGCCAGGTGTCATGAAGCAGTTTTCCCTCTGGAACACTGTACCTGTGGATCCTACCTCTGGCACAGTGACTGAGACGTCCTCAGCCCCAGGGGCTCTGAGCGCTGTCCCCACAACCTCTCCAGTTCTGGCCATCTCGAGGAGCGGAGGCCTGGCAGGGTTGCTGAGGAGGCAGACTGCCCTGGTGGCAGCAGGGTTGGCCTCAGCACAGGCAGGTGGCATCAGGTGTGCCAGCAGTGGCTGGTGGCAGTGGTGAGCGTGTGTCATGGTAGCACCATTGGCCGTGCCGGTGAGGGCCATGCCATTGGCCACCATGTACTGGGGCAGCGTGGGGCTTTGGATCATGGCAGGCGAGGAGCTGCTCAGACTGCGGGTGCTAAGTGGCAGGAAGAGGCATCAGAAGGGGGTAAGAGAGAGGGGGGGGGGGAGGGAGAGAAGGGGAGCATTAAAAGGGATTGTCTGGGGAGAAAATTAGAGGGGATAAGGTGGGGGACAGGTGAGAGGGACTCAACTCAGTTTAAGGTCAATTTTAAAAGCTCTGCGTGCGCCAAAGCCAGGAGATACACACTGTTTGAGGCCGATGCGTGCCGTGTGGATTTTAAGAAGCGCCTGAGTATGCGGGTATCTCTCGGTACACGCACAAATGGAAAAGGCAGAAAAGGTATGGGCATGGGCGGGGTCTGGGTGGAACATGGATGGTCTCGGTCTGGAACATGAAGTCTGCGCATAAGTATTTACGCGCACAAGCACGCACCGGGGTTCCCTACTGCGGAACTCGACTTCTGCTATGGATGGCGCGTAAGTTGTAAAATAAAAAAGCCAGGGCTAGTCAGCGGGGTTTGAAGGGTCGGGGCTAATAGGCTAAAAGGGAGGCTGTCTAGCTAGGGGAGTTAGGAAGTCCTATCCTTTACTGGGATGAATTGGGGAAACTGGTATTTGCGTCGGCACACGTGCCTAGCAGAATCCCCCCACTTACACGGTAGAGGTAGCATTTGCATGCACATACGTCCAGATTAAATTGCGTGCAAATGTATGCACGTATTGCCGATTATATAACATGCACATATACCTGCGTATGGCATCAAATGGCTGTGTCCATTGGTGCAAGCCGGCAAACGCGCATACATATCCACCCACACGGCTGTTTAAAAGTTACCGTCCTCATGTATATGTGTGTGAGAGACAGAGAGAGAGAGAGAGACAGTCGGCAGGGATCAGAGCAAGGGGCATGTTTGAGAAACGGGCTTGGCACCAGGGTTGGGTGGGCATTTGAGAGAGGCTTCTGGGATAGGGGTTGGAAGGAAGAGAGAGGGGACTGTGGACCGGGGGTTCAGAAAGCAGGGGGAGTGGGTCTCGGGCTGAAGAAGGGACACCTCCCTTCCCCTTCCCTTCCCCCCACCCGGTCCTGATCCTCGATCCTTCCCTGACGTGTTGAGTCTTTTAAAGTCTTCTGTGAAAGAATAACTAGAAAGCCTTTTGTTTACAGAAGGCATTGTTGTAATAAAGATATTATCTCAGATTTTTTTTTGTTGGTCTCTGCTA
Source organism: Rhinatrema bivittatum (assembly GCF_901001135.1). NCBI lineage: Eukaryota > Metazoa > Chordata > Amphibia > Gymnophiona > Rhinatrematidae > Rhinatrema > Rhinatrema bivittatum. The sequence continues at coordinate 199,027,478 of NC_042622.1, read as the reverse complement.
GTGCAAAATAAGTTAACGTGTCAGCTTTTAATACTCTAATTTATGAAAAAAACATTTGAAAATACAATATTCGTGGTGATAGCATAAAATATATAAGGGCTTGGTACTTCTATGCAAATGATGCTGAAGGAAGAAGCATGTCAGAAAGTGCTTTTGGATCCCGGGGGGATGTGGATAAGATATATAGAGTGGTATCCCGATTCTGCTGGTACGGCACTGCAGTTATCGGCATGAGTTGGAAAGTAAAGCAACCAGAAATGAAAGATAAAAGTTCTTACCCTCCCGTCTGTTCTTTTCCTGTAGGAGGCTGTACTAATACACACCATAAAAGGCACGGAGAGGTCCATATTCAGACGCAGTCTGGTTAGCAAAGTTAGCCGGATAAACTTATCTGGCTAACTTTGGAGGTATAGCCAATAGTGCAGCGGCTAAGTCATCTAGATAACTCTGAATATTGGAGTTAGCCAGTTAACTTCACCGGCTAAATCATCTCCTTCCAGTTATGCCCCTGGATCGCCCCTAACTTGTCTGGCTAAATTCTAGCCCCCTAACTTAATAGAATTTAGGTGGATCAATGCCCAAATATTCATTTAGCTGGCTAACTTCTGAGTTTGCTTTTGCAAATGAACTTCAGGATATGCAGTGGAGGCAGTGATCTGATCGAATGATTACTTTAGGGTGGTTAATATTAATCTTACTTCATAAAGGACCTTCCAGTCTATATTCTGGAGTCTATCAAGGGTCTTAAAAATCCATGTCTCTACAGTTTGCTTTTATATAGCCAGTAAATAAAATCTCTAGTCTTTCTGGTGCCAGTTGTTACTAATTAATTATTTCTTTCCTCCTTGAAATTAGAAATAAAAGCAAGTGTTGGCATTCTGGTGTCATGCATTAGGTTTTATGTCCTTTTTTGTTTACGAGACGTTTATCTGAACCACACGACAGTTGAGTCAGACTTGGAGCAATAAATAATAATCATTGTGGACATCTGGCAAGATTATTATAGTACATTAGCAAAGTTTCATTAAGTTTACTGGCACTGATAAACCTACTGCATTCTTCCACTTCTGCCTAGGTTTGTTTAGCAGAGTTTCTTCTTCCTGAGGTATTCAGTGTCACATAGTCGGATAAGTTCCGACTTATCCAGTTAAGTGGAGGCATCTGAATATCTGGCCGTGTTTAGCGGCTACCCCTTAGCTGGATAACTATGTATCCATAAGAACATGCCATACTGGGTCAGACCAAGGGTCCATCAAGCCCAGCATCCTGTTTCCAACAGTGGCCAATCCAGGCCATAAGAACCTGGCAAGTACCCAAACACTAAGTCTGTCCCATGTTACTGATGCCAGTAATAGCAGTGGCTATTTTCTAAGTCAACTTAATTAATAGCAGGTAATGGACTTCTCCTCCAAGAACTTATCCAATCCTTTTTTAAACACAGCTATACTAACTGCACTAACCACATCCTCTGGCAACAAATTCCAGAGTTTAATTGTGCGTTGAGTAAAAAAGAACTTTCTCTGATTAGTTTTAAATGTGCCACATACTAACTTCATGAGTGCCCCCTAGTCTTTCTACTATCCGAAAGAGTAAATAACCGATTCACATCTACCCATTCTAGACCTCTCATGATTTTAACACCTTTATTATATCCCCCCTCAGCCGTCTCTTCTCCAAGCTGAAAAGTCCTAACCTCTTTAGTCTTTCCTCATAGAGGAGCTGTTCCATTCCCTTTATCATTTTGGTTGCCCTTCTCTGTACCTTCTCCATCGCAATTATATCTTTTTTTGAGATGCGGCGACCAGAATTGTACACAGTATTCAAGGTGCAGTCTCACCATGGAGCTAAGTAGTTAGCTGGCTAAGTGGTGGGTGGGATGGAGACATAACTGAGAGGAGTTACGTTAGCCAGTGGATCCTTCTGTCAACTCTGGTAAGTCTGTCGTGTCTTGTCTCCTATTGTTCTCTGTGAGAAAGGGAGGGTCTGCCCACATTGCTGATGGGTGAGCAGCCTGCTGGAATCCACCGGCACCGTGATGTGGCAGAACATTACATCCCAGGAGACAGACAAGCACAGAGATGTTGCACGGATGGACATACCAAGCGTCCTGCTCGTACGGACGCTCATGGACAAGAGGGGCCACAGCAGGCATAAGCAGTGCCCGAGAGGGTCACAGAGCATAAGAGGAAGCCTCTTGCCTGTTCAGGAAGTGGTTTTATTTTTACAAGAATGTACTGAAGACTATGGGCAAAAGTAACTTAGAGGGCAATTTTGAAACTCCCTTTGGGACTGCAAATTTCTTTTGAAAGGAAAACATCTTTGTGGAATTTCCTCCTTTGAAATTCAAGCTAGTGCGCAGAACACTGGTACAAAGCACCCATGTATTTTGTGCCTTCTTTAATGCAGGTGCAAAGCAAGCATGATGATTTGAAAATATCAACTCTGTATGTACTTTATTTAAAATATCTTCTAGCCCGCAGCTTCCCATCATATGTTCAGTGCGGGTTACAAAATTAACGTACACAAAAATATTAAAATATCACAACATACGCATTCAAATATTTTCAAAAAATACAAAATATAATAAACTAACAGTTAAAAGCTTCTTCAAAAAAACATTTTTTTTTTCACCAATTTTCTAAACATTTTTAAATCCAGCTGCTGACGGAGATTTCCTGGCAAATTATTCCATTGCATTGCTGCTCCTGAAGTGAAAACTCGCAGTCTGGTTTGCCCCCACTGATACTGATTAGCCGAGGGAATACATAACTGCAAAGTTCCCTCCGATCTCAATGACCGTTTCTGGGTGTGCAGCTCGACTGCATCTCTTAAAACACAAGGTTGGGCACTTTCTAATCAGTTTAAAAACAATAATCAGCAGTCTAAATCTTGCCCTCCATTTTACTGGTAAGCAGTGCAGCTCTCTCAACACCAGCGATTTTTGAGAGAGCCCTGTAAGAACCTGAGCGGTGGCACTGTGCCCTAACTTTACTGGTAGACCTAAATACGAGGCACTGCAATAGTCTTAAGTGGCACAACACAATGGCTTGAACCACAGACCGAAAAAGAGCAGAGGGCAAAAAGCTTTTCAGTGGTCTAGTCATCTTCAACTTATAAAGATCTCCTTTAGCTACATGATGCCCTGGAGCCTTCATTGAGAACTGGGAATCTGAAAAGACTCCCAGACATTTTACCTCTGTCTGAATTGGCACAGAAAGGTCAGAATTTGCCTTCACCTCCATCTTAGGAGGACCAACAACACCCTTTCCTACCCACAAAATCTTAGTTTTCTTTCTTTCTTTCTTTCTTTCTTTCTTTCTTTATTTAGTGATTTTTATATACCGCGGCACGTATAGATGTACATCACCTCGGTTTACAGTAAACAATAAATTAGCAAAAGGCTTTACATAAAACAGGATTTACAGAGAGTCAACAAATAAAGCAACAGGCTTTACATATATAACAGTTTTCAGGAGAACATGATATAACACCTTAAGTATAAAGAACGCATGAATATTCTAATTCAATAACGATGCAGGAGAGCAAATATGTAATTAACCTGTTAAAGGCCTATTCCAATGTCAAGTTACTGTCAAGCCATTATGTTCAAAGACAGAAAGTGATCAGTTAACCACTCTCTTACCTTACTAAAGATAATCAGCAGCCTGCTTCCTGGGAATTCACCCTTAGGTCCACATGGTTTAAAAAAAAAAATACAACTGCCTATCATCAGCATAAATCACATACTTGACCTCTAGAGAGTGAAGTAATGCCCCCAGGGAGGATAAATAAATATTAAATAATAAAACCGAAAGAGCCAACCCCTGGGGCACTCCCCACTTAAGCTCGCGCCATGATGAGGTCTTAGTCCCTATCTGAATTCTTCAAACCCTATTAGTGAGAAATGATCTAAACCAATCCAAAACGGTACCTCCCAGGACATATAGTGCTAAGCACCTGAGCAGCGTTTCATGATGAACTGTATCAAACGCTGCACTTAAATCAAGCTGGACAAGAATACCTGCTTTTATTCCCCCTTCCGCCCTCCACCCTGAGAACAGCATGCATACGTTTACTCAGAGTGAGGGGTAGGCAGTAGTCAGAATCTTTTACAGAGGTAAACATGAATTTATTTACTTTGGCACAAATATGCTGGTGCGTCCCAGATATGCAGCCATTTCATAACTCGTGCGCACGTTATAAAATAGCCCTGGGCGCGCACACATGCACACACAATTTTAAGCGAGCGCCCAGGCTCAAAAACCGGGTTTGTACTACATTAGTAAGAGTATTTTAAAACCGGCGTGCGTCCACACCATGACCAGTTTCACCATCCACCAGTTCACCCAGTGTTGAACTAGGTCCTCCAAACTCCCCTGGTTTAATAGCCTCCCCCTAGTTACCTCAGACCCTTTAAACTCCTCCAAACTGGCTGTTTTTTGGGTTGGTTTTTTTTTGTTTTTTTACAGGTACATCTCCTCCATAGCAGAAGTAAAGTTGCACAGCAGAGGATCTGAGCACACACTGGGATATTTACGCGCCCGTCTCTTGGCCATGCCCCAAAATGCCCATGCCTCGCTCAGACCACACCCCTTTTTGAAATCGAGTGCGTGCAGCGGGAGATACGCGTGCATCTAGATGGCTTTTGAAACTTGGATGGCATGCTCAAGCCCGACTTGTGTGCGCATCCCTTCATTGGTGCCTGCGCTGGCCTTTGAAAATCTACCTCTTAGTGTTTTGATTGTTGTCCCCTTATTGAATCCAAAATATTGCCTTAGCTAATATCCTGTCAGATAGTCTAAAATTCATGGATTAGATAGACTATTAGGGATGGGCAAAAAGTTAAGTTTTCAGCATGAGATTAATTGTATTTATTTATTTAAAAATTTTTTTTTTGTATTTAAACAATTTTTATTGGCAAATCTAGAAGAATATTACACAAATCTGAGCACTAACCTCACAAACTCAATATTATGGAGCATGCCAGATAAATAACAGTCAAATTTCAAGCACAAGATTCACCAGTTTTGCATCCCAATAGCAATATCTCCTCCCCACACACACACACACATCCTGAATTACAGATAATATAGTATTGAACAATATATTATATTACTTTATATAATATTATAGTAAATGAGATATAATAGAGGAAGAGCGGTCCCATGTAGGGCAGATGAGTAGCTGGGACAAGTTTGCAGCCCAATCTACCGATAAGGTAGCAGCATGAAAAGTCAAGTAGGAAAGGTAACCAAGCCAAAGGGGAATGTGCATTATCGACTAGAGTTGCTCTGCTCTGCTCCAGCTATTGTAGGTATCTGGTATTGCTGCAGATCTTGTCCTGCTACCCATAGACTATATGGTTCCCAAGTTCTCTGGAATGCCACCAGACGATCCTGATGTAAGGCGGTGAGTTTTCCCAGTTGGTAGTAGGAATGTAGGCAGCGTTGAATGTTGGCCAGGGGAGGAGCAGTAGCCTGTTTCCAGTGTAACACAATCTCTGCGCTTGTTGCAATAAAAACTTGCAAGATCAGTTTCTGAGTGTCCTTTTTATGTTCCGAAAGCAGGAGACCAAGAAGTGCATGTCATGGTTTTACATCTACAGGTACCTGAAGAACCTGAGCCAGCCATTGAAACATCTTTTGCCAGCACACTACAATTTGAGGGCATTCCCACCAAATGTGATAATATGTACCCAAGTTCCCACAGCCCTTCCAACACGTTTCTGGTACAGTAGGAATAAACTTATGAAGAGCAACAGGTGTATAGTGCCAACGATATATCATTTTATAGCAATTTTCTTGAAGCCCTACAGATATAGAACAGTTGCGGGGCCCTGTGTATATTGTTTCCCAATCTTGATCCTCCAAGGTATCAGGGGAATCCATTTCCCATAACAGACGGTGCCTTTGATGTCCAAGGCGCCTGCCATTAATAAGGGCATAAATTTTGGAAATAACACCCCGAATTGAGGAAGCAGAGAGTGTCAAATAGGGTACCCTGGCGTAACCATATTTTGAAAATGTTTCTTAAATTCAGGCAAGCCTTGTTTTACGGTGCACAAATATGGATATACCCGGATGTTGTTAAATTAACACAAAACCGTAGAAAAGAATTTCTTACAATGAGAGAGAGGGTACTAAGTTTAGGTGCCCGTTTTGTCTTAAAATATCCTAGTAAGTGCTGTGTTAGACATTTAAATAATAATTTTGTATTCTTCGAACCTGAACAGCTCAGGGAATGTTTGACCGGTCATGCACAAAGATCCCCTGTCGATGGATCGGTTTAAAGTGATGATTCTGCTAGAACCTATCGATTACCTATAGAAAGATTTTCTCTTTTTTCGCTCATATTTTCTCTTGCCCCCAAAATTCTTATATTTAGGTTAATATACTCTTGTATAGTATATATTGAGAATTATATTTGATTTGTAAATTTTCGGGGTATTATTACCGTGTTCTTGGAGAATAATGCATGTAATAAATGTGAAAAAATAGGGTACCCTGGATCCTCAGAGTGCCCCCCCTCCTTCCCTTGTGAATAAAGTGATAGACCTTAGCGAACAGAAGGAAGTAAATATCATCAAGAGAATATTGAGCTCGCAAGTGGTCCATAGTGGGCATGGTGTTTTGAGAAAAAACATGCCCCAGCCTCTGTATTCCAGCCTCCAGCCATTTGCGCTTAGCTTTAGAACCGTCAGATAGTGGTATTAAAGAGTTGGTGAATATGGGTCATCAAGGAGTATGGCTCCGGTCCTACTAGGGTAGACTGCCATTGACGCCAAACCCGTAGAGTAGTCCTCAATGCAAAAGGGAGGTACTTAACCCTACCCCATGAGGTCGTGGGTTGCCAAGGAAGCGCAGCAATTGGAATGTGTCCCAACTGCGCTTGTTCTAGTCGCACCCATTGTGGGATATTATGCATATCATGGAGTGCGACCAGGGCTCTCAGTTGCGCTGCACAATAGTACCACGCCAAGTTGGGTAATTGCAGGCCGCCTCGAATTTTAGGTTGATAAAGGGTAGCCCTTGCAACCCTTGGGGGCTGCCGGCGCCAGATAAAGCCGCACAGAAGTTGTTGCCACTGTTTAAACAAGAGGGATGGGATGTAAATAGGTATAGTGGTAAATAAATATAAAAAGCGGGGCAGCAAGTTCATCTTAACAATGGCTAATCTCCCCAACCAAGAGTGGGTGTAACCCAGCCATTTGTCCAGGTTTGTTCTGATGGAGGTAAGCAGAGGTCGATAATTTAGATCAAATAGTTGATTAGTATGTGATCCCAAATGTACCCCTAGATATTTAAGTGAAGTTTTAGCCCACTTAAAAGGAAATATATGTCTCAGAACAGGTGTTGCTGTGTGAGGCAAGGTCAAATTGAGGATTTTGGACTTGTCATAGTTAACTTTTATGCCTGAAACCACCATAAACCTCCCCATTTCGTCCATAACGCCTTGGCGGGATTGCTCCGGTTCAGTAAGAGTGAGCATAACATCATCTGCGAACAATGAAATTTTGAAATGAGCATCTCCTCGCACCACTCCTTGGATACCCTCCGCCCCCTAATTCTGATTGCAAAGGGCTCCAGCAAGAGAGCAAACAACAAGGGAGATAGGGGGCATCCTTGTCTAGTCCCCCTCTGAATTGGGAAGGGCAGTCCATAGATACCATTCACTTTAATCCTGGCTAATGGATGTTCATACAACTTCCTTATTCTGGAAATGAAGGCTGTCCCAAAATGTTTGGAATAGGAATTCCCAACGAACTAAATCGAACGCCTTTTCGGCATCTAAAGGAAGGAGAACCGCAGGGATTTTATCTTGGTGCACAAGGTCTATAACATCTACTATACGGTGAACATTGTCAGCCGCCAACTGGCCTGGAACAAACCCTTCCTGGTCATTATGGATCAGGCCAGGCAAAACCCCATTTAGCCTAGCAAGTCAGTACCCTAGCTAAAATTTTTTAATCTATATTGATCAGGGAGTTGGGCCTGTAGGAGCTGCACTTAGTAGGATCCCGTCCTGGTATCGCTAGAACCGTTATTCCCACAATGTTAGTGTCATTAGTAAAGGAAGTGCCCTCCAATAGGGAGTTAAAGGCTCTAGTGAGGGGATCCGCTATAAGCGTGGCAAATTTTCAATAGTAAGTGCCCGTAAAGCCATCCATTCTTGGCGCCTTCCCAGGTTTTAGTTTTTTTATAGCCGCTATCACTTCTTGCGAGTCAATAGGTTTATCCATAAACTCTTTCTGCGCTGGCGTGAGCTGGGGCAGCGGGATCCCCTGCAGATAAACCTGAATTTCCCCCTGTGAAATTGAGGCATCCTGAGAGTATAATTGGGAGTAAAAGTCAGTAAAGGACTGACGTATATCCTCAGACATAATGACCAATTGCCCATGGTGATTTTGCACATTAGCTACAACCGTCTGCTCTTGGGCCGCCCTCAGCTGCCTTGCTAGATACCTCCCCGCCTTATTACACCCTTCCAAAAATTACTGCTTTAATACGTAAGGTAATGACTAATAGCAGCATCCTCTAGAGCAGCGGTTCTCAACCTATGGGTCGCGACCCCGGCGGGGGTCGAACGCCCAAAACATAGGGGTCGCGCGCTCCCGGTCTCTCCCGCTGCCGTTGCCGCCGGGCTGTCAGCACGTTCAAGCCCAGCGGGAACGGCAGCAGCGCTAGAAGAAGCTCTGCACCCGCGGCTGGGCCTTTTCTTCTTCCTGCGCCTGCCCCCCCCCCCCCCCTCCCGTGACCCGGAACAGGAAGTGAATCGTGGTGCGCGGGAAGGAGAGAGAGCCGCGCGAAAAAGTAGCAGCAGCGGCTGCAGCATCGGTCCCCGAGCAATAGAAGCAGCCGGTAATGGAGAAAGGAGACAGCAGCATGAGCCTCCCGCGGCCGATGGGATTCTTCTTTCTTGGCCAGCGGAGGCTGCTGCAGCTCCCATTTGTGCTCGGGGGAGAAGAGGAAGTGAGTGAGAGAAAGAGAGAGAAGCAGCCAGCCAGCCTGTGTGTGATTGACTGGTCAGAGAGCTGATGTGTGTGTGTATGTGAGAGACAATGAAAGTGATTGCTCAGGGAGATGACTGATGTGTATGTGAGAGTGTGAGACATTAGTCAGGGAGGTGACTGATGTGTGTGTGTGAGAGAGAGAAAAAGCATGGAAGTGAGAAGTCTGGGTATGTGAGAAAGCATGGGCGTAAGAAGCCTGGTGTTGTGGGGGTGAAAAAAAGCATGGGAGTGAGAAACCAGGGTGAGTGTGCATGCATGAGAGAGAGAGACTGCTTGGTAAGGTGATGGTGTGTGTGAGAGAAAAAGACTGGTGTGTGTGTGTGAATATGAGAGAAAGTGATTATGGGAATGAGAAGCCTGTGCATGTGGAGAGAACAAGCATGGGAGTGAGAGACTGGTGAGTGAGTGTGTGTGGGTGTGTGTGTGTGTGTGTGAGAGAGAGAGAGACAGAGAAAGTGATTATGAGAGTGAGAAGCCCATATATGTAAGTAGAACACGGGAGTGGGAAGCCTGTGTGTGTGTGTGTGTGTGTGTGTGTGTATGGCATGAGAGAAACTGTTCAGGAAGGTGACTGGTGTGTGTGTGTGTGAGAAAGTGATTATGAGAGTGAGAAGCCCGTATATGTAAGTAGAACACGGGAGTGGGAAGCCTGTGTGTGTGTGTGTGTGTGTATGGCATGAGAGAAACTGTTCAGGAAGGTGACTGGTGTGTGTGTGCCAAAGACTGTTTGGGAGATGATTGGTGTGTGAGAGACAGAAACTGGTCATGGGGGCATGACTGGTATGGTGTGTGTGTGTGAGAGACATGGGCACTAAGGAAGAGGACCATAAGTATAGAGCTTAGCTTCTACTGCTGCTTCTGGTGAGTGCCACGGCCTGCAGGGAAGGGGAGTAGGAGAGCTGCTGGAGGGGGTAAGTAAAGGTGGCTTTTTAAGTTTATTTTTCTTGACTGCCATTTTAATTGTGTGATGTCTGCTTTTTTGAAATATTTTATTGGTGTTTGGAGAATGTTTAATAGTTTTTATGCGTTTTTAATTGTTGGATGTTCATAGCTGTTTTGAAACATTTATTCTGCTTATTAGTATAGTTTTACAATTATTTCTGTGTAGGGATCTATAGCTGCTTGCTAGTTCTGTTTTCCTAATAAGAGGTGTATTGGTTTTTAGGGACTGATTTAATATTTGTAGTGTTGCCTTTTCATAGATAGGGTTGCTCCTGTTTGAGTGTATTCCATAATACAGGTGTAACTGTGTGCGGATTAGTTTATGTGCATTACTACAGATCCTGGGAGTATGTTAGGTCGGTTCTGTGTCTGTTACCGAGATGAGATATTTTGCTAGCATGTAAGCGTTTGTATCGGTCTTATTTGTTGTGTTTTCTCAGAGGACATGCATTGGTGGTAAACTGCTGTCTTTTCATAAGTAGGGCTATTGAGCCTGGAAATAGAAGGAGTTTGAGTTGCTGTTACTGAGATGTCACTAGAACCAGAATATCTTTTTTGTAGGGTGAGTTGTATGGGGAATGTCATAATTCTGCTTTACATCCATTATTGTGGGTCAGGGGGGTTCCTGTGGATACAAACTGTACTTTTACATCTAGCCCCGTGACGATCATAGGTCAGTGTGCCATGCATGTGAGAACCTATGGTGAGTTGAGTTACATTCACATTATAAATGTCATAATTAAATGATAAGTGTGCACTAAAATCCAACCCCTATCTATAACCCCGCCCCCATATGACCAAAGCCCCGCCCTCACCCCACCCTCACGGGGCGAGGGCGGGACGAGGGGTCACCGCAACATGAGGAACTGTATTGCGGGGTCACGGCATTAGAAAGGTTGAGAACCACTGCTCTAGAGAGTGCAGCTGATCCCTAACTGCTGTTATTTTCCGGTAAAGTATCTCAGAGTGATTGGCACTATGGCGCTGCGTTAGGGCTGAAAGTTCTGACAATAAACGCTTACGTTGGGCTTCCCGTTCCTTATTACAATACACGGCTCGTGCTATGCAGGATCCCTTAATTACCACCTTTGAACATTCCCAAATTGTTAGCGGGGATATGCCTTCCATTTGATTCTCCTTAAAGTAATCCCGCAGTTGATTCTCCACTTGGGAGGTGAAAGTTGGATCTTTAATTAGGCGGTCATTAAGCCTCCATGGACGAAATCATACTCCCGAGTCTCCAAAGCTACACACCACCCAGACTGGAGCATGATCAGACCATGTGATATTATCAATATCTACTTTTTGTACCCTGGGTTTGGAGGGTGGAGGAGAGAAATAGGTAGTCAATCCTAGAATAAGTGGTGTGTGGGCTGGAGTAGAACGTATAAGATCGAGAATGAGTGTGCCTAGCCCTCCAAATATCCACTACACACCACCTGCCCATTTCTTCCGCACTGCAATGGCAGAGTTAGTGCCAGAGCTAAAGTGCTTGGTGGGATCCTGCACAAAATTAAAATCGCCGCCCAAAATGAGATCTCCCTCCAAGTGTTGCTGTAACAATCTGTTGAGCTGATCTATAAAGGAAGCTTGATGCATGTTGGGGAAATATACATTAAGAAGTGTAATAATTTGTTTACCTATTTTAATTTTGGCAAGTATATATCTGCCATTTGGGGCGCACATATGGGTAAGCCGTTCATGTACCAAAGTCGATGATAGCAGTATCCCTACCCCGGCGTACCTGTTATCCTTTGTGCTGGCAGCCCAGTATGAATCAGGAAATTGTGGGAAGACCAAGAGATGCTCGTGATGTTTCCTAACGTGCGTCTCCTAACTTGTGCGTGCAAGTTATAAAATTGGGCATACATGTGTGCGTGCTGGGTAGCGCACGCGCTCCTTTTAAAATCTACCCCAAAATGCTTGACAGTAGAGGGAGTTTGTTTTGCTGTTGCTGAGGTGCCACTAGAGTCTGAATATATATATTTTTTGCATGTTGGATTATAATATGAGCAATCCCAGTTCTACTTTGCACCCATTGCAAATCTTAAGTTCTTATGATTATTGCTGTTTTATTGTAGCTATGATATACTCTGTGTTTTTGGAAAGAGGATTCATAAAAGAATACACTATTTGTTTTATTATATGATTGGAGCTGATGTGTCTGTTAAGTGTACTTTGTTTACTTTTTATATGATATTGTATATTTATAAACTGAAATAATATAAAATAAATTAATACAGATTAATAAGTTATTTTTAATGTTGGTAAGAGCTTGAAACAATTGAATTAAAATATTTTAAAGCATCACTCATGATGCATGATGGATGTTGCAGACTACTTAGAAATCCATTGTCAGATCCACTCTAAGGCATTATTTATAGATAAGATTACAGCTAGTAGGGCTCAAACTTATATGCCTGTTGCCCACCCATGTTAACCATGGACCTCCCCAAAAATTCGGTTCTGGCTACACCACCTACTGCACTGGTCAAAAAAGCAAACAGAATGTTAGGAATAGTGAATAAAATGGAGGATGTCAAAATGTCTCTGCATTGCTCCATAGTGAGACTGCACATTGAGTATTATGTGCAGTTCTGATCGCTACATCTCAAAAAAGATATAGTTTTGCTAGAAAAGGTACTGAGCAGATAATGGAGATGGAATGGGTGGCTCCCTTATGAGGAAAGGCTAAAGAGGTTAGGACTGTTCAGCTTAGAGAAGAGATAGCTGAGGGGAAATATGATAGAAGTCTACAAAATCATGAGAGGACTAGAACTGGTAAATGTGAATTGATTATTTGCTCTTTCAGATAATTCAAGGACTAGAGGGCACTCCATGAAGTTTGAAAAGAGCACATTTAAAACAAATCAGAGAAAATTCTTTTTCATTTGATGCACAATTAAGCTCTGGAATTCATTGCCAGAAGATATGGTAAAGGCAGTTTGTGTAGCTAGGTTTAAAAAAGTTTCTGGAGGAGAAATCCATAAACTGCTATTAATTAGGCTGACTTGGAATTGCATTGCTTATTATTGTCATTAGTAGCATGGGATTTATTTAAAGTTTAGGTACTTGCCTAGTATCCTTGGACTGGCCGCTGTTGGAAACAGAAGGCTGGGCTTGATTGACCCTCGATCTGACCCAGTATGGGAATTTGTTATATTGTTATGTTCTTATAGAGAGCAGGGGGAAATGGCCCTGGCCAAAAAAAAAGAATGCTCCCATTAAATCCCATAGTGAACCAGTTTGCTGGGGTAGGCATTCATTTCTTTCTCCAGAGGTCATAAAAAAAAATATGATTTTGCCTTTTTCGTGTTCAATGCTTTTGCTTTTCTCTTATGATCGATCAGCAGCCTGATGATTGCCTCTCTGTTTTTTTTGAATGCATTAAAGTTGAGACATTTTGTTATGGAAACTCCTGAAGTGTGCCAGGTTTGATTCCAGTGGCACAGCTGATGACTTGAGAAAAGACCCTTTCTTACCACTGTCTGTCTGCTTTGGCGCTATGGAGCTGTAGTGGGGGGTGTGCATGCATGCAGTTTTGAGGAGGAAGAAGAGACCGAACAGCTCAGGGAACCTGTATTATTTGTTCCGCACAGGTTCACACCCTCTATTGTCTCTGAAAGGAACCACTTGTGTGGCCGTGACCCTCTGGTATCTATGCATGGAATTTAACACTTGCGTTGACTTCCGTCTTCCTGTTTCAGTGGGGGGGGGGGGGAGAGGTTATAGGAGCATCTAAGGTTACCACTTTGACCAGGATGACCTGAATAGGTTAAGCCAGTTCTAGTTTTGCCACCACTGCTCACTTGAAGGTGTGGTTTTGATTTCCCTAAAAAAAAAGAAAGAAAAATGGTAGGAATATATCTGCATGCATGCAACAGGGCAAAACCAGGACTGAATCAGCATCTGCGGGTGAGGTGGAGCAGCTTTTCTTGAAGCTGATACAGCATTCGTGTTACCCTCTGGATTATTAAGGGGAGCACGTCAACAATCACTTCACCATTTACATATGACATCAGCTGTATTTATAATACAGGTCTAGTACTTACCATAAAGGCGTAAGTCTGGATTTTCAGAAGCAGTGCACATGAAAAATTCGAGGGATGCACATGTGACCAGGCCTTGCGCGCACCGCATACATTTTAGAATGGGCCTGGCCACGTGCGTAAAATACGCGCACATGTGCCGGGCCTCAAGAAAGGGGCGGGGCAGAGTCTGGGCGGGGCCATGTGGGCTGGGAGAGTGACATTACATGCTGTCCCGGGAAAGTGCGCGCCAGCAGCTGGCTGGCGCGCAGAAGATACTTCTGCTCCAGAGGAGCAGTAAATATGCAAACAAAAAAAAAAAGGATTAGTTTAGAGGTTGGGGAAGAGAGGGGAAAGGGAGGAAGGGGAGGTAGGGGTAAATAAAAGTTCCCTCCCTGTCCACTCCTTCATTAGGGCCAGATTTTCAAAAGGTTTCGCGCCGGGCCTGTTTTCAAAAGCCCTGGGACGCGTACGTTTTAAAAGGGGCCGGGTGGGGCGGGTCAGAGGCTCCTGGCATAGTGGCCATTTGCTGCTGTGCCGGGGGTCGCTTGCCAGCAGTTGGCCAGCCTGCGCAACTTACTTCAGCCCCTTGAAGTAAGTTTTGAAACAAATGAAAAAGGTAGGGGGAAAAGGGTGGGGGAGGTAAGGGAAGGTGGGGTGGGGGGTAGGGAAGGCGGTGCGGGCTTGGCGCGCGCAAGGTGCACAATTGTGCACCCCCCTTGCATGCGCCGACCCCTAATTTTATAACATGCGCGCGCCTTGGGCGTACATGTGTGCGTGCCGGGTAGCGCGCGCAGACGTACGCCCGCGCGTACATCTGAAAATCTTCCCCTTAGAGCGGACTGGGGCGGACCTGGGCAAAGGCCCAATCGCATCGTTGCATGTAGTATAGAAAATTCCCCTCCCTGCGCGTGCAGGTCGCGGGCCGCCTGCACATGCACGCGTGGATATCATATTTTATTACGTGCATGCCAACGCGTTTCCTGTTATAAAATGATCGCATCCATGTGCGCTTGCTGGGAACTGCACGCACATGGATGCATGTGTGCACGTTTTAAAATCGACCCCGTAATATCCATTTCCTGTTTCGTTACCGGATCACTGCCACAAACTTAACAAAACACCTTACTCTTTTACTTTAGCTAAGCCCTGATTATTATAAATTCTTTGTGAGTTTTTGATTTTTTTCCCCACAGTTATCTATTAATGAAGTCTCATGTTTATCAGGGACAATCCCTCAATAGTCCAATGTCTTGCAGTTCATTGTCTCCAGATTCTAATATTTGTTGTACATAGCTCTCCTTTCCAAAGCACAATACTAGTGGATTGTGTTGGATTTATGAATTATGACTGCATTACAGAAAATAAGAATCCTTAGCAAATGGGAGATTTTTTTTTTTTTTTTTTTAATTAAAAAGAAGTCTAGGGGATGGAGATGTAGAGGTGGTTTGGAGAACCTCTGGTGTTCAAAGGATGCAAACTGGTTGGGTTTCCAGGATATCCCTAATGAACATGCATGAGATAGAGTTGCATGCAGTGTGCCTCAATTGTATGCAAATCTATCTCATGCATATTTATTTATTTAAGACTTATAGCCCACTGATTCATAATTCTCAAAGTGTTACGATTGTTCATCCAAAAAAAATAAAACAGCAAAACATCTTCAGTAAACCAAACAAAGGCACACAAATAGACAGTGACATACATTAGGGATGATGTGAAAAAAATGACTGCTTTGTGGCTTTGGGAGCCTCCCCCCTCCCCCCCCCCAATAGATCCTGGCATCTAACACTCTGTGGGCCACATATACTAAAGAGCTTTCCCTGTTTTCAGGCCGATTCAATAAAAAGTGCGGGAGAGCCGGCGCTCCGATTTGAGCACCTGCTCTCGCGACGTGCGCCCAGGCACCTCTCCTGGATGTGCAATTCTGTATTTAAATGAGACCCGGCGCTAACAAGGAGACGCTAGGGACAATAGCGCGTCCCTAGCACCTCCTTATTAGCGGAAGCGGCGGATGTCAGCGGGTCCAACAACCGACCCTTAATTTAATGGTGTCAGTTTTTGAACCCGCTGACAGTCACAGGTTCGGAAAATGGACACCAGCAAAATTGAGTGTCTGTTTTCGAACCCGCCGACTGGCGGGCAGATTTTTTTTTTAATTTTTGGTTCCTCTGACTTAATATCGCTGGGATATTAAGTCAGAGGGTGTACAGAAAAACCGAATTTTCTGCTTTTCTGTACACTTTTCAGGGTTGTTTCCAACTTAACGCCTGCCCTTGGCAGGCGTTAATTTCTGAGAGTAAAATGTGCGACTAATAGGCTGATCAACATGCATTTGCATGTGATGAACGCTAAGCGTTTCAGGGGGAGTTGGCTGCACGTTTTCCACATGCTGTTACCCCTTACAATATCAAGGGTAATAACAGCGGGGCTAAATGGTGCGCTCGGCTGAGCGCACCGTTCAGTATTGGCCTGTTTACGTCTATGGGAAAAATGCTTAGTAGTTCCTGTCCAAAGTGACATTGTGCCTTTGGGACTCCATTGAGAGCAAGGTATTTGTCTTACTCTGACTCAAGTGGCCAACAGATTTGTTAAATAAAAAAAAAAAAAATTGCATAATCAACAGAAAAGAAAATAAGATGTATGTCAGTAAAACTATACTTAGCAGATAAGTAGGTTTAAGTAGACTTTATTTTTTAAAATTGGACTCTACATGGTGACTTTTGAAAGACTGAGTTGCATGGCCTTCTGTTCTGATGTATCATCGATTTGTGTGGATTCCTGCCATGCTCAGGTTTCAGTCCCTCTGCTCTTTCCATAGCAATTCCAGTATGCACAGCCAAGGCTGTGGCTTGAAAGCTGCTGTTTTAAAACTCATCAAACGTGACATCATAGACAAGACACGAACTGATTCCAAGCCATGAGCTGGAAGAAAAGTATTTTTCTTTTTTTTTTTTAAGACTCTTAAAATGTATTTCCTGCAGAACCTGTTTCTGATGCACTGTCTTATGGCCGACCCACCCACTTAACTCATTGTACCACAGTCCCGCACTGTCTGCCTTAGAGAAATATTAACAAAGGGAGGTGTCACAGGTCAGGGAAAAGTCTTTATGGATTCAACTGGCTGGCTGGGCTGGCAGAAAACTGTTCATTAACTTCTTAAGCTGAAAGGGAAGTGGCAGAGTTAACTGACTGACTGACTGACTGAAAGGTTTGCCCAGGCAGTGAGGGAAAGAAGCTCACACAGTTGAGAAGATGATGGATTTTCTGAGAAGTTTTCTGGTAAGTGCCAGGTCTGATTGCTTTTTCCAACTAATAGGGAGAGAGAGAGAGAGAGCGGCACATGGCAGAATGCTCTGTGTGCCGCAGACTGTTTCCGTTAATAAATATTAAGAAAACAGAGTACAGGCCCATGTGCTCAGTAAGAAAGAAAATTGCTATAGTGGGGTTTACGGGATGCATTAATTCTACTTTTGTGCTTCACGCATTAGAGATGCGTATCATGTTTAATCATGCTAGTAAAACTAAAAACTTACTGGGCAGAGAGTATGCAGGAATGGCATGAGTAAACTTAAAAGACTGCAGCACTAGTGTCCTGCAGTTAGGATTGCCGGTTTGGCTCCATATTTTCGGGACAAGTTGATCCAGTCTTAAGCTCTGATTGCCCTAAAAAATACCGAGCTACAAGTGCATGCATTCAATGGGGTAAAGCCAGGACTGGATCATTCTGTCTTGAACATTAGGAGGCAGTCTATAACCCTGTCTACAAAGTTAGAATAAATCTCTCAACTGGTAGACCCATCTCCCTCAATGGAGTTCCTTTAAATTGGTGATAGCCTGCAATATCCTATGAGGATAACTTTCAGACAACTGCATGTGGCGGCATAGATGCGCATATACGTGTCTTTCTACCTTCTAACATACATAGATATGTATGCTTACGTACAAGTACATTGCAATGCATTTAAAATGAGTATTTCAGTGCATTGAACACAAGTACTTTTCCTACCTATTTTAAGAATATTAACACTTGTATATTTTATGTGTAAAAATAAAGCAGGACTTACGTACATCCCGATTTACACATGTAAGTCAATATATTTTAAAGATTGCGTGCACAAATGTAATTACCCGTTTTACCGATTACTCCACCAGTTTGCCCAGTCCTTCTCTAGGTCAATGAGACCCTCCTGGATTTTCAGCCTGAACTCCTCCCCCAGTTCACCCAGACCTTCCACTTAACCAATAGCACACAATAAATAAACCTGATATCAATTACGCAAGATAATTAGCAAGTGTAAAATGATGTAAGTTGCCAAATTTATGCACTCCGTGCCTTTAAAGTAGCACTTGTGCACGTGAATGTTGTCCCCACCTGGGAACAACATATATGCATATATGTGCACACAAACTGTAAAGTACACTCGGATTTCCAAAGTCTATAAAATAGTGATTATGCAAGTACATGCTACTTACATGCATATATGCTAAGTTTTGAAAATTCACCCCTAAATTTACAGCACTGCTTTTTTCAGTTCACCTATGGCACTGATTATGCAATGCATATTGGTATATTCTGTCTAGTCTAGGAATGTACAGTTATGTAAAATATTGCAAAAAGGAGTCCAGGATATAAGCCAGTTCAATATATACTACCAACAAAAGGCTTTTTCAAAAGAACTTAAAAGATGAATTTTCAAAGAGATTTGCACGGAAAAATTGACAGATGCGTGCACAAATAGTACATATTTGCACAAATGCTATTTTATAAACCTCAAACATCCACATGCAAATAAGGATTCCTGAATGCATTTTTTCATATAAAGAAAAGGGACAGGGCAGGGCATTCTGGCACGGGGCCAACGTTTATGCATATAAGTGGCTATTTTATAACCTGACAAAGTGACGCATGCACGTATGTTGCCTGCATATATATATATATACATACATCTGCTAATTGCATGGTGTAAGTGAGAATAAAATTCTTTATAGTCAAATACTGACTGGAAGAGGGATATGGGTAAACTGGGGGAAGTTCAGGCTGAAGATGATTTAGAGATGGACTGGGCAAACTGGTGGCTGAATTGGTAAAACTGCTAATTTCCTTCTCACGCGCATGTGTTAAAATTCGTGGACTTATCCCATGAGACGAGCAGGTGTTTCCTTAGTGGCCACGGGAAAAATTTTATTCTTAACATTTGTTTATCATATTTGTGCATTTCTTATACATATTTTTCTTTTTGAAACGGCTGTACGATAGACCTTTGTATGTCTTTTATCTTTTGATTATGTGTTTTACTTGGTTCTTGATTGCGTAATTTTGTAAATTTATGCATATTATTGTACAACGCTTCATAATAAGTGCATTTTTGAATAAACATTATATTGAAGAAAAAAAAAAAATTCGTGGACTTGCGTGTATAAAAGCCAAGTGCTAAGGAAAATGTACGTCACATCTCTACCAGTAAAAGTTTAAAATAGGGAACACAAATACACACGTTTTGCAGATGTACACCACTTATTTGGATAAGTTTTGACGTACCCAGCTAAGTAGTGGCTTTGTTACCACTTAACCAGATAAATCTTCAAATGCTAATTATCCTGCTATCTAACAGGTCAATCCAGTAACGAGTGGTAGGAAGAGCTGCGTTAGTGCCTGGCGCACCTGCGGTTGCCGCACGCACAGTGCAGCTCACCTACCGCTCGATCCTGTATGTAAATAGCTTGCAAATGCAAGCTGCGTCTAAGAAGGGTCCGTGAAGCGTTAGGCCCGCGCAACCCATTTTACTGTATAGAGCGCTATACAGCGCCTATACAGTAACCTGGGTGTGCGGGCCTAACGCTTCACAGACACGCTGGTATCTGTCATTTCAAATGTAATTTCAAATGACATTTGAAATGACAGGTACCAGGAAGTGGACGGTTCTCCGACGCTCGGGATTGTCAGCCCTCTCTCCCCTCCTCCCGAAGCAGGGCGCGAAAAGCAGCCTTGCTCCGGGAGGAGGGGAGAGAGGACTGGCAGTGTAAAGCGATGAAGCGACTTACTTTTTTTTGCAGCCCCCCTCCGGAGACGGACATCGGCGAGGACGACCGCGGCTCCCCTGCCTCCAGCTGCCCGCAAAGATGGACGCCTGCACGGGCGAAAGCGGCCCCTGTTCGTGCAATTGGGCCGCTCAAGACGTGACGTCACATGCCGTGACGCCAAACGTCGTGACGTCACGCCTTGAGCGGCCCAATTGCACGAACAGGGGTCGCTTTCGCCCGTGCAGGCGTCCATCTTTGCGGGCAGCTGGAGGCAGGGGAGCCGCGGTCGTCCTCGCCGATGTCCGTCTCCGGAGGGGGGCTGCAAAAAAAGTAAGTCGCTTCATCGCTTTACACTGCCAGTCCTCTCTCCCCTCCTCCCGGAGCAAGGCTGCTTTTCGCGCTTTGCTTCGGGAGGAGGGGAGAGAGGACTGGCAATCCCGAGCGTAGGATTGCCCGTCCTCTCTCCCCTCTCTCTCTTGCAACTTTTTTTTTCGCTTTTTTTTTTTTCGCTTTTTCGCTTTTTTTCGCTTTTGTTGCTTCTGGAGGAGGGGAGAGGATTGGGGCTGCCCTGGAGACCAGCACCCATGGTCGCGGCCAGGGCAGGTGAGCGGGGGCCGGGGGAAAGTTTGCCGCCTACCCTTACCCCTGCCTCTAATGCAGGGGTAAGGGTAGGCGGTAAGTTAGCAGGTTAAACGCGCGGCAAAACGGCAGGGTAAAAAAGCGATAGTCGGGGCGCACGTTACTGGATGGTAGGGAATAGCTAATTCGATCGTTTACATGTAATATACATGCCGCGTGCGGAAGGGGTTACCCGGGGATTTAAGGACGCGGTAAGAGTAGGTTAAAGGGGATTGTGGATCGCAGGAAGGGCTAACGCGGCCGGAAAGTGAGTAGAAAGCGGGTTAGGAGCGGGGTAAACGTGGCCGCACTTTACTGGATTGTCCTGTTACTTATCCAGCTAAGTAGCACTTTTCTTTTACTTATCCATCTGTCTTCCTTACAGGATAAATCTTAAATAGCACTACTTAGCTGGATAAATAGCATTTTTTTAAACCCTTTTGTCTAAATGCTGCAGCTTAGCCGGATAAGTCAAAACTTATCCAGCCATGTTGAAAATACATGTTGCGTGAACATGTTGGGTAGATTTAAGTGTATTTTATATAGTGTGCATGCATTTTTGTGCACTATATGAAATACATGTGCAAGTCCATATAGCTGCATATATGGGTGGGCGCATGCTTGTTTTAAAGTTATCCTCCCTATGGCAGATAAATACTCAGCACGTAATTTAGAGCAATAGAGCATCTAGCTTAAACAAACCTTCAGATTGTGTATGAGTAAGAAGAAGAGCTTCCTAACCCAAGAACCGCTGTATAATTATAGGCTTGGCCTGGAAAAAATGGGGCAGATTTTAAAATTACGTCCGATTTTATAGCGTGCGCGTGCAACCACGTGCATGTTATAAAATCAGCGGTCGGCGCGCACAAGGGGGTGCACACTAGTGCACCTTGCGTGTGCCGAGCCCTCAGGGAGACCAGCTGGCTTTCCCCATTCCCCCCCCCCCCCCCACCTTCCCCTACCTGTCCCGCCCCCCAGCCCGGAAAAAAAAACCACCCCGTACCTTTATCTCACAAGTTACGCCTGCCAGCCCAGCGGCCTTGCAGAGGCCTTTGGCCACGCCCCCTGCCCCGGACTGCCCACTTTTTCAAGCCCCGGGACTTACACACGTCCTGGGGCTTTACGCGCGCCGCCAGGCCTTTTGAAAATAGGCCCGGCACGCATAACTCCTCCTGGATTTACGCACGTAACCCTTTGAAAATCTGCCCCAATGTGTTTTATTGAAAAATTTTGGTGTGCAATAAAAAACTTAGAAGCAGTAAAGAAATTCAATATCACTCAAGTGCATGTAATCCAATTTAACTTATCCAGTGCAACAGGTGTGATAACGTCTCAAATGTTCACGATACAAGTTGCTAGTAATTCATGTTCTTATAACTCCTGCTCCTTGATTGCAGCTAGGTAGAGAGAGCATCAAGCTAGGTAGAGAGAGAACATGGTACAAATCTACACTTCTTTCACCTTTCATCCCTCCAAATCACATTAATTCTTCACTGATGGTATCTGAGCTATGCGTACGTATGACTGTGCATGTTAAATTGCCCCCCAAAACCCAACTCGCCCCACAAACCTCACATCGAGTTCATAATACCCCTCTTACAGTGGTATAAAAAGTTCACAAATCAGATGACCTCCATAGGGGCTCCCTTTCTCTCTCTCTCTCGCCCTCCCGAAATGGGATTCGCGATAAATCCTGTTTCGGTCGTAACGTGCAGCCATCACAGGCATAATGCTGCGAAAAAGGTATAGTTAAATCCTGCGTTAACTTGCGTTATGTTATCGCACGCAACGTTAACCAGCCCTCATTTCCATTTACTCTGCCCAGACTCCTCCTGTTCGAATAAAATTTTCAAATTTGCATATGTATTTCGCTATTAGCCACTGTTATTATTAGCATCGATAGCATGGGATCTTCTTAGTGTGTGGGTAATTGCCAGGTTCTTATGGCCTGGATTGGCCACTGTTGGAAACAGGATGCTGGGCTTGATGGACCCTTGGTTTGACCCAGTATGGGATGTTCTTATGTTTCTTATGATGCGGTGTTATTGCGTGCATTACGGTAAGGCCCTAATGCATTTTAATAAATGACCCCCTAAGACAGATCTCTATGGTTTTAGACCTCTACTAGAGCCTACTCACGTTTGGATAATTGTTCAGACTTTCATTTTACCATTATTAGATTATTATTATTCTGTATACGTTGGTTTACCTGAGTACACACTGCTGCTTGCTTGATATCCGGAAGAAATATTCGAGATCATATTTTTCCGATTTGGCTGACCTTCACTGGCTTCATGTTTCCTACTAAATGAAATATAAAATAGGAGCTATAGTTTGTAAGTTGGTTAATTTTGATTTCCCTTCCTTGAGCAAATGCTATGTTACATCTGTATAATCCTCCAAAGGCTTTGTGCTCCTATCAGAGAGGCCTTCTGGATGTCCTATCAATGCTTGCTGCTCAACTCTTTGAGACCCAAAAGAGCTTTTTAAGTGCCAGCTCCTTCCTATTGGAATTTTTTGCCAGTTGATCTACATTTGACATCTTGCATGAAATCTTTTAAGATAATGTTAAAAATGTATCTCTTTTGGCTGGCAATCTCTTGTGTTATGTCTCTATTATGTTTCTTGATGTTGTAGCTCATGTGATGGTCTATTCCATTTTTATGAGTTTGTATAGTTTTTATATTCTACTTTTGGATTATATTTATGAATTATGAATGTATGCATTGTAAGTCACCTAGAGCTCATCGCCAGATGACTAATAAATAAACAAATAAGTAAGTATTTATTTATTTATTTCTTTTGTATACCGACATTCGATCGAGATATCACATCGGTTTCCAGATAACAGGTTGAATAGGGCGAGAACTGCCCTATTTTTACATTGTAACAAGATAACAATTAAATTAATTTAAACAATAAAATAAAATAAAATACCATAAGAAACATTGCAACAGTTGTATATATAAATGTGAGTATAGAGTTGTGGCATATAGCCTATTTACAAAATGTACAATAGATGCCCTATTGCCCAAGCTATGTGCTGAATATTTATCTCTCGGTTATGTAAAATGACATTGAAAACACCAATATTTGTTTTTTTTCAAGTTTGTGTCGTTTCCAATTGGAAACGACACAAAAAAATCAACACATTTTTGTTTTGTTTCTCTGTTTTGTGTTAAAACGTAGAAATGAAATGAAAAGAAAATCCAGAAAAAAAGAGTAAAACGAAAGGTATTTCCATGCACACCACTACTCTACTCTATTCGTCTGTCTAATTTATCTAAAACATCCAATCTAGATGTGTGCTCAATATATTACATCTCATTTAGTTTATCCATTTTTTCCAATCTCAGTCTCTTATCCATCTTACCCTCTATATTCTGCTTCTGTCTATGTAATCTCAGATTAAAAGTTGAAGATTCCCAGTGACAATCAGGGGATGCCCACAGGCCACTCCATTGCTGCACATGGAACCAATCTTAGATTGGCAAATAGATTTCCACAAAAATGGAGAACAGTGTAGCAGTCTGTACTATATATAACACTTGTCCGCGTGCATTGCTTTGTTTTGCAGTGCTTCTTTTAAGTTTTATGCATTTATAGATAAGGGAAGAATAGAGGTAGATCTTCAAAATATACGCGTGTGCATACTTTTGCTCGCGCCACCGGCCGCACATATCTTATAAAATCCGGGGTCGGCGCATGAAAGGCTGCCCAAAATCGGCAGCCTGCGTGCGCTGAGCCACGCAGCCTGCCTCTGTTCCCTCCGAGGCCGCCCCGAAATCGGAGCGGCCTCGGAGGGAACTTTCCTTCCAAGTCCTCCCACCTTCCCCTCCCTTCCCCTATCTACCCCACCCCCCAGCCCTACCTAAATCCCCCCCCCCCTACCTTTGTTGGGCAAGTTACGCCTGCTTGAAGCAAGCGTAACTTGCGCGCGCCACCCCGGCTTCCCCTGGCACAGGCCTCAGTGACGGGGGACTCGGGACCGCCCTCCTGGCCCGCCCCCGAACCGTCGCCCCGCCCCGGACCACCCCCTGCCCCCCGGACACGCCCCTCGGGCACGCCCCCTCCTGCCCCTTTTACGAAGCCCTGAGACTTACGCGCATCCCGGGGCTTTGCGCGCGTCGGCGGCCTATGCAAAATAGGCGCGCCAGGGGTTTTAAAATCTACCCCATAGGGAATAAGAATCATCCTATTGGAAGCGATCAAGCTTCCATTCTAATAATTTCTGATGTCCACCAATTCACCAGACCAGGTGTTATAAAACCCTGTCCTGGGGTAACCCCTAACTGGTTAGGTTTTCAGCATATCCAGTGAATACACATGAGATACATGTGCATGCACTGCCTCCACAGTATGGAAATTTATCTCATGCAAATTCATTATGGGGATCCTGAAAACCTGACCAGCCAGATGTGTCACAAGGACTGGGATGAAAATCCCTATACTGGACAGAAGAATAATTAATTAATTAATTAATTAATTTGAAGTCTATCTCAATGCTTTCTTAACTACAATATCGGTAGAATGAGTTAGGTCTTTAGAAAATGATAGCATGCAGTAGAAGTATTCTGTTTTAAGGGTTTGTTGTTTTTTTTTTTACTCTGTCATTTTCTTCTGCTTCTTTGGGCTTTCAGCTTATTCAGAATGAAAGGCAGGGATCTGGCACCATGAGCCTTCATTCCCATCCACTTGGAGGTTTTTCACTTTTGACATTCCTCCCTCCTTGCAGTAACCTGGTCCTTGACTGGGGACCATGTACCAGGTCTCCAGCAAGAAATGGGAACACAGAATGGCTGTCAAAGAGCGCTGCTCATAAATTTGTACACTATATTGCACGCAGCCCGCAAAAAAAAATAGAAATTAGAGAGCACGTTGGTGCCAGGTCAGCAGCCTGGCCTGGGCTGGCAGAAAATCACCACTGGCTAAGTCCTGTTACCAGACACTTGGCAGGGCACTCCGAAATCTCTACAGTCCACGCTGAAGACAGATGCTCGCTCTCTTTATTTTTTTTAAGTCTTTCTGGGCAAGCTCAGGTGTGGATGGGCCCTTGAGGGGGAAAACAGCAACCACAATAACCAGGCTGGGCCAGCTTGACCTCGTTCTCCTGCTGCCAGTTGTCTGCCTGTCGGGGCGGTGGTTCTTAACCCAGTCCTCGGGACACATCCCATCAGTCGAGCTTTTAGGACATCGTCTGTTAAGAGGAGGAAATCTTCATAACTTAAGAACAGAGCACTCACTTTTGTATCTCGTCTTTGTTGGACAGCTGACCCCCAAGAAAATGAAACCCTGATAAGTTTCTGACAGTGCCTAAAAACCTGGCTTTTTAAATAATTGGATGAGAATTAATGATATTCTAACTAGTATATTATGGGATTTAGGATCTAGTTATGCAGATATCATTGGCCAGTTTTTATTTTTTACTTTTAAACTTATGAATTGCAATCAGTGATGAGAAATTAATATTTTTTGGAGATTTTGAGTTATGGCATTGTGATTACACTTCTGAGGGTGAAATTAGGGTCTTATGGGTTGATGGTTAATTTAGAAATAGTGCTTTTTTGTTTTTGCTTGTCAAGATTATATTGGTACATGTGATATTGCTGTGGCTATTGTCTTGTGAGTCATTTTGATTGGTTCAGAAAGACAGCATATAAATAGAATTAAATAAACTTAAAAAATGAATGTGGATGAAAGATTTTGTTTGAGTTGTAATGCTTCAGATGTGTATTCAAGGGAGTGAGATGTAGTCTAGAGCAGTGTTTCCCAGACAGCATCTGGGGGCTCAACTAATATGGTTTTCAGGTTATCCACAATGTCAATGAATGTGTATCACATAGATTGGGGAGATTTGGGGAGATACCCGTTCCAGAGAAGGTTTTCATGGGTAATGATTCAGATGGACTGAACCAAATCATGGTAAATCTAGAAGATGTGGTAGGCCTGATTGGCAAACTGAAGAGTAGTAAATCACCTGGACCAGATGGTATACACCTCAGGGCTCAGAAGGAACTAAAAAATGAAATTTCAGATCTATTAGTAAAAATGTGTAACCTATCATTAAAATCATCCATTGTACCTGAAGACTGGAGGGTGGCTAATGTAACCCCAATATTTAAAAAGGGCTCCAGGGGCGATCCGGGAAACTACAGACCAGTTAGCCTGACTTCAGTGCCAGGAAAAATAGTGGAAAGTGTTCTAAACATCAAAATCACAGAACATATAGAAAGACATGGTTTAATGGAACAAAGTCAGCATGGCTTTACCCAAGGCAAGTCTTGCCTCACAAATCTGTTTCACTTTTTTGAAGGGGTTAATAAACATGTAGATAAAGGTGAACCGGTAGATGTAATGTATTTGGATTTTCAGAAGCATTTCACAAAGTTCCTCATGAAAGTCTTCTAGGAAAAGTAAAAAGTCATGGGATAGGAGGCGATGTCCGTTCGTGGATTACAAACTAGTTAAAAGACAGGAAACAGAGAGTAGGATTAAATGTACTGGGACCTGTGCTTTTCAATATATTTATAAATGATCTGGAAAGGAATACGACAAGTGAGGTTATCAAATTTGCAGATGATACAAAATTATTCAGAGTAGTTAAATCACAAGCGGATTGTGATAAATTGCAGAAGGACCTTGTGAAACTGGAAAACTGGGCATCCAAATGGTAGATGAAATTTAATGTGGCTAAGTGCAAGGTGATGCATATAGGGAAAAATAACCCATTCTATAATTACACGATGTTAGGTTCCATATTAGGAGCTACCACCCAGGAAAGAGATCTAGGTATCATAATGGATAATACATTGAAATTGTCAGTTCAGTGTGCTGTGGCAGTCAAAAAAGAAAACAGAATGTTAGGAATTATTAGAAAGGGAATGGTGAATAAAACAGAAAATGTCATAATGCCTCTGAATTGCTCAATGGTGAGACCACACCTTGAATACTGTGTACAATTTTGCTCGCCGCAACTCAAAAAGTATATAGTTGCGATGGAGAAGGTGCAGAGAAGGGCGACCAAAATGATAAAGGGTATAGAACAGCTCTCCTATGAGGAAAGACTAAAGGGTTTAGGACTGTTCAGCTTGGAGAAGAGACGGCTGAGGGAGGATATGATAGAGGTGTTTAAAATCACGAGAGATCTAGAATGGGTAAATGTGAATCGGTTATTTACTGTTTCGGATAACAGAAAGACTAGGGGGCATTCCATGAAGTTAGCATGGGGCTCATTTAAAACTAATTGGAGAAAGTTCTTTTTCACTCAGCGCACAATTAAACTCTGGAATTTGTTGCCAGAGGATGTGGTTAGTGCAGTTAGTGTAGCTGGGTAAAAAAGGTTTGGATAAGTTCTTGGAGGAGAAGTCCATTACCTGCTATTAATCAAGTTGACTTGGAAAATAGCCACTGCTATTACCAGCATTAGTAGTGTGGGATATACTTAGTTTTTGGATTCTTGCCAGGTACTTATAGCCTGGATTGGCCACTGTTGGAAACAGGATGCTGGGATTGATGGACTCTTGGTCTGACCCAGTACAGCATGTTCTTATGTTCTTATTTTTATGCATGGGTTCTCTAGTGTATGTAAATGTGCCTCATATGTATTCATTGGGAGCCAGACTGATCTGTTAGGAAATACTGCATCAGAAGTTAGGTTTTAATTAAAAACCCAGACTCCCCTCTCTCCCTGAATGTTTGGTTACTATATCTCCATGTGCATTTATTAGCAGGCAGGCAAGGGGATCACCACCTCCTATATCTGGGAGTGAGCCAGAGTTGGTCTTCCAAATGGCCCAGCATGGCGACTGTTGGAGACAGGATGATCTGATCCAGCATGGTACGAAGTAATTATGTTACTGTCTCTTCTCTCCTCACTCCGTTGGAACATTTAGTACTCTCCAAAGTTTCTGAAATGTGCTGCCAAGGGCCTGTACCGCAGAGGTGGCTGCATAAGTGCTTCTGCTTACTGAAATTGTAAAATGTGTAAGTAAATAATACATTTGTTTATTTTAACATACTTATTACCTGCCTTCCCTGATATAAAATTGTCTAAGGCGGCACACAGAATTACATGCATGAGCTATTAAAAATAAACAATTTACAAACACAACAGAAAACAATTAACAGATCATGTCAAGCCCTGCTCCTCTTAACTTCCCACTAGAGGAACCCACTGTGCCTGTGAAAATAACCATGGCTTTTTACTTTTTTTTCAAAAAGTCAAATAATTCCCCTCCAGTCTCACATCAGCCAGAAGGGAATGCCATAATACAGGGGCAATAACTGAAAAAGCCCTAGTCTGCAAACAAATGTGCCTCAGCTCTTTAAAAGCTGGAATAACTAATAAAGCCCCTTGACTACATTGTAATGATCGCTTAGGTACCTACATTTTTCTAACAGATAATCGGGGCCCATACCCCTCAACATCTGAAAAGTCAGGGTCAAGATCTTAAACAGTAGTTGGAGATGCCCAGGCAGCCGGTGCCGCCAATGTAATGTTAGTCAACCTGAGGTCCTGCAAGACCCTCCCATAACTAATCTTGCCACTGTCTTTTGCAAAGCCTGTATCTACACCTAGCCTTTCTAAAAGGCCCGTACAAAAGCTATTACAGTAATCCAAATAAAGTGTATTTTGGAATATAGGTGTCATATCCGTTGGATATTTGAATGCTGAGCAGGGCTGGCTTTTGCAGTCCTCTGGCACCGCGGTTAATTACCATTACTTGCAAATGATTTGATAGAGCTTGGTTTTGACCAAGTGAAGCCGGATTTGCTCCTGTCCATGTTGAGTGCACTTTATGGTTCTGTAATAGATCTGTATGTTACTCAACCAGTTTGGCTGCTCTGGGCTGTTCCTAACTTCTTTTCATTGGGGTGTTCTGCTTTTAAAAGGGCATACTTTCACTGTGGCATTACTACATCCAGCAAAAACATTCCTCTGCCCTAAGTGCTGAGAAACCTTAGACATTTCATGCTTGTTATATGCTGCCAAAGGCATTAGATAAATGGTATTACAAAGGTGTTTTTAGCACTTTTCCATGTCTGAAAAGCACCCATGCGGTGGTTTAATCTGTTTATCCATGCATCCATCTGGAGGCATGATAACTTTCAGAAAATTGAACCGATGAGGTTCAAACTGTGAGGCCAATGTTGTAAAGCGCATCAAAAAGTTTGCAAGGCCGACTTCGCTGTTAGCAAGTGTTAAATGGGATAATGCAGTAATAGTCCATTTAGCACATAGAGAGGATAGCTTTAAAAGACCTGTGCATACACCCCTATACGTGTGTATATGCCTGTGTGCAGATCTACCCCGATATTTTATAACCCACATGTATCATATATGTGCGGGTTATAAAATAGCATAATTCTTCCCTGCAACATTCCCATGAATGTAAAAAAATATGCTGCAATAGATATTGAAGTTAACTAGACAGATAAGTCTTAAAAAAAAATGCACTACTTATTTGGCTAAGTAAGATAACTGGATAAGTCTCCAGATAAGTAGCTCTATTTTAGAGAATTATCCAGCTGTCTTACTTAGCTGGACAAATAGCTCTGCTTGAGTCTTATCCAGTTAAGTGGCGCTGAACTGCCATACATTCTTTTTCTACTTTATATTTAAAAAATATATGCGTGGAGGTTTTTGAAGAATGCCCATGCTATATGTGTGTAAAATTATATGCATACATCCTGTAATTTTATGTGCATCGTAGAGAGGCGTTCGGGGGAGCAGAGGCTGGGGCGGGGTTTGAATTTACCTACATAGTTTTCAGTTTTGAAAAGTGTGTGCATAAGGTTTCTGGAAAAACCTTCCTGGATGGATTAGCAGGTGGAACTTTGCATAGGGAGTTTTTCCAAGAAAACTTTCAGGGCGAACTTTTACTCGTTAAGTGTGCTTTGAAAATTGGTGTCATTTGCGCGTATAACAACCGATACATTTTATGCGAGCTGTTACAAAATGCTCCCCTTCCTGTTTTTCTGTTTAGAGTAGACAATATGGTCATGTTAACGCTGTATCACCGATGCCTGCTAGTCAAATCTGAGTTTCTGCAAGCGCGAAGAATCTCCTATTTTTAGTATTTCTGCACCGGCAAGTCTTGCCCTTTTACTCCGTGGGCTCTGAGTGACTGTCATTCATGAGTAATAGATCTAATGAGCCACTGGTTTGGTGGTAATGACTGAAATCCAAACAGGGCTTTGCTCATTTCTTCCTGAAGTGAAGTTTTCCTTTCTCACCTCACAGCTCTGGAATGTTGAAGAGTTAGATGGGCTAAGTCTTGCAAGATTTTAATTTATTGTATTGATTTATAAATGCTACTCAAGGAAGGACAGAAACACTAAAACTGCTACCAGCAGGCTATATATTTTTATTTCATTCATTTATTTATTTATTTATTTATTTATTTAATAACTTTTATATACCATCATTCAAAGACCATCATAACGGTTTACAAAATTTTGAAGTGACAAACAATATACGATAAAAGAATAAAAGACAATGGAATAAGATAAAAAGTAATAAAATTAAAGAAAATAAAACAATAGCAGCGGCAGCATCAAATAAAAGTTGTAAAGAATAACATAATCATAATAAAAGAACATCAGCATTCTGACATAAGAGGAATAATCAGGTTAATATCATGAAAATTCTTGATAGAGACTGGGAAAGAATCATATTGGATCCTGATAGGCCTTCATAAATAGCCATGTATTTACCTCTTTTCTAAATGTTTTTAAGTCTGGTTGTAGCCGTGTCTCTGTTGGAAGGGAAATCCAAATTTTGGGTCCTGCACGGAGGGGATGCTTAGGAGACCTTTATTAGCAGAACAGAGATTCTGTTGTGGAGCATGTAGCCGTATGCTAGCGTTAAGCCAGTCAGTTTGTTCACCATTTATTTATTTTGTTTAGAATACATAAGATTTTATATTCGATTCGATACTTAACTGGTAACCAGAGCAATGATATTAGGATTGGATTTATATGGTCGTGTTTCTTGGTTCCTGTTAGAATTCTGGCCTCGGTGTCCTACAGAATTTGAAGTGGACATATAGTGGACATTGGTAAACCAAGTAGAAGTGGATTACAGTAATCGATGTTGGCAAAGATTAACAGCTGAAGTACCATTCTGAAGTCGTGAGGGTTTAACAATGGTTTTAATCATTTTAAAATTTGAATTTTGCTATATCCTTCCTTTATTTTGGTGGATTATGAGTTTTTTGAAATTCAGTTCACCATCAATAATCACTCCTAGGTCACGAGTATGAGGCACAGGATTTAGTATAGTCGCTTGGTCTTCTAATTTCAAGGAAGGTGACTTGTCAAGAGTAGGTCTTCTATCTAATACAATGATTTCAGTTTTATCAATGTTTAGTATAAGCTTCATGTGGGATAGTAACTGTTTGATGATTGTTAAGTACATTGCTGTAGTTTTGTAGGTGGATTCAAGAGATTTATGAATTGGAATGAGGATCTGTATATCGTCTGCATAAATGTAATGGGCGAGTCCAAGTCCAGAAAGAAGGTGGCAGAGAGGAAGCATATAGATATTGAACAAAGTGGCAGAGAGTGCTGATCCTTGTGGAACTCCAGTGTGAAGGGTTATTTTGTCCGAGGTGGAATTTTTGATCTTTACTTGAAAATATCGGTTGGAAAGATAAGAACTGAACCAGTGTAAAGTTGTATTTGAAAGTCCAATATAAAACAAGGTACAATAAAATATAAATACAATTGTAACTAACAGTCAGGCCAATGCAATAAGGCGCGCTCCGCAGAGGACACAGTTTTACCCGCAGTCGTGCAAATATCTTTGTGCTCATATTTTACTCCCAAAGCAGACAAGAGTTTTTCGCTTATAAAATGTGCCTGTAAAACTGTGCATCTGCTTCGTGCCCTCGCATAGAAATCCCGTTCAAACAAAGGCATTAGCTATATAAGGGTATACTGTAGGTGGGAGGAGACTGCCTGCTTCCCCCTCCTCTTCCCTTTCTGTGGGATATTAACAGTGCTACAGAAACTTATCCTATGTTACCTGATATGTGATCTGAGAAGTTCAGAAAAGGACCTTTTTTTTAATCTCAGAATCCCTTTTTATTGTCAGACATTTTAGACTTGGCAATTAGAACACTACAGACAACTCATGCTTCTTAGAGAAGACACTTCTACTATAGTCCTCAACAAAGCAGAGACTTATAATGATTACAGTTTAGCACATTATAGGTGAACTCAGAGCCCTACATGTCAGCATAACCTCAACTTGTTTAGTTGTTGTTAATAAAAATAGCTAACTATCCCTATAACTTTAGAAGATACTTTCGGTCTCACCCTGGAGCTGTCTCTGTGGGCTGAGCTGGGAAAGATGCTGTAGTTCACCATCTGTGCTGTGCTCTCCAGAATGCTGAAGCTTGTCCACTGGGCTGTAGGGAGGGGCTTGGGTATCATCTTTAGGTGTTAATGGGTCATCTTTTGCCGCTGCCCCCCTGAGCCTCTCTCCCGTATTGTTTTTAAAAGCTCGGATATACATATGTGAGAGCTCATAAATAGTCAAACAGGAGCACAAAATGGGGGCTCTTCTTCATTTTGGATTGCTAGACCTTCCTCTCTGGCTCTCATGATCTCTGACTGTGTGCACCTGGTCTTGTGACATCTTGACCAAGGAGCTGACCTGGGCGTATGATAGAGTTCATCTGCCTGATAAGCCCACCTTCCAGGATTGGCGGTTCTTATCTCCAGGCAGATTTGGAGTCTGCTGCAGGTCTTAGAACTGTTCTTAAACTCACATACCTGGCCTGCATTCTTAGGTCAGTGTTTACGGAGAGAAGCTGCTAATCTTGAGAGAGGACTAGCTAAACAGGTAGATGTCATAATTCAGTCACTATCTTGCCATTCTGGCCAAAGTTCACCATCTCTGTATTTCTGCTGAAATACAGGTCAGTGTCCATCTTGTGAAATCAGAATTCATATTTTGCTGCACAGTAGTGAAATTTCTGGTATCTCCCTATACCCCAATGCAGGGAGGTGTGCTGGCTTAACTCAGGTTTTCTTAGCACTGGAAATTGTACTCCTGGTCAGAGGTGGAGTAAAGTTTCCAGTGCTTGTGTCAGCCTATGGACAGAAGGCGAAATTCTGACACCAGGACGTATAATTAGGATTTGTGCACAGAAAACATGCTTTGCACACATAACGCATGTTTTCTGCACTTAAATATGATTTATGTGCACAAAAAAATGGTTTCTGTGTTGAAAACAATTTTTGTGCACACAAATCATGTTTTGTGTGCATAAAAAGCTTTAATGTGCACAATACCTGAGTTTTGTATGCATAAATCTCAGCTGAGAGACTCCCCCACTCCCTTTAATTAAAATGTGCATTCAGCCTTTGCTCAGCGCACATTTCCACTCAGCGCACTTTAACTCCTGATGCATTAGCAGACCATTAGTTTCCAGCATTGGGAGTTAAAAAAAACATTTTTTTTGACCTGTGCATTAAACCATTTGCTGAATTTCAGTGCATAGTTTTAACCCATACATTAGTTTATTTTGGGGCTAATGCAATAACGCCCCCCCCCCCCAAAAAAAAGACATAAACCATGATAAATATAATAGCTCCAAACCCATAAAAATCCCTGAGGTGTTGCTACAAGAAATAAGCCTTTTAATATAAAACCAAATAACACACGTTGCCTCTTAACGTATGTTGTTTGGTTTTATATTAAAAGGCTCTGGTTTTAGCTATTTAAAGGCTCTGACCCCGTACAATGTTTTAAAATTAGTGGCCATTTTCCATTCATGATTGTCCCTGATACACCAATCAGAGCTCGGTGCCACTTGTGAACATTCAGGCCAAGTCACATTTGATATATAAAGAAATGTAATATTTATGATCAGTACAGTCCTGTCAAAGATAAATCCCATGCGTACAGGACTCATTCCCCCAGTGAGCTTTATTGTCCAAGTTTCAGCATGGGGAAATGAAATAATTTGTTGGAGGTGATGTGGTTTGTGGAACCGTCCAGCCTGGGACCAAGACCTTGTTGTCTATTCACCCGTGGGCTTTTGGCCCCAATCTGCAAGGGGAAATTGCATGCATTCTTCTGCTTTGAAATGTGCCAGGGTGTACAGAGTACATATGGGCACCTGCACCAGCCTTTTCTGTGGGTAGATTTTTGCTGGAAGAAGAATGCATGAAGTGTGTGTGTGCATACTTTATTGAAGCAGGACATTTTCAGATATCTTATTAAAGTGGGTAAAATGCTCCCCCCCCCCACACAAATACCTTTGAAAATAGTTCTATTCAGGAGCAATTTTCAAATCTGCTCACATGGAAACAAAGTCAATGGCTATTTTCTACCTGTGGGCTTTGCATCAGTTTTGAATATATCCGAAGCAGAAAGCCTGTGAGGGAGTCAGTTGGACCTTTAGATGATCGAGGGGTTAAAGGGGCACTTAGAGAAGATAAGGCCATTGCGGAAAGATTAAATGATTTCTTTGCTTCGGTGTTTACTGAAGAGGATGTTGGGGAGGTACCCGTAATGGAGAAGGTTTTCATGGGTAATCAAATCAAGGTGAACCTAGAAGATGTGGTAGGCCTGATTGACAAACTGAAGAGTAGTAAATCACCTGGACCAGATGGTATACACCCCAGAGTTCTGAAGGAACTAAAAAATGAAATTTCAGACCTATTAGTAAAAATTTGTAACTTATCATTAAAATCATCCATTGTACCTGAAGACTGGAGGATAGCAAATGTAACCCCAATATTTAAGAAGGGCTCCAGGGGCGATCCGGGAAACTACAGACCGGTTAGCCTGACTTCAGTGCCAGGAAAAATAGTGGAAAGTGTTCTAAACATCAAAATCACAGAACATATAGAAAGGCATGGTTTAATGGAACAAAGTCAGCATGGCTTTACCCAAGGCAAGTCTTGCCTCACAAATCTGCTTCACTTTTTTGAAGGAGTTAATAAACATGTGGATAAAGGTGAACTGGTAGATGTAGTATACTTGGATTTTCAGAAGGTGTTTGACAAAGTTCCTCATGGAAGGCTTCTAGGAAAAGTAAAAAGTCATGGGATAGGTGGCAATGTCCTTTCGTGGATTGCAAACTGGCTAAAAGACAGGAAATGGGCAATTTTCTCAGTGGAAGGGAGTGGACAGTGGAGTGCCTCAGGGATCTGTATTGGGACCCTTACTTTTCAATATATTTATAAATGATCTGGAAAGAAATACGACGAGTGAGATAATCAAATTTGCAGATGACACAAAATTGTTCAGAGTAGTTAAATCACAAGCAGATTGTGATAAATTGCAGGAAGACCTTGTGAGATTGGAAAATTGGGCATCCAAATGGCAGATGAAATTTAATGTGGATAAGTGCAAGGTGATGCATATAGGGAAAAATAACCCATGCTATAATTACACAATGTTGGGTTCCATATTAGGTGCTACAACCCAAGAAAGAGATCTAGGTGTCATAGTGGATAACACATTGAAATCGTCGGTACAGTGTGCTGCGGCAGTGAAAAAAGCAAACAGAATGTTGGGAATTATTAGAAAGGGAATGGTGAATAAAACGGAAAATGTCATAATGCCTCTGTATCGCTCCATGTTGAGACCGCACCTTGAATACTGTGTACAATTCTGGTCGCCGCATCTCAAAAAAGATATAATTGCGATGGAGAATGTTACGGCTGTGGCTGCTGTGCTACCGCCTCACCACCAGGGGTCCCTCTAGTGCTGGCTTTCCTGACAGGCCCAGTCCATCTCCTATGTCCACTCTATGCTCTGGGTGTGCCCTCTTAACCCTGCCTGACAGTTGCCTCGGTGCTTCGGCATCGAGCTCACCTGGGCTCCCTGCTCTAGCCTGCCTTGCGCGGCCTTCGGGCCTATCCTTGCCTTGCGTGGCCTTCGGGCCTATCCTTGCCTTGCCTTGCCTTGCGTGGCCTTCGGGCCTATCCTTGCCTTGCCTTGCCTTGCGCGGCCTTCGGGCCTATCCTTGCCTTGCCTTGCCTTGCGCGGCCTTCGGGCCTATCCTTGCCTTGCCTTGCCTTGTGCGGCCTTCGGGCCTTCCGTGTGTGTGTGTGTGGCCTACGGGCCTTCTGACCTGCCTTGCCCCGTCTATGGTGTGTGGCCTACGGGCCTTCCGTGTGTGTGTGTGTGGCCTACGGGCCTTCTGACCTGCCTTGCCCCGCTATTGGTGTGTGGCCTACGGGCCTTCCGTGTGTGTGTGTGTGGCCTACGGGCCTTCTGACCTGCCTTGCCCCGCTATTGGTGTGTGGCCTACGGGCCTTCCGTGTGTGTGTGTGTGTGGCCTACGGGCCTTCTGACCTGCCCTGCCCTGCTTACTGTGCCCTGACCCAGCCTGGACCCAGACACTGCTGACTGCCGCCTGCCCTGACCTAGCCTGTACTTGACACTGCCACTTGCCGCCTGCCCTGACCCAGCCTGTACTAGACACTGCCACTTGCCGCCTGCCCTGACCCAGCCTGAACCCAGACTCTGTTTATTGCCGCCTGCCCTGACCCAGCCTGTACTAGACACTGATTCTTGCTGCCTGCCCTGACCCAGCCTGGTACCTGACTCTGTTTCGAGCTTCCTGTCTCTCTCCACCTGGAGCCACCCTGCTGGGTGGTGTGCACGACTCCTGTCCGGAGCCCAAGCGTAACAGTATGCCGAAGCCATCACATTTTCCAGGGGAAGAGATAAGTCTGTGTCCTGCCGGTGAGTCAACTTTTCACTAATTCAAGATGCCTCCTTCTTTAAAGTTTTATACCTGCAGTTCCTGTCAAACTTTGAATTATCCTAGCTATCAGAACTGTCTAGCCTGTGAACTTGTTGGTCAGGAACACTGGTCATGCAATAACTGCAACAAGAAAAATGTCTCTGTCTATCAGGAGTGTTTGAACTGTCTGGCTCCTAAACCAGGGTGGTGGAAATGCTCCTGTCTCCCGTGTTTGTTACCTCCAGGCAAACCCTGCCCCTGTTGTTCTGCTCTAGGACCAGCTGTGCAATTAGAAAAGGCTATCAGCTCTCCTAACCAGTATTCTGTTTCTGGCTCAACTAAAACAGACATTTTTGCTGGCAGTTTGAGGGTAGAAAAACCCAGGACTTACCTGGCCAAGAAGGCTTCTGTGAGACCAGTGCTAGAGCCTCGGGAACAGGTTTCTCTACAACGGAGAGAGCTGATTAACTCTAGCAGGGCTCAGCTTCCCACAGCTGCCAAGTGGACACTAACGAGCACCTTCCCTAGACGTCCTAGAACTGCCTGTGCCTTCTCTAAACTGCTCCTCCAGAAACAAAATCAGGAGCATCAGACTTTGGCTCGAGGTATCAAGCCCACGGCAGTACAATCTGTGTCTTCCATGCACACTACCTTTAACCATGCTACTCTGCCATCTGAACCTGCTGCACTACCCCGAGAAGAGCCTGAGTCTGCTGAACCGGCCCTGCTGCCGTCCTCGGAGGGGTCCGCACCAGCCCTGCTGACAGACTTTCTAACTCTGCCATCTGAGCCTGCCGAACCGGCCCTGCTGCCGTCTTCAGAGGGGTCCGAACCAGTCCTACTGACAGACTTCCTGAGTCAGCCATCGGAGTCTGCTGAACTGGTCCTGCTGCCACCCCGGGAGGGGTCCATACCGGTCCTGCTGCCACCCCTGGAGGGGTCCATACCGGTCCTGCTGACGCCCCGAGAGGGGTCCGAGCCTGCTTCATCGCCCCGAGAGGGGTCCGAGCCTGCTACAACGCCCCGAGAGGGGTTCGAGCCTGCTTCATCGCTCCGAGAGGGGTCCGAGCCTGCTACAATGCCCCGAGAGGGGTCCGAGCCTGCTTCATCGCCCCGAGAGGGGTCCGAGCCTGCTACAACGCCCCGAGAGGGGTCCGAGCCTGCTACAATGCCCCGAGAGGGGTCCAAGCCTGCTTCATCGCCCCGAGAGGGGTCCGAGCCTGTTACAACGCCCCAAGAGGGGTCCGAGCCTGCTTCATCGCCCCGAGAGGGGTCCGAGCCTGCTTCATCACCCCGAGAGGGGTCCGAGCCTGCTACAACGCCCCGAGAGGGGTCCGAGCCTGCTACAACGCCCGGAGAGGGGTCCGAGCCTGCTTCATCGCCCCGAGAGGGGTTCGAGCCTGCTTCATCGCCCCGAGAGGGGTCCGAGCCTGCTACAACGCCCCGAGAGGGGTCCGAGCCTGCTACAATGCCCCGAGAGGGGTCCGAGCCTGCTTCATCGCCCCGAGAGGGGTTCGAGCCTGCTTCATCGCCCCGAGAGGGGTCCGAGCCTGCTACAACGCCCCGAGAGGGGTCCGAGCCTGCTACAATGCCCCGAGAGGGGTCCGAGCCTGCTTCATCGCCCCGAGAGGGGTCCGAGCCTGCTACAACGCCCCGAGAGGGGTCCGAGCCTGCTACAACGCCCCGAGAGGGGTCCGAGCCTGCTACAATGCCCCGAGAGGGGTCCGAGCCTGCTTCATCGCCCCGAGAGGGGTCCGAGCCTGCTACAACGCCCCGAGAGGGGTCCGAGCCTGCTACAATTGCCCGAGTAGGATCCGAGCCTGCTGTACTGGCCCAGCTGCCGCCCCTGGAGGGGCCTGTACCGGTCTTAATACCGACCTTGGAAGGGTCCGGACCGGTCCTACTATCGCCTCAAGAAGGGTTACGGACTATTTCTCTGCCCCAGGTGGGGTTTGTGTTCCCCTTATCACCCCAGGTGGGGTTATGGACTGCCTTATTTCCTCGGGAAGGAGTTGACCCTGCCGCATCACCTCCGGAGTGGTCTCCCGTTATTCTTGATTACCTCCTGCACAGATGGGATCCAGGAGGAGGGGGAGGCCTTGAGGGGGGGGTACTGTTACGGCTGTGGCTGCTGTGCTACCGCCTCACCACCAGGGGTCCCTCTAGTGCTGGCTTTCCTGACAGGCCCAGTCCATCTCCTATGTCCACTCTATGCTCTGGGTGTGCCCTCTTAACCCTGCCTGACAGTTGCCTCGGTGCTTCGGCATCGAGCTCACCTGGGCTCCCTGCTCTAGCCTGCCTTGCGCGGCCTTCGGGCCTATCCTTGCCTTGCCTTGCCTTGCGTGGCCTTCGGGCCTATCCTTGCCTTGCCTTGCCTTGCGTGGCCTTCGGGCCTATCCTTGCCTTGCCTTGCCTTGCGCGGCCTTCGGGCCTATCCTTGCCTTGCCTTGCCTTGCGCGGCCTTCGGGCCTATCCTTGCCTTGCCTTGCCTTGTGCGGCCTTCGGGCCTTCCGTGTGTGTGTGTGTGGCCTACGGGCCTTCTGACCTGCCTTGCCCCGTCTATGGTGTGTGGCCTACGGGCCTTCCGTGTGTGTGTGTGTGGCCTACGGGCCTTCT
This sequence comes from Rhinatrema bivittatum, assembly GCF_901001135.1. Classification (NCBI taxonomy): domain Eukaryota; kingdom Metazoa; phylum Chordata; class Amphibia; order Gymnophiona; family Rhinatrematidae; genus Rhinatrema; species Rhinatrema bivittatum. The sequence goes on along the minus strand of NC_042622.1, from coordinate 198,987,525 downwards.
GACCTGCCTTGCCCCGCTATTGGTGTGTGGCCTACGGGCCTTCCGTGTGTGTGTGTGTGGCCTACGGGCCTTCTGACCTGCCTTGCCCCGCTATTGGTGTGTGGCCTACGGGCCTTCCGTGTGTGTGTGTGTGGCCTACGGGCCTTCTGACCTGCCTTGCCCCGCTATTGGTGTGTGGCCTACGGGCCTTCCGTGTGTGTGTGTGTGTGGCCTACGGGCCTTCTGACCTGCCCTGCCCTGCTTACTGTGCCCTGACCCAGCCTGGACCCAGACACTGCTGACTGCCGCCTGCCCTGACCTAGCCTGTACTTGACACTGCCACTTGCCGCCTGCCCTGACCCAGCCTGTACTAGACACTGCCACTTGCCGCCTGCCCTGACCCAGCCTGAACCCAGACTCTGTTTATTGCCGCCTGCCCTGACCCAGCCTGTACTAGACACTGATTCTTGCTGCCTGCCCTGACCCAGCCTGGTACCTGACTCTGTTTCGAGCTTCCTGTCTCTCTCCACCTGGAGCCACCCTGCTGGGTGGTGTGCACGACTCCTGTCCGGAGCCCAAGCGTAACAGAGAAGGTACAGAGAAGGGCTACCAAAATGATAAGGGGAATGGAACAACTCCCCTATGAGGAAAGACTAAAGAGGTTAGGACTTTTCAGCTTGGAGAAGAGACGACTGAGGGGGGATATGATAGAGGTGTTTAAAATCATGAGAGGTCTAGAACGGGTAGATGTGAATCGGTTATTTACTCTTTCGGATAATAGACTAGGGGGCACTCCATGAAGTTAGCATGGGGCACATTTAAAACTAATCAGAGAAAGTTCTTTTTTACTCAACGCTCAATTAAACTCTGGAATTTGTTGCCAGAGGATGTGGTTAGTGCAGTTAGTATAGCTGTGTTTAAAAAAGGATTGGATAAGTTCTTGGAGGAGAAGTCCATTACCTGCTATTAAGTTCACTTAGAGAATAGCCACTCCCATTAGCAATGGTTACATGGAATAGACTTAGTTTTTGGGTACTTGCCAGGTTCTTATGGCCTGGATTGGCCACTGTTGGAAACAGGATGCTGGGCTTGATGGACCCTTGGTCTCATCCAGTATGGCATTTTCTTATGTTCTTATGAAGAAGATGCACTTATATACTTTCCGTTTGAAAGCTATCGTGGCGGGGGGGGGGGGTTGAAATGCACTGGCAAGAATATTCAGATGCTTTTCTGCAAGTACCTATTCCCCCTGCCCCCCATGCACAAAATAACATGCGTGGATTTGAAAATGAAATCTAGGACCTGAACAGACTTCTTGGAATGCTTTCTCTGAAGGTGGGTCAAATTTTGCTGATTGCGGATTTCCCCTGTGTAATTGTACATCTGTACGGGGTGGGCCATTTTCTGTCGGTCAATTTACCCCGCTAGACAAAAGTAGCTTTTAAAAAGTGCCCTATGCTTCACCAGGAGAGGACTGGAACCTGTCCTCAGGCTTCATAGCTCTGTGCTCCAACCTCAGCCCTACTCTGCCAGCCCCCAGTCACGGCAGTCTGGCTTCCATAACACATTGCCTCCCTCCAGGCCTGTTTTCTGACCAAACTGGTCGGTGGCTAATCCTCATGGCTGTCTCTCTCACTTAGGGCATGAAAATATGTGCTGCGTGAGTCCTTCTTTATCAAGGGATCTCGCTCTCTTGGAACATGCTCTATCCAGCCCCAGGTATAACCTCTCGCATGCCCCTAGGTGCAGGAGTGAAGGGATCATCCACTAAAGCTGTGGGAGAAATCTCCAAACCCCCACCTTGAAAGCTGCCGGATCTGGGAGGGTGGTCCTTCCAAAGATGTGTTGCGATCAGTGGGCGGTTTTCCCAGGGCCAGTCCAGTGGTATTAGGCGCTCTAGGCAAGCCGTCAATCTTGCACCTTTCCCTATCGGCATCCATCTCTCACCTCTCCTCTCACCATCTGCCAAGTCCTAAACCCCTTTACTTTGCCATCTGTCCACAGTACCCAGCATCCTTTCTGTCTATTCCCGTCCAGCATCTTTCCTCTCTTTTCCTCCCCGTCAGCTTCCTGCTCAGCACGCCATCACCCCAACTTCTTTGCTTCCTTTTCGCTGTGCCTGTCATCCTCTCTCTCTCTCTCTCTCTCCAGCCCCTACCTGCCCAGAATCATTTTTCTCTCTCTTCTCCCCACCCGCACCTGCCCTGCGTCCTCTCTCTCGCCATCAGCCCAACGCCCTTCTTCTACCATCCCCTCACTAAACCCAGCTTCTTCTTTGTCTCCAGCATCCAGTTCCCTCTGTCTTGTGGTGCTGTGCCTTAAAAGTGGATAGGCGGCACCTGGAGATTTTCGGGGGTTTTGCCACCCTCCACCCCCCAATTATGGAGCCCGAGGTGACCCGCCTAATTCACCCAATGGAAGAACCAGCCTTCGCGCTTTCTCAGACTTGCCCCCCTAAAGGTACACAGCACCCTCTGGATAGAAGTCGTCCCTAGGCAGGCACCTACTTTTCCTGATAGGAAATCTGGGCTGGGTTTACCCTACTGCATCCATTTATTGTCATCACTTTAGTCTTCCAGAGTCAGATGCATAAAGGTGGTTTTTTTTTTTTATAATTTATTGTATTGGTCACTCTAGCAGGATCAGTGGGACGTTTCTAAAACTTTATAATTTGGTGTGTTTATGTTGCTTGAGATCAGTACAGAGGAGATGCTTAGTTGCAAAGGAAAGCCAGAGATCAGCCTGGGCCTGTGACATTGTATCAGGAATGAACTTGGGCAGAGTAGATGGGTCTAATGGTCCTTATCTGCCGTTGTGTTCTGTGTTTCTGTCTAAAGTACACAAAGACCTTCTGTTACCGCTGTGTTGGGACTATATTAAGGATGTGTGTTTTTAGCACATAAGAAATCTATTTTGTTTTCTAAAACAGTCTGAGATCTAATTATAGAAAGCGCCGTAAACAACCATTGTTATTCTTTTTGCTAACAGAGAGCTCCTAATGGTCGGTCCTCGTGACAGGCAGGTGGGCGCATTTGATAACGCACAGGATAATTAGTGACTGTTCGTGCTTTATCTTTCTGCTAGAGACAATATTTATTGCACTAATGATTAGGGATGGGCCGTACTGGTATGGGAGGCCTCCTGCACCAGAAAATAGCGGAGGCCTGTGAGAAGAGTCTGTGCTGCTCCATTCTTGTCTTGGAGGCGTTGTTTGTTTGTTTATCTTTTTCTTTTACCATCATTCCTGGAAATGCCACCGCTGGGAATTAATTAACGCACAGTATTTGTTTATCTACTCAAGAAAACCAGTTCAGGTTGAATCTTCACAGATAACCACACAGAACTTCGTTGAACAAGTCAAACAAATGCCATAAAGGGGCAAGTTTCCAACTTTCTTCCGGTAAAGATGATTCTTTTTCTCATTTTAGCTCTGTTTACACATAGATACACAGACACACACACACACACACACTCTGACTTATTCCTTATGGAATCAGCTGGCAACTCTACTTCAGTGCCACATTCAGTCTTTTCCTTAATTCCAGGCATCATATATAAATCTTCAGAAGTGCAAAGGAGGATCTGATGGGATTAGCAGCCCACACCAGAGAGATTCTAACAGACAGCACCGAATTAAGCCTGAAGAACATAAACAGCACTGCAGGAAGTACTGTCTCAGCCCCAGGGGGAAAGCAAATTTCATCAACAGGCCGATACAGTACAGTTCTCTTGGACGCGCGTTTTCCCTTACCCCTTATTCAGTAAGGGGAGGAAAACGCGCGTCCAACCCGCGGCACCTAATAGCGCCCGCAACATGCAAATGCATGTTGATGGCCCTATTAGGTATGCGCGCGGGATACAGAAAGTAAAATGTGCAGCCAAGCCGCACATTTTACTTTCAGAAATTAGTGCCGAGCCAAAGGTTGGCGCTAATTTCTTCCGGCGCCGGGAAAGTGCACAGAAAAGCAGTGTCCCTAGCGCCTCCTTTTCCCCGTTTCTACCGTGCCACCTAATTTGAATACTGCATCGCGCGCACCAGCGAGGGACCGGTGCGCGCGCCGGGAGAGCGGGCGTTCGTCCGCTCTCCCGCGGACTTTACTGAATTGGCCTGCCAGAGAGAAAACCTTCACCGCCAAAGAAAGCAGCAAGGGTCCCTGAGGTGGGTGGGCTAGAAATTCAAAGCCCACCCCCAGCTGACTTATATAAGACTGTTTGGAAAGGGAGGGGTAGGGAGAGGGAGCAGGAAGCAGGAAGCAGGACACTGTACCGATTTTAACCCTCGAGGCTTCTCTGTCTTCAAGAAAGAGAACAATAACTGCTGTCAAGACCTTTGCAGAACTGACCTAGGAACTCGGGACTGTTTTATACCTGTTGGAAACAGGATGCTGGGCTTGTTGGACCTTTGGTCTGACCCAGTATGGCATGTTCTTATGTTCTTACACCATTAGAGAGGGGCAGGAGAAAGCTAGTGCTCCAAAACAGTGGGCCTGAGCCTGAGAGCTTGGCTGGAGAAGGAGCCGTGAGGGTTAAGAAGGACAGCCAAAAGGCAGACCCAGCAACCTGAGCTGAATGACTACACCTGGGTGGTGACCCCAGCGGTCCTGTATCCTAAAGAGACTTTAGGACTGAGGTCAGAGTTTGCCTATGGCCTCTTTTCATTTTTTCATTTTTATTAAAATTTATTAATCGCCTTTCACAAATGGTCAAGGCGATTTACAATAAACACATACATAAAATAATTGAGAAACATAAAACATAACAAAACATAACATGAATTTCATATAGAAAATTATTGAGAACATTGAACAGTGTCAGCAAAACATTGCCCATATTCAAACATATAAGCAATTGTTGAAAATATTTGTCAACATCCACAATCATCAGTCATATTCAAAATCAACAGAGTTGCACTTCCTCTATAGGCCATAATCACAGACTTCTATAAGAAGGAGTAATTAGATTAAGGCAGCTGAACATATGTTTAACAGATATCATAAGCACGATGGAGCAAGAAGTCTCTTTGCTTGGAAACAGCCCGTCCATGGCTGACGGCGTACATCAGCTAGCTATTCCTACAAGCCCTCGTCCCAACCCAGAGGAAAGGTTCTGCTATACATCAGCTGCATCAGCTAACCCCAGTGATGCACACACAAATGAACCTTGCAACAAAGGAACAATAATCGATGTCTAAAATGTGCTCTGTTGGAGTCTCTATGGGTTCTTTAACTTCTAGCAGCTTGAGAAGCTTTCCCAGTTTTGATGCTTGGGAATGTTTTGAATTCCAAAACAGCAACTTCGCCATCTGGCTATTTGTGCCGCAGCCCAAGGATTCCCTGACCCTGTGATAAGCCACCTCTTGCGGTCAGAGGTAAATATTATAGCTCAGGAAAGATAATAGAGCTGCTAAAGCGCCACCAACAGGAGCACCATTGCTAGCGCTGCTGCCTCTAGAGCAGAAGGCTGCCGGTTCTCTGCCCTAATGCCTTCTCTTTGCTCCTTACATGGAGCAATTGCCTAGCGACAAGTCGTGCACGTAAATTCTCATCGAAAATGTACTTACATTTACCTGGGTATTAAAGTATTAGCATATATCGTTCCTGCTATATCTCTGGGTAGACTTACTTGCCAAAAACTTTGCACGTAGTTTACTCCCTTAATCTGTACCTCTCCCTAGGAATGCTGATTTTCGATATTCCTAAAAGTACAAGTGTAGTGAAATACGTGCATACCGTTTGCTGCTGGGAGTTGGGGGAAGGGGGAGGCGAGCAGATTTTCAGTTAGTCAAGGTAAAACCCCCAACTAAAACATTTTTTGAAAATTGCCCTCTTAAAGGCAACTTGTGGAGCTCCTGCAGAACAGCTTCATTGAAACATGGATTCCTGCACCTTTTAGGGCGTTTTCTACGGAACGTTTACCAGGAGCTGATGCACACACTGAGGTACAAAAGCATGAAAAAGGACAATCACTTTGATGACACAAATTTGTAGAGAATCTTACAGATTTGTCATAGTTTAAACTATAAATTCATGGGTAAGTCATAGGCCATGGCACTCGCCACTGGGGATATACAAATTTGTCACAGAGATTTGTAATGCATTTCACAGATATGTCACTGGGAAACATATTCAGCTCTCTCTTGTGATGGGCCTCCTCATTTGAAAGAGCAGGTACAGTTAAATTGGAAATAACATTTTTTAACATTAGTGTTTTTTTTAGAAAGTGATATGTCTTTTGCCATTTACAACAGAGCATGGCCTCCTTGCTTGTTCCATGTAGGTTTCTTTGCATGATGTGATTAATACCTTTACTGAACCAGTCTAAGGATTAATCAAAGACCCCTGCTGAACATGAGGCTTCAAGACTAAACAGGACCCTTTCCAAGTATGTATACTTGCAGCCTGAGATTAGCGATCAGCGTTCAGGAAGAATAAAGGATCCCAAAAAGAGGAACACAGGGAACAATACCTGGTGAAAATGAAGAAGACAAAGAAAGAAACCAGAAAAGCAAAAAGTCAAGTGGAAGAAAGGATTGCCCAAGAGATAAAGAGAGGCGACAAAACATTTTTCAGATATATAAGAGAAAGAAGGAAAGCCCGAAGTGGTATAGTGAAATTGAAAGGTGATGAGGAGCAATGAATCAAAACAGACTAGGAAATGGCAGACATATTAAACAAATACTTCAGTTCTGTGTTCACTAAAGAAGACGCTGGAGAAGGAACGTTGATGGTTGACAAGACCGTAGAAGGGAATGGGTTAGACACAACTCCTTTTATAGAAGAGTATGTATGGGAAGAGCTAGGAAAACTGAATGTGGACAAGTCCATGGGGCCGGATGAGGTACATCCCAGGATACTACAAGAACTCTGAGATGTCTTGGTGGGTCTGTTAAATGACCTGTTCAGTAGATCCCTGGAAACGGGAGTGGTGCTGTGAGATTGGAGAAGAGCAGTGGTGGTCCCGCTTCACAAGAGCGAGAGCAGAGAGGAGGCTGGAAACTACAGGCCCGTTAGCCTCACCTCGGTGGTGGGAAAATTAATGGAGATGCTGCTGAAAGAAAGGATACTGAACTATCTACAATCCAGTAAATTGCTGGACCTGAGGCAGCATGGATTCACCAGAGGAAGGTCCTGTCAGACAAATCCGATTGATTTTTTTGATTGGGTGTCTAGAGAATTGGATTTCAGCAAAGCTTTTGATACCATCCCACATAAGAGGCTTGCGAACAAGAGTGAGCACCAAGGTAATGGTGTGGATTACAAACTGGTTGACTGATAGGAGACAGAGTGTAATGATAAATGGAACCTACTCTGAAGAAAAAGCTGTGTTATGAGGGGTGCCACAGGGATTGGTATTGGGTCTGGTTCTGTTCAATATCTTTGTAAGTGACATTGTGGAAGGGATAGAAGGTAAAGCTTGTCTTATTTGCAGATGATACAAAGATCTGCAACAGAGTGGACATGCCTGAAGGAGCAGAGAGAATGAGAAGTGATTTATGAAAGCTTGAAGAGTGGTTGTAGGTTTGGCAGCTGGGATTCAATGCCAAGAAGTGCAGAGTCATGCATCTAGGATGTGGTAATCCAAAAGAGCTGTATGTGATAGAGGTGGGGAGGAGGCTGATGTGCATGGACCAAGAGTGGGATCTTGGGGTGATAGTCTCTGGCAATCTGAAGATGGCAAAGCAATGTGACAAGGTGATAGCTAAAGCCAAAAGAATGCTGGGCTGCATAGAGAGAGGAATAACCAGTAAGAATGTGAAGGTGGTGATGCCCTTGTACAGGTCCTTGGTGAGGCCTCACCTGGAGTACTGTGTTCAGTTCTGGAGCCCGTATCTCAAAAGGGATAGAGACAGGATGGAGGTGGCCCAGACAAGGGCTCCCAAAATGATGTGGGGTCAGTATCAGAAAACCTATGAGGAGAGACTGAAGGATATGAATATGTATACCCTGGAAGAGAGGAGGCGCAGGGGTGATATGATACAGACCTTCAGATACCTGAAAGGTTTTAATGATGCACAAACATCAAACCTTTTCCACTGTAAAGAAATCAGTAGAGTTAGGGGTCACGAAATGAAACTCCAAGGAGGACATCTCAGAATCAGAAAATATTTCTTCATGGTGGTTGATGCCTGGAATGCCCTTTTGGAGGAGGTGGTGAAAACCAAAACAGGGAAAGAATTCAAAAGGGCATGGGATAAACACTGTGGATCCCTAAAGGCTAAAAGATGGAATTGAAGAAAAGAGTGCATGGGGGTAACTTGCTGGTGCTGGTGCGGCGGTTACTGCCCTTAACAAGTAAATCTTGATTCTGTTGATGCAATTCCATCATTGCTCTCTGCTTCAACAGCAGGGGGAAAAGGGGAATTGGATTCAAACAGCAACTAACGAGAGCCCTGACTTTTATGGTGTGGGAAACAGATAAGTATGGGTAACCTACATGGCACAGCAGATTACCTTAAGCTTACTGAGCAGACTGGATGGACCGTTTAGTCCTTTTCTGCCGTCATTTCTGTGTTTCATTTGCAGACTTCCTTCCAACTTGTTGTGTCTGAGGCATTGTGGACCCTTGGTCACAATGGAGATGACTCCGCCCATGGGGAGGAGCCCTGTGGGGAACCACTGCGATAGGCTGACACAGATAGCAGACACAGAATGGATAGAGTCTTTATTGTACTGCTGTAGAGAGATGGTGAAAGAAGGAAGGTAAGGCACTCATCCACGAAGTGCCAGTACGCTCAACAGGCTCAGATGTGAAGTCTCACCCAGATGTTTTCGATACGTGGAAGCCCGCAGTGCGGGTAACATCGCGGCTGGTGGGTGGAGCTGGAGCACCAGATCGTAGAGGTACTCACAGAATGAAAGGCGTCTTCCTGGTGGTAGAATGGTGGGACTGAAGGTCCATGGTGCAGGATATAAGGTAGATAGGCCCTCGAGGAGCGAGTACCCAATGATCCAATATCCTGAAGGTAAAAAAGAGAGAAAGACTCCCGAGGAGTGGTTGTCTTAGTTAGTTGGAAGTTGGAAGAGAGAGACCCCTGAGGAGCGGGTGTCTAGAGCTTCTTACTGGAGCGAGGCCCTTAGCGTGAAAGTGGCGTCTAAGCGTGCAGCTTAGAGCAGTCAGAGTAGCGAAGCGAAGTCTTTGCTAACTCAAAGTGGTAGTGGAGGCGGAGGCTAGTTATACCCGGATGTACTGACATCATGCGGTGGGGCCGCCTCCGAGGTTCCCGCCATGACGTGCATTTGAGCATAGGAGATGTGCGCGCTCGCGCCCTAGGAGGCCACAGGAGTGAGCATGGCAGATGGGGATGCTCATGCTGGTCTGGAAATGCCGAGACCCTCGGCACTCGTCACCGGAGGCAGCCATCTTGCCCAAAGAGAGTGAAACGGGGGGAGAAAAAGAGGTAAGGCAGAGCGGTCGCAGCCGTCTCCGACCGGACGCAACACAACTACTGTTTTGATCTTATTTCCATTTGTCATCTTTGCTCCCTCTGCCCTCCTAACTCTTTGTCTTCTTGCAGCTCCAACACATCTAGTCACTACTGATGGCAAATCATTCTCTTTTTGCTGCCTTCTCTGTCTAGAATAACTTGTCTATATCTCTTTTCTGTCTATTTTCAAGTCTAGTAATTCCCCTCTCCTTTTTCTTGCAGCTGAAACGGAGCCTGTGCTGGGTTCCTGGCAGCATGATCCTTCATTTCCAACTATCTGGGGATTATTTTTCCCCTATTTTGATAGCCCTTCACTCCCACTCTTCCTAGTCTGGTTATTGCAATAACAGTCCAGAGGCTGGGAGCCATACACTAGGACTCCTTCTGGAACAATGTATCATAGGCTTTAAATTTGGCCACCAAGTTTCGCCCTTGTTGATTTACCATAACAGCATCCCTTTCCAGCATCTCCGTCCCCACCAAGCTGGGGTGTGGAAGACCTGATCTGGAATCAAACTAGGGACCCTCTGCCACCCATATTAAGATTCTCCTCTTCTCTTGTGTCTATATGCTAATTCTTAGGTCAATCTGTTAAAATGTGACAGTGTATTGAATTTTATATTTCTAAGGTGCATATACATTATGGGCCAGATTTTAAAAAGTACGCGCGGGCATAGATTTGTGCGCGCAACCCGGCGCACAAATTTACACCTGATTTTATAACATGCGCGCGGCTGCGCGCGCATGTTATAAAATCCAGGGTCTGCGCGCGCAAGGGGATAAAAAATTGTGCAACTTGCGCGTGTCGAGCTGCACAGCCTTCCTCCGTTCCTCGGAGGGAACTTTCCTTCCACCCCCCCCCCCACCCTTTCCCTCCCTTGCCCTACCTAAGCCCCTCCCTTACCTTTAATTTTTAAGTTGTGCCTGCCTCCGGGCAGGCGTAGGTTGCGTGCGCCGGTGACGGCTGGCCTGCGATCCCGCCCACTCCCCGCTCATTTTTCAAGCCTCGGGACATATGCGCATCCTGGGGCTTGCGCGCGTCGCCGAGCCTATGCAAAATAGGCTCGGCACGCGCAGGAGTCTTTTAAAAATCCGCCCCAGTATGCACATTTATAGTATCTTGTGTTTACACTATGTGTAAAAATAGTTTTGGCAGTGGGTCCATATATCTAGTTCTTGAGAAGCTGCAAACCATTTTGGTTTTTCAAAGAATCAGGAGATATAAAGTCATCTCTCGCAAGGACCATATATGCAGATATTTCCTAAGAATATTCATCATACATAATTTATAACCCTAACCCTAACCCTACTTAGGTCATAAAATGCCATACTGGGTCAGACCAAAGGTCCATCGAGCCCAATATCCTGTTTCCAACGGTGGCCAGTCCAGGTCACAAGTAGCTCCCATCTGTAAAGTATGCGTGGCCTTTCTCAGACGAGGGACTGTGCCTTCTCGGTGGCTGCCCCAGCTTTGCGGAATTCCTTCCTGTGGAGATGCGCTTATATGAATGTCTCCAAATGTTTAAGACCTTGCTAAAGATCACTGGGGTGGAGAATAATTAGAATAGAACTAACTATCTTGTCAAGTCTTGATGATTGCCTTCATAATAGTGACTTCATTGTACAGCAATCAGACCAAATCCGAGTAAGGTGACCAGAACTGTTTAAATATGAAAAGAAGCAAAAAAGATAAATCCATACTGACTGCATCCATCACCCAGAATAAAACTGCGCCCACTCTCAGCACTGAGGCCAGGGAGTGCTACAGTAAAGGTGGCTGACTAATCGAGGCGTGTGAGGCCAAAGATGCTAGCACAACCAGAAGAAAGAAACAGGAGATTAAGAGTCAGAAAGTACCAACGCCCCCTTCTATAAAAGTAAACTTGATTGAATGTGACTTATCTCAGTTAATAGATCTGGTGTATTTTTATCTTTTTTGCTTGTACTCTGCTTAACATGAGGTTCTCCTTACAGGTGGAATATAAATGACTGTAAATAAATAAAGATCTTTTTTTTTTTAATAGGCAATCTTGTTTGCTATGTGAGGGCTTGCCAGTTCTGTTTTTCTTCTGCCACTATATTTTTTTTTTACTGTAAAGTAACTTTTTGTCTGTATTATACTGTATAATGAAAAATGTCTGCTGTGCTGTGTACATCACTTAGGCCATTGTGTTAAGTGATTGACAAATTCTGATAAAGTAAAAAAGTAAATGCGTATCCTGAAAACCAGATTAATTCACAGCCCTCAAAGGACTACGTCTGCACACCCCCTGCCCCCAGTCAATTTTGAGTCATGAAAGAGATAATCTCTGTCTTCTGCATGTGCCTCTCGTCTTAGTGCCTACCTGGCATGGGCCTTATGCATTTTTACTGGGCTGGAAGGTAAGTCTACACTGGTCATATGACCAATGAACAGCAATGAGCCCTCAGGGGGCACAAGTATGTCTGTTTTCAGGAATACACATACAAATGTATCTTGTGAATATTTGAAGTGGCTTTGCTGAACATTAGATCTGTTTATGGCTCACAAGCACTAGAGTTGTTCATCCTTGATGTAGAGTTAACCCAACAGGGAATCTGTCCTTGTATACTGCTTGTTCCACTGGATGTTGACTTTGGCATTTTTTTTTAATGGAGGAAGAATAAATAGTGGGGGCCCTTTTGTGATTTGAAAATGTTTTGTTAGAAATGAATGACTTGCACACATTTTTGTGGTTTCTCTTTTCTCGGTGGAACCGGTGTATTGTATTTCTTGAAGAATTAGATGTAAGCTGTTAAATCCCAAATCAATAGGTTTTGTTTCTTGAAGAATTAAGAGCCTTCTGCATTACCATAAAATAAATGTCCTAATGTTGGCAGGTAGAAGTCTCAAGCTCAATGCTCTAAAAGCTCTGCAAATAAATCAGCGAGTCCTGTTTTATAGAGCAGCTACACCTACAGCTTGATTTAAAATTCACATAAAGGTGAATTTTAAAAGCCCGGCACGTGCCAAAATCAGGAGATGCAGGCACAACTCGTGCACCCTCCGAATTTTAAAAGGTGCCCAGATGCAGGAGTATCTTCCGCTGCCCGCACATCTCAGTTGATTTCACAAAGGGGCGTGGTGTAGGCATGGTCCGGGCGTGGCCAAGAGGTGGGTGTAAATTCTTATGTGCCCGGCATGCACCCAGGTCCACTGCCACGTAACACTTAAAAAAAAAAAATCAAAGAAATTAGCCATTTCTGCCAGGCTTAAAGGGTCTGGAGTAACTGAGGGGGGTGCAGGCTATCAATCCAGCGCATTTGGAGGAACTGGCTCTTGACTGGGAAATCTGGTAGATGAACGAGTGAAACTGGCAACGGCGTGGACACGCACACGTTTTAAAATACCCTGCCTTATGCAGTAGAATCGTGATTTGAATGCCAAGGCGTGCACCCACTTAAAATTGCCATGTATCCGAGCACGCGTCACTGCACACACGGCAAAGTGCGCCCACGCGCCGGTTTGAAAGTTACTGTTCCAAAACCCTGTTGTATGCACATAATCGGGGCTTCTATGGGTATAAATATGCACACAACTTGATTTTGCATGTTTTTTTACCTGCATTTGAAGTAGATGTCCTGGGGCGGAGGCAGAGAAAGGATTGACGTGCACGCTTTTGAAACTGAAAGCGTGCACTTAAATCTGCACGCACAGGTGTACATCTGCTTTTGCAGTCTTGTGCATGGTTGTCCACAGGGCCGGTGCAAGGGGATTAGGCGTCCTAGGCACCTTTTGCCTTGCGCTCCCCCCCCCTCAGGCACACCCCTCCCCTGGTCTCAGCATTCACCTCGGTCACCGCCCCGACTCCTAGCTCTCGCGAGCGGCGTCAGCAAAGAGGAGTAGAGATTCGAATTCCCACTCCTCTTTGCCACCGCTGATCGCGCCCCCTAATAGCGCCAGATAAACCTATCTGGCTAACTTTAAGAGAGCCGGGTATATTCAGCAGGGCAGTGGTTCGTTTGCACCACTGAGTATACAGTTCTAATTAGGCAGATACGTTTATTTGACTAACTAGCTGAGCTGCCCAGCAGCTGAATATGGGCCTCCAGCTGGTTAAACTACTACACATATTTATCGATTGGGATAAAATCAGGGGTACGAGTCTTGGCAACATACACACACTCTCACACTCACTCACTCACTCTTCTCTGAGCTTCCTTCCCTGCCTTGTCCAATCTTGAGCAAATCTGCCCACGGCTTACAGAGTGCAGTGACTTTGGGTACCTTTTTTGTCCATTGAAAGCTTTGTATTGAGGGTCTGAAATGCCCTTCATCTCTTTGAAGGGAAAAAAAACAACCCCTAAACTATTGAGCTTTCTTTGTTTCCTAATACAAATATATCATGCTCACTGCTTTGATTTGAATCATTTTTCATTAGCTATAAATACCTTGCATGCAGTCTTTTTTCTGGAGCCGGGATACAAACTTTTAGTTGAGGAGCATAATTGACAACCTGTAGGATTCTTTTTTTTTTTCTTTTGGCCTTCTCTGGATTACAATAAACAAATAAATGTGTAAAAGAAAATTGAATGCAAAGTTTTCTCCCCCAACCTCCACATCCCATCCCCATTCTTTTCTGTCTCTTACTTCCCTAGGACATAAAAAAAAAAAAACCAAAAAACCCCACAACAATTGCTAAACTGGGTCATACCAGATCTCTATATAATTTATCATGCTTTCTTCAACAATGGCAAGCAGCAGGTCTTAGAGGAAATATGTAAGAGAAAGGGCGCGTGTAGGCACAGAGTTTTCCGTCTCCCAGTTATCTGGGTCCAGCGGTTATGGTTTAGGCAGAGAATCTCTGGGTAACAGCACAGCCGCCGATGCAGAATAGCCCGCGGTTTCTATATTATACATAGGATGATTTGCCTTGAGTAGTATGGATCACTGTCCTGAAGGTTAGACTAGAGGCTGAACCCCTTAGTCTCACTCAAATGCCATCCATGTTCATCTCTGCACTGGCAAAATCTCCTCTTCCCCCCCCAGGGCCTGAGCAAGCTACCCTTGTGATGTAGCTTCGCTATCTAAACCCTAGCGGACAAGAGACCTCCCCAGGTCACAGTGCACAACCCCTACGTCCAAGCCCTAGAACCCTCCATGCCATCTTTCGCCCAAAAGATATAGTTGCGATGGAGAAGGCATAGAGAAGGGCGACCAAAATGATAAAGGGGATGGAACAGCTCCCCTATGAGTAAAGGCTGAAGAGGTTAGGGCTGTTCAGCTTGGAGAAGAGACGGCTGAGGGGGGATATCATAGAGGTCTTTAAGATCATGAGAGGTCTTGAACGAGTAGATGTGACTCAGTTATTTACACTTTTGACTAATAAAAGGTCCAGGGGGCACTCCATGAAGTTAGCAAGTAGCACATTTAAGACTAATAGGAGAAAGTTCTTTTTCACTCAGTGCACAATTAAGCTCTGGAATTTGTTGCCAGAGGATGTGGTTAGTGCAGTTAGTGTAGCTGGGTTTAAAAAAGGATTGGATAAGTTTTGGAGGCGAAGTCCATTACCTGCTATTAAGTTCACCTAGAGAATAGCCACTGCCATTAGCAGTGGTAAAATGGAATAGACTTAGTTTTTGGGTACTTGCCAGGTTCTTATGGCCTGGATTGGCCACTCCTGGAAACAGGATGCTGGGCTTGATGGACCCTTGGTCTGACCCATTATGGCATGTTCTTATGTTCTTAAACTCGCCTGCGAGCAGGGACCCTTGCGCCAGTGTTTTGATTTTTCTCTCTCTCCTTTTGTTTTCACAGTCTGCGGAATTCTTCGAAATGCTGGAAAAAATGCAGGTGAGGGTCACGACTTAATTACTCAGAGCGATACACGGAAATGATTTTTGCTCAGAGAAAATGGCAAAAGAGGGTGTTTCAGGTTTACAATTCAGTTGGGGAACTGCACTTTTCCTATCACTTTGCTACAAGTCAATGCAGTCATCCCCATTTCTGATTTATTAAAATATCTTTTTCTTTTTTTTTCTTGTCAAAATGTACCCCATATAATTGAAGAAGAAACTGACTTTCTATACCAAAAACATAAGGAAAAAAAAAGATCTTCCGGTACAGACCTTAAGTGCAATGGATCCTGGGACTAGGTCCCTATTGTACCTGATGAGTTACAGCACTGCTCGTAGTTGGAATGATTTTGAGGCAGCTGAGTTTTTAAACATCTTCTTGCAGGTAGGTAGGTAGGTAGGTGGGTTCTACCAGTCACCCAATCAGTGGTCCAGTCAGGAAGAGCGGCCTAGTGGTTAGAGATCCAGGGATACATGGGCAGGACTTGACTCTGCCACTGTGTGAGACATACTTTATCTCCCTGTGCTTCCAGGACCCAGCTGAAAACAAGACTTCCACCTTCCCCAGCTAACAAATTCATTAGATTTAAGTTTGTGTTCCCCTGGAAAGGCCTTTGCCTTTGGTTCTTCCAAGTTTCGTAGATCCTTGTTCCACATAATTTCTCTTTCCTTTTCTAAAGTTATATTATCCCATTTCCATGTAAACCGATGTGATAAGCTATATGAATGTCGGTATAGAACAGCTTTCAAATAAATAAGTGTACAAGGTAGTCTGCTAGCGCTAACACTTAGCAGCACGCTGGGTGGCGGTGCCATCTGTTTCTGGCAGGGCAAGCCACAGCATTTAATTCATTCACGTCGGTGTTCCGGGTCCAGACTGATCACTCGTTTTATACTTGTAAGTGACAGGGCTTGCAAAAGTAATACTCTCATGCACATATACACATTTAGTTAAAATACCTCGGTGCCAGGTAAAAATAATAACTATTAGCTTATAGAAGTAATTAGATAAAGGGAATTGCTACAAATAACTACTACAGAAAATTCCTAAAGTGTGTGTGTGTGTGTATATATATATATATATATATATATATATATATGCAGAGCTTACATAGTTGCTGTTGAAAACAAGGACCTAAGAGATCAGCCTGTCCTTTCATGATCTGAGGTCTGTGTTGATTCATTCCCTTACAGCTGTGCTCACTTTTATACAGTTTGAGAAATCTGTCAGAAGAAACCTTAAGGCTGGCAGATGCACAAGGTGGGAATGAGCAAACTGCTTGAGGCAGGAGAGGTCTTACTCTCTCTCTATTTCCTTATCAGTCCTGGTACCACAGTTCAGCACATCACACCCTAATGTTGCTTTGTGTACCTTTGTGCCCCAGTGCTGTAGTTGGGATAGCCCTAATCAACAGCATCTGCATCTGTGAGACACACCTCCCTTCTACTGTAAACCTTTAGCAAAGAGAGCTGTTAAACTCTAAAGCAATTGTTTGGGGGATGTTCAAAGAGCGATTAATTATGCAAGCAGTGGGGTACATGCAAGCACAACATGGGCATCCAGTACTACCGAGCCGCCTGCACCCTTTCCCTTCACACCAAATGAAACTCGGACAAATAACAAATCTAAAACAACTGTTGGAATCAAAGTTGGCCACAGCTTTATTACCTGATTTACATGTGTACAGTATATACCCAACCTAACTCATTGCCCCATGAGCATCTGCCACGCCCCCAGCGAGATGCCCACCCTAGCATCTAGCAGCACCACCACTGCCACCCTATGAGGTGCCCACCCCATCCTAGCAAGGCGCCCACACAGATGTGGCAATCCCAGCCACACCTTCTAACTAAATGAGTGGTCAGCCCCCCAGCCAATCCATCCAAGGAACCAAGACCAAGTCCGCTGGCTGGGGGGGATAACACCGCCCAGCCATAAATCCAGCTGTGACAAGCAGAAGAAGATTACAGAGCAAGTGTGAAACACCGAAGGGAGGGTGGGAAAGAACCAGAAGGGAAAGGGAGAAAAGCACAGGCCCATAATCTTATATCCCCAATCCCACATGCCAGATTCCAAGCCCAGCATCCCCAGTGGAGCCAGTCAGACCTCAGCAAAGCTTGCATGGTTTGAAAGCTCCACTGGGAAATGAGACTCTCACCATGTGATCCCACGCCACCCCCCCACCTCCCTTGACCCCCAAACCACCCGAGGATACGTGCAGTAGGGACAGGAGCCCACATTGTCATGGGCAAACCAGGATCTGTCCCAGCCTGCCTGGGGGAATAGATGTGCCTGCACATGTGTAAATTAAGTTAACTAGTTCTGAGTTGGCCAGGCCCAGAATCAGTTTTCTATATGCCTATGTACATTCTATGTGTGTGTGTGTGTGGCTCTGAGTTCATCAGTAGTCAATACTAATCCCATAACAGTCAATAAGGAATGTTGAATGGGAAATGTTTTCATTCAATGACCGGTTTTGTATTTGACTAAACAGGGACCCAAACTTGAAGAACAGAAAACAGGAAGCCAGAAGAATAAGGTTGGTACTGAGCTTCATGCAGCAAGAATACATTGTCTGAACAAATGTGTGTGTCTCACCCAGACGTATTTTATTCCTAATGCAACATAGGCAGATTTTATAACTGTTGGTTTATATGAGAAATAAATAAATAAATACAGGGGAAAGAAACAGTAAAAGTCCAAATAAGCAAAGCCAAACAAAAGGCCCAAATTCTGGACGCTGAAACTCGGAAGTCCAGTAAAGCTACTTCCCGGGCTGTGCACTTGCAAATTGTAGCTGATGAACAACAACCATCCAAAATATCTGCTTCAAAGGAAAATCAGCATTGATTGTACCAGCCACAGAAAATGAATACTGTGAGACTTTTTTTTTTTTAATATTTAAAGGCACAAAAGTAGTATTAATGGACATTAGAATTATGATCACTACATGTCTGTCTTCTATTTTTTGACACCTTCTTTTGACTGAAGCATGCATTTAAATAATTAGTGTCATTTTTATTTACTTACATTTATAATATCCTGCTTATCCAACCCTGCGTTTTCGGCAGGGTTCAAGATCACAAAACAATACCAGCCACCTCCTTTTGACTTGAGATGAGGGAAGGGGAAGAGGCCACAGGGAGCCTAGACGTTGGGAAACTTGATCCCTGGAAAAGAGCCTAACATGGAAAATTTCCTGAGGCTACTGAAAAAATAAATATATGAGTTCTATACTCCTAGTCGCCTGCTTTGAAAAGGTGTACTACATTCTTGAGTGTGGATGATCTGTTTTCTGCAAAAGGAAACAATGATTTATTTCAGAGTCCTGGTAAGCTCTGAGATCATTTTACTGCTTAGTGTAAAAGGACCAAGACAACAGGGCAACTACCTATTCCAGCAGAATTGCCAGCGGGCGCGGCTTTAGTGAACCTGAAATTTTGCATCTTTAAAATATTTGTTAAGCCTACAACCTTTTGGTTGGTTATCGTATAACATCAGGCAAATGAGGTTTAACATGGGAATCACCATGAAAGCAGCCACTGAGCTCAAGTTGAAACACACACATCTCCCTTCTCTGTTTCTACTAAAAGCACAAGGATTTGTAGACATTACCACATGTTTTCAGTGGAGGAAACGTTGTGCGAGTAATTGCAAGCTCCTATGGAAAAAAAACAGGCGGTGGGCTTTCATTTGAAAATGACACTGAAATGACGATATTTGATCAGCCTGGCGGCTCGCTTGGAAAGTGCCGAAGGTCCCCGATTCCATCCCCCGAGTTTGGCCTTCTGCTTCCTGGATTGGTTTGGGCTCGAGATGGCGCAGAGGCGGCGTTCCCAGGCCCCCCCAGGGGAGGGAGTCCTGATCATTTCCTAAGATTCAGGGCCCATGATAAAACAGGTTTCAGGTAGGAACCTTGGTGCAGGTGGACCTCGGCTCAGGGCCAGCATTATAACGACCAGACTGACCCCGATATTTAGAGCAGAATGATGTGTCGGCAAAGAAAAAAGGGTGGGGGAGAGAGAGTGCGCAGCTGGCCGCATCGCGACGGTGCAGCCGCACCACACACTTATCGTTTCCATAGCGCCACGGGAAAAGGTGTAGTTATTCCCCGCGGTGCTGCCAGCAATAATGTGAAAAACATTATCGCCCGCGGCGCTGCCGGGAGATAAATCCTCCCAAACCCCGCCCACACTCCTTTCCCTAATTTAAATAATACCGCCGCGATACTGGCACATCACATAATAAAGAATGACCCTAACTTTGTTGGGGGGGGGGGGGGTGTGCGAAATAAAACGGGGAGGGGGGAATCCAGGGGAAGCTGAAGAATTTTGGTGCCACATCCCAGGCCTAGTTCCAGTTTTGCTGGAGACTCAAAGGAGCAGGAGGGAACTGCCAGATCATAAAAAAAATGGATCATCATATATATATATTTTGTTTTCTGTCGGTTTTTCGTTTTAGTGTGCAATGAATGGTTTTAACATGCACAAAACCATATTTAGTGCACGCTAAAAGCATTTAACATATACTAAAACAAAAAAATGAAATGAAACACACACACAAAAGAAGCAAAGCAAATAAACCCACCAATGAAACAAAAAAACAAACAAAAGGCACACCTCTGTTGAAAAGTAATAACTAGGGAAGTGCTGACGGGGGTTGTAGCTTTCAAGTTCCAGCACTTCCACCGTCCTCTTTGTCACTAATGTACCTGGAGCAGTGTTTTCCCAACTCTTTCCTGGGGGCAAACCCAGCCAGTTCGATGTTTGGGATTACCACAATAACAGCCTGATTTTAAAAGGGCCACGAGTGTAAAAACCGGGGGTTACATGCGTGGCCGGGTCTTGTGCGTGCCGTGCGCATTTTACAACAGGCCCGCAGAAATGCCGGCCCTGCAAAAGGGGTGGGCAAGGGGGGGGGGCGTGGTTTGGGCAGGGAGGGGCGGGACAGAGCCATTAGCTGCTGCCCTGCCGGGGCACGGAGCTCTCTACCTCTCAAAGGAGCAGGTAAGTTAAAAAAAAAAAAAATTAGGTTAGTTAGGGTAGGTTTAGGGGTCAGGGAGGAGAGGGGGAGAGGTAGGAAGGGATAGAGTTAGGGATAGGAAAGTTCTCTCCCAGTCCACTCCTTAATTGGAGCAGACTGGGAGGGAACTGGGGGAGGCCTGACTGCGTCGCTGCACATACTTTTCTAAAATCTCCCCCCTCCCGCATGTAGAGCAGGCACCCGCCCGCACATGCATGGGTGGACATGAAAATCCAGCACGCTTGTGCGCGCGGGACTGGTATTTTATAACATGCACGCGCCGACGCACACATGTTATAAAATAACTGCGT
Organism: Rhinatrema bivittatum; assembly: GCF_901001135.1. NCBI lineage: Eukaryota > Metazoa > Chordata > Amphibia > Gymnophiona > Rhinatrematidae > Rhinatrema > Rhinatrema bivittatum. The sequence continues at coordinate 198,966,974 of NC_042622.1, read as the reverse complement.
CCATATCTTTTTAAATCTACCTTTAAATATGCATGACAGAGATTTTCAAACACTGGATCTCCAATGTATACAAATCTATCTCATGCATATTCATTATGGATATCCTGAAAACCAGACCCATTAGCTGTACCTCCAGGAGAGGGTTGGCAAAACACGGCCCTAGAGTTTCACAGTTCTTTAATCATTTTCTAACGAGCAGTCTATGGGATTCGTTCTCTCAATGCCAGCATGTGCTGCATCTCCCACCAAGCAAGAATATATGTGCCAGAAGAAGCCAAATCAGAGACCTTTTGTACCTGGCATCCATGTGCTTTGTGCAGGAGGTGCGTGGCTGCTACAGCGGTTTGAGTTGGGTCCTGATATTCTAGTTCTTACTGTGCAGCATCGGCAATGAAGAGTTTTGCCCATTGATGGATGAAAAGTAATTTTTATGGTTCTTTGTATTTTCAGGATGACTATATCCCGTACCCCAGCATTGACGAGGTAGAGTGAAACTTCCTTTCCATCTGTTGACTGAAGTCTTTCTGGGTGACACACGCGGTTAGTCCTGATTTGGACAAGGGTGGGAGAGGAGTTGAATCTTCTCAAACAGGAACCAAACCCAAAAGCACAGCGCTGCAAAGTCCACGGGCCCGTTTAACGTGCATGCTTTATGCTAATTTTCAGAGAGAAGCTGCTTGGTTAATAATAAGCCTAGAAGGGGAAAAAAGAAAAGTGAGAGCCTTAATCACGACAGTCACGTACAAAGTACACCCAGACTTTAATCCCAGTATTCAAAGCGGACTTGCATGGATAAATCTGCTTTGAATATTAGCCGGTAAGCGTGAAACCCAGCGCTGCACGCTTGTGCACGTTTACGCCCGTTTAGTAGAAGGCGCAGATGTGTGCAAGTAGATTTCCGCATGCACTTCCAAAAATTGTATCCCCCAACTCTGCCCCCCCCCTCCGAACGTCCCTTTCTAGCACACGTAAAGGTACATACAGAATCGCTTCTTTTGCATACTTATAAGTGTAGAAACGTTTGATGATGTCAGCAGATAAGGACCACTTGGTCTGCCGCCTCCTTCTCAAGTGAAAAAACTTTTTCTCACGTTCCTTTTGCTCTTCCCTCCCTTCTGCTTCACATGAGCTTTTCATTCTATGGAAAATGTTTTCTTCTGGTACCTTTAGTCTGGTAGATATTTGAATGTTTGTATCCTATTTGTAGCTGTGAAGATGCCAGCTTTTAATATCCAGATGAACAGAGGGTGGGATAATCATTCACAATGATAAAAAGCTTTCTTGAAAATTTTAAAGAAAATCTTAAAGAAAAAAGTGTGTGTGTGTGATGAGCATGCACTGTAATGCAGTGCAATTTGAAAGCGTGGCGGCAGTGACGTCTGATCATGCTTTTCATATCCTTCAGATCCTGGAGAAAGAAAGCCCTTATCCGCTGATAATTCTACCCCAGTTTGGAGGTTATTGGATCGAAGACCCAGAAAATATCAGCACGCCAACATCGTCTGAGAGCAGCATCTGTGAGGAAGAGGAGGAGACCCTCAGCCCCAGCACCTACGGCTATAAGCTGGAATGTAAAGGCACTGCCAGAGCCTACAGAAAGCATTTTCTGGGGAAGGTCTGTGGAACAGAATTTACTACCGCATTATTGTGCTGTGCACTTTGCTATGCAGGGCAAGCATGTTTTTTTTTTTTTACGCAGCGCCCCCAGTGTACACATGAGGTACTGCATCACTTTGCTTGTCTATAGTTTAGGTGCAATTTGGCATATTAGAGATTTATGCGCCAGAGGCATTTTGCATTGGTGGCTCTCACGCTCATTCTCAAAAATATCAGCCTAAAGGGAAAATTACTTAATTACCTTCTGCCCTGTTGAGATTTATGCCTGCTGGCAAGATGTGGGAGTAGAGCAGAGCCTTGAGCCAGTCAGCCAAGGCACCTTCATTTTCTTTATTTGGGACTGAAGAAGCTGTAACCCTGACTTGTCTGTTAGTATTTAAGCTTCAGCGAAAGACCTGCAGGAGCGTTAGGAAAGAAACTGGCGTTTCTTAAAATCCAAGGCAGCTTCTGCTCCAGCTCAAGCAGTTTACAAGACGTTGAGGCTTAGACTGAGGATTTGTATTTCAGTTCTTGGGAGCTCTCCAAACAGGTTAATACATGCAAATATCTTATGCATATCCATTGTGGATAGCTTTAAAATCAGCCTGGCTGTGATGCTCCCGGGAACTGGATGGAGAACCACCGACTTACTGTAGACTCAGATAGGACTGTGAGCTGTGCAGAGAAGAAAGTCTGCAGCTGCTTCTGTGAGTATCCATTTTGCACTGCAGCAATTGTAGGGGTGAGACCTGCAAGGCCACTGTTTCCCCATAGTGGAAAGTAGTATGGGCTTGCTCTCTTATGTTCCCCAACATTAGCAAACTCTCAGCCTCCCTGACTGTAAAATAGTACTTTCACCTAGATGGTGAGCAATGCTTGAATTTAGATGTTTACCTTTTGAGAAGTTCCACCTGAAAGATACATACTTTCTCTGCCCTCGCCTCAGCTGACCTTTAGAGAGCCCTACTCAGGTCAAGACCCATCCTGCATAATTAAAGAAGCCGGTGGAAACATTTCTCCTGCTGGCTGGAAAGCTCTGTTTAAACCTCAGAATCCTAAATTGGACTGATTGGTAGAAAAGCAACAAAAGTTACCCTATTATGTAGGTCCTGGAAATACTGAGAGAAGTGTTACATGCATTACTGTGATCCCTCTTCAAAGCAAACCACAGCAAACGAAACCCTGCTTCTAGCAAACTGTGGTGCTTGGCACACCGTAATTCTTGTGAAGTGATGGCTATCACCATCCTATACTGTCAGAACAAACGTGCTTTATAACCAACCAGTTTCCAAACTCCCAGTTAGAGAAGCTGAAGATTTGATTTCCCTAAGAAAATGCAGGACCTGTATCTCCTTGCATGCAACGGGGCAAAACCAGGACTGCATCAGCCTCTTTGGCTTGGCCTGGTTAAGGAGCAAACACTGCCTCCAGTCCATTTGCTGACAAGAAGGACTCCTTCCCGACCATTGGCATGAATTTCAGTGGGCAATCCATGGGCAAGCTACTGGCACTACTGGGCCATCTGCATTTTTGATGTAGGGCCACCTGCTGCATGCCCGTAGATGTTGCCCCTGGATCTGCCTGTAGATTTTCACAAAAGCTTTGGCACCCTTAGTGGCCCGCGCTGTACTTGGCACAGAGCTTTTTAAAATATCCTTCTGCTGCTCGGTCTTCCTGTTCCTTTTAGCTACACAGAACACTCTGAGGTCCCAGAGCTTGGAACGTAAGCCACCTCTCCAGGGGTTGAGCCCTTGGGAGCAGCTCATCGGACCGCGGTGTTCAGGAAACCGTGCACTTTTTCCCCCAATCCTTGTCTGGGGATGGCAGGGGGGGGGGAGGAGAGGGAGCCCTCCCCCCCCCAACACACGTGCTTCTGATGCACTGGCTCCACCTGCCTCGCTGTGCCTGCGACATGAATGGGGTGCAGCGCCCTCGCCAGGCTGTAGAGCAGGAATGTGGCCAGCAAGTCCGAGGCCGCCCTCAGTAACAATGCCTTATCCCACTGACGCGCTCTTATTTTACGCAGGAGCACCACAACGGAAAACAACTCCAGTGCTCCCTTCCAAACTATGCTTATTTAATTCCACTGGATAGCAGGGCTTTGTCCCTCAGAACATTTTGGCATTTTATCTTCATGATGGGACTCGTTCATTTGAAGTGCTGCTGTGGAGCACAGTGCCATTTAAATAATTAGGCATGGTTTTCGAGGGAGGAGTGCTACAGCCTTCAGTGGTTTAAAGAGTACAGCAAATAACTGCTGAGCTTTTACATTTCCTCCTTGTATTTTGCTTTCTGGTACGTTTTGGCTTTTTGAAAAATGAAATCAAGTGCGTACTGTATCTACGTGGTCCCTGATATTTGCATGGCCCTTTTCTCTCATTCATTATACTTCCTTTTTCTAGCCCTGTAATATTGTTCCTCTCTCTCTGTCTCATATATTTTAAAACCCTGCGGGCAGTTTGCAGCTTTGCAGGTAGTTTCCACCTGCGAACCTTCAAGGTAATTTCCAAAAGGAAACTGCCTGGGGAAAGGCAGTTATCAAATGTATCTTGAAAGAAACCAGGCTCCGATCCAGAAATAATTGATCGCTATCATCCACTTTCCAGCCCTCTCTTTTTATCCAAATTGGTGGGAAAAGTCGTTTACTTCCAGCTCCTTGACTTGCTTGAAGAGGGTAACATCTCGCGCCCTTACCAGTCCAGCTTCAGGAAATGCCAGGGCACAGAATCCGCCCTGTTGACCATTACCAAGAGTATTCACCTGAATGCAGATCTCCTAGTCCTGCGAGATCTTCTGCCGCCTTCGACACTCTCGATCACCAGTGCCTGATTCAGTGCTTGGGAGACTTTGGCATTGAAGACGCTGCTCTTAAATGGGTTGAATCTTTTCTATTTAAAAGAACGGTTTGTGTCATGGGGCCAGCAAACCATCCACTCCGAGGGATCTCACCTCTGGAGTACCAAAAGGCTCAGTCTTTTTCCTGACTCTGTACAACATTTACATTCGTCCAATCTGCGACCTTATTCAGTCCTTCAACATTGAATGCCACCTATTTGTGGATGATATCCAACTCTGTATCAAAATAGGATCCGACCAAACCTCTTCCATTACTAATCTCAATGATTGTCTTAACAGCAAGAGTGCAATGACTCAGTAACCACAAACTCAAATGAAATCCCTCAAAATCAGAACTCCTGTGGCTAAGCTGCCAGGGTCATCCTGCTAGGATTCCTTCCCTTCCTTTGGGAGCCCCTCTTCATCGTAAGAAATCAGTATGAAGCCTCAGGGTTCAGCTTATTCAAAACCTAACATGGGAATTCCACTTCTCAAAAGTAGTAAGAACCTCTTTTATGCTATCTTGATAAACATAACTTAACGACTGTAATTCATGCATTAATTACCAAACTAAATTGACGATTGCAGCTCTCTATTCAATGGCACCAGTCAATCCATTCTGTAACTCCTCCAACTCTTGCAGAATATCACTGCCAGAATTTTTGTAGGGGGCCAAAGCAATGACCACCACATAAGGCCTATCTTACATCAGTTACACTGGTTCCCAGTCGAAAACAGGATACATAAGAACATAAGAAAATGCCATACTGGGTCAGACCAAGGGTCCATCAAGCCCAGCATCCTGTTTCCAACAGTGGCCAATCCAGGCCATAAGAACCTGGCAAGTACCCAAAAACTAAGTCTATTCCATGTAACCATTGCTAATGGCAGTGGCTATTCTCTAAGTGAACTTAATAGCAGGTAATGGACTTCTCCTCCAAGAACTTATCCAATCCTTTTTTAAACACAGCTATACTAACTGCACGAACCACATTCTCTGGCAACAAATTCCAGAGTTTAATTGTGCGTTGAGTAAAAAAGAACTTTCTCCGATTAGTTTTAAATGTGCCCCATGCTAACTTCATGGAGTGTCCCCTAGTCCTTCTACTATCCGAAAGAGTAAATAACCGATTCACATCTACCCGTTCTAGACCTCTCATGATTTTAAACACCTCTATCATATCCCCCCTCAGTCGTCTCTTCTCCAAGCTGAAAAGTCCTAACCTCTTTAGTCTTTCCTCATAGGGGAGTTGTTCCATTCCCCTTATCATTTGGTAGCCCTTCTCTGTACCTTCTCCATCGCAATTATATCTTTTTTGAGATGCGGCGACCAGAATTGTACACAGTATTCAAGGTGCGGTCTCACCATGGAGCGATACAGAGGCATTATGACATTTTCCGTTTTATTCATCATTCCTTTTCTAATAATTCCCAACATTCTGTTTGCTTTTTTGACTGCCGCAGCACACTGAACCGACGATTTCAATGTGTTATCCACTATGACACCTAGATCTCTTTCTTGGGTTGTAGCACCTAATATGGAACCCAACATCGTGTAATTATAGCATGGGTTATTTTTCCCTATATGCATCACCTTGCACTTATCCACATTAAATTTCATCTGCCATTTGGATGCCCAATTTTCCAGTCTCACAAGGTCTTCCTGCAATAAAAAGGCTCCTGAGTATCTCTCTTAATCTCTTTCATTCTACACTTCCACTAGAGAACGCCAACCCTCCTAAATGGCTCTTCTTTCCTTTCCTCCTATGTCTTCTGCCAGATTGACTTGCACAAGACTTCCTGCTTTCAGCTATTATGCACCAAAAAATGCAGATCAAGGAGCCACCACCCCTTCACCTCAAACTGTGTAACTTCACTTTCCAGAAAAAAACAAAAAAGTAAGGCTTGGCTGTTCAACCAGGCCTTTCCATAGATTGCTTGGTAGAGAAGAAGAAACTTATAATGCTAATATGACTGTACACGTCATTCAATTATGATCGCAAATGACCCTGCAATTATTACTATTGTTATTGTACCTGTAAGTTTAATTTAAAATTGATTGTAATTCACCTTGAGGCCACAGTTGGGGCAAAAAGTGGAATATCAAATGTTTATAAATAAAAAATTTTCTCTTTGAAAATTTGAGGCCGGTGGAGACTGGGGATAACTTTGTACCTGCGTGCTTTGCTTTATAGCAGATGCAAAATATGCGCAGTAAAGTACTTGTAGAGATTTCATACTACCCTCCGCCATCCCCTTCACTCTCCACCATGAGCAAAAGTACGCATGTTATAAAACAGGGTGCATAACTTTTTGCCCGTGGAGAAAAGGGCGATTTTTTTCAGCCTGGAGAATTTACCCAGGTAACTGCTTAGTTACCCCGTCAGATCCCTTTGATCATTGTTCTCCTAATTCACCGTGCTTACCTGTAGGGCAGTTTTCTACTCAGACCTGATGATCTTCCCTCTCCAAGTAGCATCAAAGGCCCAAGGTGCAGCCATGGGTTAATGTGACCACAAAGATCAAGAGGCTGGAAGTAGCTTGCTTCCAAATTTCTGTTTTTCTTTACAAATTGGGTCTGGTTTGACCTGACAGGCCCGAGCCAGTGCCTTGTGCTCGGGATGCAGCAGAAGGGGTGTCCATAGGCCTTGGGAGAGAATCACGGCCATCGCACAGCAGCAGTGCCCACCGGCTCACCGTTTCCTCACGAGCACTTGTGCTGGGCTCCGGAGGGGGTCTGTGGGCCATGTGCTTTCAGCTGGAGAATTGTCGCCACATCCTGCAGCGTCTGGGCTGAGGGAAAGGGATAAAAAAAAAAAATGAAGGACAAACCTCAAGAATTGCACCTAAGGGCGTCCGAGAGGAGTCAGTTCTGATTGAGCAGGAAGCCCGAAGCAGCAGGAGGAAGCTGCCAGGCACCTACTGCTCCCAAAATCTTAAGGTCTTGCTGTGTTATTTTGATTGCCAAAGACACGAGGTTGCTTCCACGTAGGGCGTTATGGCATTAGCCCAATCACTGCCAACAGGTGATTTAATAGCAAGCCAAAGCATCCCAGAAGTCAGTTACTCATGGAAGCAGAAAATTAAGCAAATGTGTGAAAGCAAAATAATTACATCCTGCCACCCGTGCATATCCATCTGGGCTGAGCTTCTATAGCCCATCCCCAGCAGCCTTCTTTCCTTTGGGGTTCAACTCTGAGGAGGCTGTAGAGAATCTGTGTTAATCCTTTCTATCTGTGTTTTTTTTTTGTAGGATCATTTAAATTTTTATTGTACTGCCAGCAGTCTTGGAAATTTGGTCCTTTCTGTTAAGTGTGAAGAGGCAGAGGGCCTTGAATATTTAAGGATTATGCTCAGGTACAGAAAGCTTTTGTTTGTCAATGTCATTCATTGCCAGAAATGTATTGCTTGCTTGCACCCACAGGCACAGACCTGCAGGAGTTGCAGTTAACCCGAGGCCACTTAAAAGACGTGGCGTGGGTGTTGTAGGTCTGCAGATCCCTTTTTCCGGATCCTCAAGTTGTGCCGTAATGGGAGGGAAGGATGGGAGCGAGGCAGGGGCCGGGGAGAAATGAAAACCCCTCACTGCGCTGAAAATGCAGGAGCCAGGCAGGTGAAGTCCCCTTGAAAGCTTTGGCGTCGGGAGCGAGAGGGGACAGCTCCCTCCAAAGAGGTGCCAGCTCCTCCCTCCTCCTCCTCTTCCTTCCTCTGGGGACCCGCCCTCTCACCTCAGATCCACCCCCTTAAAGGCACACTGCTCCCTCCAAACCCAAGGCTTCCCCAGGCTGCTGCTGCTGCCCATTCTGTCTCGTGCATTTATTGTTTGAAAAGCATGGGAGTTATATTTTATTGATCCTTTCAGAATGTTAGCCGCTTTTGATTACTTACTTGAAAGGGGGGGTTGAGTAAAACAATTAAACTAAAGTAATGGGAAAGCCGGCTCTGGCTTGGCATCCTTGAGGATTCACACATGGACACTCGGTTGTAATTTGGTCACGTGCTGGTTATGCGTCACTGTTCACAAAAGATCCTTACCCAGTCTCACAGCGTCATCCCGCCCGTCTGCACGCTTCAGAGCCAGCTCTGTTCAGGAAGAAGGAGCTCGGAATGGGTTGGGTTTTCTAGTGGAAGATGTAGTATAGGGATGGTCCAAACCGAGATTAAAGGATTTCTAGTTGATGTTGTATGTTTTTTTAATTGTGCGTTTTTTTTTTTTTTATTATTGTGGAACAGTGATGCAAATGCCGATTATATGGTCTTGATGTGTTATGTTGCATAAATTGTCTATGTTTCAGGTTTGAAATCGTTTTGAACTGGCTTTGAGTAAAAAAGTAAAAGAAATCTAAATAAATAAATATCAAACCACCCAGGTGACTTGCTTAATGGCATCCTTGTTAATTCCAGCTCGATGACAGATTGTTCAGTGTTTCTGTATGGACCTGCCAGGGACTGCAGTAATTGGTAGTTAGTTGGAATATCTGTAACATTTTCTTTCCATTGTCCGTTGTCTTTTTGCCTTGCTAAGGTCGAAAGCAAAGACGCTACATGAACGGATCCCCTTGACAGGACTGAGCAAGCTTCCCAGCATTCCCCAGATCGCGAAGGTGAGTTTCCTGTCCCTGGGCAGAGTGAGGCTTGTGGAGATCAGCGGCCCAGCACGTGCCATCTTCCCATCCTCATCACACACGTTTCCATTACTGATATGCAATGGAGAAAAAAATGAGTTTCTTTTTGTGTGTTTTCATTTTAGGGTGGGTTTTAGAAATAGATTTCGGTTCATTTGATGTTCCTTTCAGTTTGTTTCATTTGCTGAAACGCAATAAGCATTAAATAATAATAATAAAAAAAAAAAGAACAAAACTAAAAGAAACGAGACTCCTCTTCCCTGAACCATGCTTACCCCTTCCGCAGGAAAATATCACCCGGGGGATATTTTCAAAACCGACCCACGGGTTATCTGACTCCCTTGTGCACTTTTTCTGCAGCACATGCATCAACACGCCAAGTCGACTCTGAAACCTGGCAGAATTAAGCCCAAAATAAATTTCACATTGTTCCTAAATAGCTAAGAAATAGAGCATACTCCAGACTAGCAATGAGTAAACAAAGCTGTAGACCTCCATTCCATCCATACAAATTGGTTGGGACCACCCCACAAGTCTGCTCACCTTAGTCACACATGTAGAACACAGACAGACCCTCACCACATACAAAATGAAGAGATAATAAGGTATAAATAAAAACATGCAGACAAAAACTGAACTTGAAACTGCAACAAGCTAGCCTCTGTATGGAATGGAAAAACAAATATCATTCTTCACTAAACATCAAATAGTAACATCAAAAAATATAAAGCATTATCATAATAGTAAAACCAAACTCATAAAAAGAATAAATATTTCAAAACAGCTGATGAAAAGAACATCCAATGATTACAAACATAAAACATTGTTTTTTTAATTTCCCAAACATCGATAAAATATTTCAAAATAGCAGACACAGCAAACAGCACCCAATAATTAAAATTAAAGCTAAAATAAATCCCCTGATCTCCATACCTGAGAACTTTAGATTCTAGTCACCCTGAGATTGTCATGGATTAGTAAGGGGTGGTAAATATGTACAACTTTCTTCTCTCTCTAACACACATGTTCATTCTCACACAAACTCCCTTATATTAGAACATAAGAACATAAGAAATTGCCATGCTGGATCAGACCAAGGGTCCATCAAGCCCAGCATCCTGTTTCCAACAGTGGCCAATCCAGGCCATAAGAACCTGGCAATTACCCAAACACTAAGAAGATCCCATGCTACTGATGCAATTAATAGCAGTGGCTAATCCCTAAGTAAACACAATGGGGCAGATTTTCAAAGGGTTACGCGCATAACCCCGAAAACCTGCTCCTGCGCGCGCCGAGCCTATTTTGCATAGGCTCAGCAACGTGCGCAAGCCCCGGGACGCGCGTATGTCCCGGGACTTTGAAAAAGGGGTGGGTCCGGGGGGCGGTCCCGAGTCCTCCGGCACAGCAGCCGTGCCGGGGGATGGCGCGCCTGAAATAAAGGTAGGGGGGATTTAGGTAGGGCTGGGGGGGATGGCTTAGATAGGGGAAGGGAGGGAAAGGGGGGGGGGAGCGGAAGGAAAGTTCCCTCCGAGGCCAGGAATGGGGAAAGCCATCGGGGCTCCCCTAGGGCTCGGCGCGCGCAAGGTGCACAAGTGTGCACCCCCTTGTGCGCCGACCCCGGATTTTATAACATGTGCACGCATGTTATAAAATCGAGCTTACATTTTTGCGTGCCGGGTAGCATACACAAATGTAGGCTGCGCGTGCAGGTTATAAAATCTGCCCCAATGTCTCTCGTACATGCTCACTGGCTCACATGCTCTTTCTCACAGATATGCTCACTGTGTCACACACTCACGCTCTTGTTCACACACATGCTCACTAGCTCAATGGCTCTCTCATATACATGCTCACACACATGTTCACTGACTTGTTCTTGCTCACACGCATGCTCACTGGCTCAATTGCTCTCTCTTATACTCACACACAGGCCCTCTGGCTTAAATAGTCCTCTTGCTCAAACATATGCTTATTGGCTCACTCGTTCTCTCTCGCTCACAAACATGCTCTGGTAACCACAACAAGACCGACTGTATTATGCAGTGCAACAAAAGAAAAACAGAAACATAATCACTCCTCACAAAACATCAAGCAATAAAATCAAGAGATATAAGATATCATTCATAATATTAAAATCATGAAAAGAATGAAAATATCAAAACAGCTGACAAACATAGAGGGCCCAATATTCAAAGCACATACAGCACTACTTAGCTGGATAAGTAGGACTTATGTGGTTAAGTAGTGGCCGTTGAATATGCGCTTACATTTAGCAGCTGCTTTTAGTCACATTTATTTTTATTTATTTATTTTTAATTTTTATAGACCGAAGTTCTTGTAGGAACTACAAATCAATCCGGTTTACATACAACTTTTAAATGCCCAAAAAGAGTAGTGGGCTTTACATAGAACAGTTGAACAATAAAACAGGTAACAATAGAACTAACAATAATTATGGAACAAATAGAATAGATAACCAATTAAACATAGTAATGTAGTAATAAATATTATATAGAAAAAAATATTAAAAAAAAAAAAAAAAAAAAGAGATAGAGATAGAGTAAATGGAGTGTGAGTACAGTATAAATACAAAAGATGAAAGAGCTCAAAAATTAAGGTACAGTTGAAAAAGTCTACTATATAAGTCCCTTATATAGTTAAACTATATAAGTCTTATATAGTTTAACTATATAAGTCCCTTATATAGTTAAAAGGTTAGCTGCATAAGTTGTGGGTGGGCAGTGGGTGGAGTGACTTAGCCACATAACTTATACAACTAAGTAGCAATATTCGGTCTTAGCTGCATAAGTTTACCAGCTGCGTTAGACAGTTATAACTGATATGGCTAAGTACAAATATATATGTCTATAATCAGAGACATAGCCATGCCGCTGAAAATACCGTGTAATTTAGCTAGATGAGTTATATCCAGCCAAGTTACTTAAATAGCCATCTTTCAATATTGGGCCCCTAATAATTTAAAAAATCACATAAATTTGTTCTAATATTTCCCCAAACACCAATAAATCATTTCAAAACAGCAGGCACATGAAGTAACACCTCAAAATTAAAAATAAAAAATAAAAAATAAATAATTAAAAAATCTCCAGTTCTCCAAAACATTAAATAAATAAATACCTGGCATCTTTTGATTTCCCAGAGTTTGTTATAGATTTGGGTGTAGAAGGCCACACAATCTTTATCCTCTCTCTCTCTCCTTCATACACATAGACAATCTCTTTCTCATACACATACAGGTTATCATACACACATACAGACTCTTTCTCTCATGAACACATGCAGGCTCTCACTCTTTCATGCACACATGCATGTGCTCTCGTACAGATGTGTAGGCTCTCACTCTCTAATGCGCACATGCAGGTACTCTCATATAGACATGTAGGCTCACTCTCACACACATGCAGGTGCTCACTCATGCACATGTTCAGGTTCTCTCTCATACACACTTGCAGGCTCTCGCTCTTTCATACACAAATGCAGGCTCGCTCTCATGCACGTATTCAGGCTCTTTTTCATACGCACATGCAGGCTCACTTATGCACATTTTCAGGCTCTCTCTCTCATACACACATGCAGGCACTCTCATACACATATGCAGGCTCATACACACATGCAGGCTCTCTCTCTCTCATTCACACATGCATGTGCTCTCGTACAAACATGCAGGCTCTCACTCTCTAATGCGCACATGCAGGTACTCTCCTACAGACATGTAGGCTCTCTCTCTCTCACACACATGCAGGTCTTCACTCATGCACAGGTTCAGGTTCTCTCTCGTACACACTTGCAGGTTCTCTCTCTTTCAAACACACTTGCAGGCTCTCTCTCTTTCATACACACTTACAGGCTCTCGCTCTTTCATACACACATGCAGGGTCACTCATGCACATTTTCAGGCTTTCTCTCTCTCATACACACATGCAGGCTAATATACACATGCAGGTTCTCTCTCTTCCATACACACATGCAGGCTCACTCTCATGCCCATATTCAGGCTCTCTTTCATATACACATGCTGGTGCTTTCTCTCATACACACACACACACACACACATTTCTCAGTCGTCCTCCTTTCTTTTGGGCCTTGGCCGTGCCCGTGCTCCTCATTTACTGCCAGAGGGGAAGTGGGAGGAAGTGGCCGTGCAACCACCAGGCTATAGGCCTTTCTTTGGGCAGCATTGGGTTGGGCTCTGTCGCAGCCCCGCCGAGACCTCCCTCAGGCTGTGCAGACCCACCGAGACCTCCCACAGGCCGCATCAGGTGTCGCGGCCCCGCAAAAGAACTTGTTTCTCAGCAGGAGCTGAGAGGAGGACCATGTGACCAGTGCAACCGGCCCACCGGGAGATGCCCTATCCCCCGATAGGCCAATCCGCTCCTGGGAGTCTCCAGTGTAGAAAGGGGCAGGAGTGATCCTCAGTGGCTCCTGTTCTGCTAGCTCCCAGTTTGAAAATTGGAGGCTGGTGCCATTTTGTTTTACGGTCTTATGCTGTACAGCCATAAACCAATAGGGCTTTGGCCTCAGATCGGCTGGTGAGGGCAGTAGTAATTGGGGATCGTTCCTGTCCCTTTCTACATTGTAGATTTCTGTGGAGGGGGAGGGGTAAATGAGGGGTGGGGGAAGCTTAGAGGGAAGGGAAGGAAATTTTACATCTGTTAGTTTTATTTTTCATTGATTTGCTCAAACAAAAGTCAGCAAAAATCTGCCTGAATTTTGAGTTTGTTTTGTTCTTAAATGAAACAAAAAGCAAGTGTTTCATTATGTATACCCCTAGTTTCCATACACTGCCCTTACAGGTTCCTCCACAGGATTTTCTGATTTAGTCAAGTAATACATGTGAAAATAACCACAATCCTACTGCACTAGTGTACCCTATGACCCCCCCGTACCTTTCTGCGTTATTTTGTTAAATGCCTAAACTTTGATATCATCGCCTGTGTGACATTGAGCTCCTTCGTGACCCCAGGCCCTCACCGTGAAATCAGTCCATAATTCCAGGGAATCCTGTCCCCTGATAGTAGGAAAAAGGAGGTGACGCGAGGTGTTGACAAAATAGAATATAATACTGCAGGCAGGCCCAGTGACTCGGTGGTGGTGTTTCACTCTGCTGTGCATAGCGCCCAAGTTTGATTTCCAGGTCAGATTTTCTACTTCCTGGGCCTGCTGGGCAGGCAGTGGCCACAGGCCTCTGGTGAGGAGGGAGTCCTCGTCATGCAACGAGAACACCCGCTGGATGGATTTAGGGCCCGCGATGTGGTCATGGTGTAGCATCTGTGCCCCACCTCCAGTTAAGCTGTAAGGCCCAGGGGAGCAGGAGAGAACAGTCAGGTCCAAAACAAATGAAATTAAATTCTACCTAGAAGGAGGACCTCCATTCTGCACAAGCAAATATCCCCGTACAGTGGACAGACTGGAAGGGCCAAATTGTCCTTTTCTGCCAACCAATTCTGCATTCTTTATAGAAGGAAATTAAAAAGAAAGCTCCAGCCAGCGTGATGTAAGCTTCAGATCTGTATTTTTATTTCTGTTCAGAACGGATTTGTTTTCTTGTGATTTTGTCATTTAAGTATCCATCTTTTTTTCCCTTTTGGTGGGCAGGCTCTGTGCGATGATGCCACCGGACTGAAGTTTTATCCAGTGCTTTACCCTAAGGTGAGATGATGTGACATGCAAGTACGTTGAGAGAAACAAACTAAGGTGGGGGATGGGACTGTTCACCTTCTCAAGCCCTGCATCTTGGAAAGATCTGGTTTTCATTGCTAAGAAAGGCTTTGATCTTGAAGCTTGTTCTGCTTTGTTTATTATACTCGCCATAATAACCGATACATTTTTTTATTTCCCAGTTAGACACTAGAGCCACAGGACTATGATCACCTGAAAAGCAAATGCAAAATCGGAGCAGCCTCGGAGGGAACTTCCTTACCCCCCCCCCCCCCCAACCCCATCTTCCCTTCCCTTCCCCTACCTTCCCCGCCCTTTCCCCCCCTACCTTTTTCTTTTTTTTCACTGTTGTTTCAAAACTTACTTCAGCCGGCCAACTGCCGGCGCGCGATCCCAAGCACAGCGGGAAATGGCCGATGTGCATGGAGCCTCTGGCCACGCCCCCAGACCGCCCCTTTTTGCAAGCCCCGGGACTTACACGCATCCCGGGGCTTTGCACGCGTCGCTGGGCCTTTTTAAAATAGGCCTGGCGCGCGTAATCCCCCCTCCCCCCCCCCACGTGCGTGAATCTTCTGGATTTACGTGCGTAGGGCTTTTAAAATCTGGCCCTTAGTTTTGTGTGCATATCACTCCTGCAGTTTTCTAAAGAACCATTTCTGTGGGCAAAGTGCTACTTCATTTTCCAGAGTCCATTTGAAATTTGCCCCATCTAGACTTTTGGCCCATCATTTGGATCCAGTATGGAACATGTCACCTTTGTTTCACCATCCTAATCCCTAGATCTTATAATTAAAGGCTTGTGGAGTTTTATAAACTTGTATGTCATATTCTGTAATTAGGACATCCCACGGAATTGTGGAGCATGTGAAGCAAAGAAAGTGTGATCAGTTAGATAAGAGCAGCACAAATGGATGAAGGAATTTGAGGCTCCTGTATAGCATTGAAGGTGGTCCAGGAGAGTTAAACTGTGCCCAACACTACTGATTTTGTTTTTGATAACCAAATTTTCACTAAGAAAGGGTCATTTATGAGAAAAGAAGAATGATTTTTGCCGCAACAAATGATCACCATATCTTTGAAAGATGGCAGATAAAGAACAAATTGGCCTAACCAGTCTGCCAAGCTGAGATTCTCCTGCTTTGAGTAGATAAGAACATAAGAAATTGCCGTGCTGGGTCAGACCAAGGGTCCATCAAGCCCAACATCCTGTTTCCAACAGAGGCCAAACCAGGCCACAAGAACCTGGCAAGTACCCAACACTAAGAAGATCCCATGCTACTGGTGCCAGTAATAGCAGAGACCATTCCCCAACACAACTTGATTAATAGCAGTTAATGGACTTCTCCTCCAAGAACTTATCCAAACCTTTTTTAAACCCAGCTACACTAACTGCACTAACCACATCCTCTGGCAACAAATTCCAGAGCTTAATTGTGCATTGAGTGAAAAATAATTTTCTCCGATTAGTCTTAAATGTGCTACTTGCTAACTTCATGGAGTGCCCCCTAACCCATCTATTATCCGAAAGTGTAAATAACTGATTCACATCTACTCGTTCAAGACTCCTATGATCTTAAAGACCTCTATCATATCCCCCCTCAGCCGCCTCCTCTCCAAGCTGAATAGCTCTAACCTCTTTAGTCTTTCCTCATAGGAGAGCTGTTCTATACCCTTTATCATTTTGGTCGCCCTTCTCTGCACCTTCTCCATCGCAATTATATCTTTTTTGAGATGCGGCGACCAGAATTGTAAACAGTATTCAAGGTGTGGTCTCACCATGGAGCGATATAGAGGCATTATGACATTTTCCGTTTTATTAATCATGCCCTTGCTAATAATTCCTAACATTCTGTTTGCTTTGTTGACTGCCGCAGCACACTGAACCGACGATTTCAAAGTATTATCCACTATGATGCCTAGATCTTTTTCCTGGATGGGAGCTTCTAATATGGAACCTAACATCGTGTAACTACAGCAAGGGTTATTTTTCCCTATATACAACACCTTGTACTTGTCCATATTAAATTTCATCTGCCATTTGGATGCCCAATCTTCCAGTCTCGCAAGGTCCTCCTGCAATGTATCACAATCAGCATGTGATTTAACTACTCTGAATAATTTTGTATCATCTGCAAATTTGATAACTTCACTCATTGTATTCTTTTCCAGATCATTTATAAATGTATTGAAAAGCACCGGTGCAAGTACAGATCCCTGAGGCACTCCACAGTTTACCCTTTTCCACTGAGAAAATTGACCATTTAATCCTACTCTCGGTTTCCTGTCTTTTAACCAGTTTATAATCCACGAAAGGACATCGCCTCCTATCCCATGACTTTTTCGTTTTCTTAGAAACCTCTCATGAGGGACTTTGTCAAACACCTTCTGAAAATCCAAATACACCACATCTACCAGTTTACCTTTATCCACATGTTTATTAACCCCTTCAAAAAAATGAAGCAGATTTGTGAGGCAAGACTTCCCTTGGGTAAATCCATGTTGACTCTGTTCCATTAAACCATGTCTTTCTATATGCTCGGTGATTCTGATCTTTAGAATAGTTTCCACTATTTTTCCCGGCACTGAAGTCAGCTCACTGACTCACTGACTTTCTTGGATTGCCCCTGAAGCCCTTTTTAAATATTGGGGTTACATTGGCCACCCTCCAATCTTCAGGTACAATAGATGGTTTTAATGATAGGTTACAAATTTTAACTAATAGAGTTGAAATTTCAGTTTTTAGTTCCTTCAAAACCCTAGGATGCATACCATCCGGTCCAGGTGATTTGCTACTCTTTTGTTTGTCAATCTGGCCTACTACATCTTCCAGGTTCACAGTGATTTGGTTCAGTTCATCTGACTCATCACCCTTGAAAACCATCTCCGGAACTGGTATCTCCCCAACATCCTCATTAGTAAACACAGAAGCAAAGAATTCATTTAGTCTTTCTGCAATGGCCTTATCTTCTCTAAGAGCCCCTTTACCCCTCTGTCATCTAATGGTCCAAACGACTCCCTCACAGGTTTCTTGCTTCGGATATATTTTAGAAAGTTTTTATTATGAGTTTTTGCCTCTGCGGCCAACTTCATTTCAGATTCTCTCTTCACCTGTCTTATCAATGTTTTACCCTTAACTTGTCAATGCTTATGCTTTTTCCCATTTTCTTCAGATGGATCCTTCTTCCAATTTTTGAAGGATGTCTTTTTTTGGCTAAATAGCCTCTTTCACCTCACATTTTAACAGTTCCAGTAATCGTTTTGTTTTCCTTCCACCTTTCTTAATGCGTGGAATACATATGGACTCCGCCTTTAGGATTGTATTTTTAAACAATGTCCATGCCTGTTGAACACTTTTAACCTTTGCAGCTGCACCTTTCAGATTTTTTCTAACTATTTTCCTCATTTTATCGGTTTCCCTTTTTAAAATTTTGTGTTGGAGCTGCAGATTTACTTATTGTCCCCCTTCCAGTTATTAGTTTAAATTTGATCATGTTATGATCACTGTTGCCAAGTGGCCCCACCACCGTTACTTCTCTCACCAAATCTTGCGTTCCACTAAGAATTAAATCTAAAATAGCTCCCTCTCTCGTTGGTTCCTGAACCAGTTGCTTCATGAAACAGTTATTACATCCAGGAACTTTATGACTCTAGCAAGTCCTGATGTTACATTTACCCAGTCATTATTGGGGTAATTGAAATCTCCCATTATTACTGCACTGCCAAATTGGTTTGCTTCCCTGATTTCTATTAGCATTTCATCATCTGTCTGACCATTTTCTCCAGGTGGATGGTAGTATACTCATATCTCTATACTCTTACCTAACACACATGGGATTTCTACCCATATAGATTCTACTGAGCATTTAGTCTCTGGTGTGATTTTTATCTCCCACCAAGTTGATCCTCTCTATCATTGCGTTATAATTTGTACCCTGATATTGCACTGTCCCATTGGTTATCCTCCTTCCACCAGGTCTCTGTGATGCCAATTATGGCAATCTCATCATTTACTGCTATACACTCTAACTCTCCCATCTTACTTCTTAGACTTCTGGCATTGGCATACAGACATTTCAAAGTGTGTTTTTTGTTTGTATTAACAACCTGCTTTTCAGATACACACAAAAATTCCTATATGCAACCCAATACCCGCTCTCCCCTCCTCATGCCTTTTCTATGACCTCAGAACCCTTCTCCCAGCAGTAACCTCTATATCTGCCCCAAGCATATTCAAAACCTGTCACAGTATGCCTACAGTATGCCAGGGTAATCTAGGAAATGGGAGAACCTATTTTGGGTTAGGAGAGGGGGAGAGAGAGAATAAGAACTTTGCTGGTTAAATATCTTAAAAAGAAAAACACAAAATCCTGTTAACTGGTTATTAAACATTCTTGGACAGTAAGAACACTGTCAGCTGGAGCTATGTCTATTGAAATCCTTGCTGTGTTATTCATTTCTCCAATTACCGGTACAGTATAAAGAGGTTTGCTGTTAGAATGATGTAATTGGTTTCAGACACTGCAAGTCTCAGCCGCCAGAAGGTTGAAAGTTCCTGCAGTAAACTGCTCCCTGTCTTTAATTAAACAGTTTGTTAAGAGCTGTGTTTGCATTTGGCCCTTGTATCGTGTTTCCGCAGCACTTAAAATGAATTGGATCAAATGCTTATGTTCCCTGCTGTTCTTTCTTGTGCTGATTTTATAAAGTGAAGATTTGTTCTAGGCACTTTAACTCAGTGGCTCTAGACTCTTCAAAATATTACGTTGCCGATTCTTGACTTTAGTGGGCTCTCTCCTGTGGTCTTATTCCTGGGCCTTCTTTCTTTGTTGCCTGAATATGGCTTGTTTGGAAGACTGACACATTTTCAACACCCTCCAGCCCCTGCAGGCCTGAAGAACAAAAAGCCAGGTCCAGGAATTAAACCCAATTCCCCTGCATGGCTGCCGTTGAACCATCTAGCTGATCCATTTTGTTCTTGTTGATTTTATTACTATTATGATTACAAAAGCCTGCCTTCAGCTGATGCTATTTTAAGGCCCAGCTTACTGAAAGATGAATTGCATAGAAAAATCTTCACCATCTGCATAAGATTTCTACATTCTTTATTCATAGAATTATTCACACGACCAATATCCCTTTTCTTTTTTTTTTTTTTCTGTTCGTGTCAAAAGCCTCAGCGCCAAGAATTACTTCTGTAATCTTTACAGCAATTCTTGGCAGGCCTCAGTAATTCATGTTTTATTTCATAACAGGCTTCCCAAATGATTGTTTCCTATGATGAGCATGAAGTGAATAATACATTCAAGTTTGGTGTAATTTATCAAAAATTCAAGCAGGTGAGTAGCAATTTGTTGTTGTTTATTCAGAAGGGGAAGTGGAGTAATCGTATGTGACCTGGGTTGATGCATAATTCAGCACAAATCTGTGGGAAAACAAAACCTTCTGGAATGTAACATACTCCAGCCAAATGTATTGCCTTTATTGTAGATATCGTTAAGTGTGTTGTGCAAGTTTTTGACTGGTCACTAAAGCTTTATGAACTGGAGGGGTGGGGGTTGAAGAAATATTATCATGGAGAGGACCATGTGTGTTGGCTACCTGTTGAGAGCTAAATGGGAAAGGAGCCTTGCCGGAGATGACAGAGAAAAGAATTTCAGAAATTACTATTATTTTGGTTTAAGAATTGCCTTTCTGATAAACTCTAGGCAAGGAACAAGAAAATAGACCAACATCTTTTTTTTTTCACAATTATAATGTCCCTCTGGAATTTGAGTGAAAATTAATAAATACTGATTTTCTTACTATTGTTCAGACCCCCCCACATGTCTTGGCGGGCTAGTACTGCATTAATTTCATAGGGTACTATCATAATTTGGTATTACATACCAGCCTACAAGCTACTGCATTTTCCAGCAACTTGAATTGGGCAAATCCAGTCCCAGGTGGAATTGCAAGATAAAGGGCCATTGCCTACCTCATTACTCTTCGTTTAAATTGATGGTCTTATTGCTGGCCGCAATAGAGAAACCGGGAAATGAATGGGAACGGAACGTGCGCTACTGTCCCATGGCTAGAGGTGGCCCCTCTAGCCATGAGGCATTTATTTTGCTGTTATGTAGTTGCTTTGCTGCAGCACGTGCTGTGCTTGCCTTGGGCATAAATGGAAGACTGTCAATCAGACGCTCTTCTCAATCACCAGAACAGTGTGCTCACAGTGCCGAGAAAATATCATCAAAGAAGGCATTTCATTTTTTTATTCGCTTTCCTGCTCAAGAATAAGTTTGCATAACAAAACTGATTTTCTGTCATCTTTGCACAATGAAGATGTGTGTGTATAATGGAAAAGCTTTAATTAGCTAAGGCATTCAGCACAGATCTAGATGAATCAACCTACTAATTTGTCATGGATTATTCTGGCAAACTGCCTAATTATCTGTACACATCATCCTTTTCTTTTCTACTGAAACCAGTGCCAAGACTGTGATACGAAATTGTTTGGTTACAAATTAGTCCAACTTGCTGATGACCTGGAGGGTTAGAGTACCACTACCCCCATGAAAGGAACTCATTTGTGTTCATCACTACTGTTATCTTTTCTCCGGGGGATTTGCTTTGCTCTAAGATGCTGTTTTCAGTGGCTCAAGCTGTCACCAGCAGTACAGATTTGCATTTGGATCTTGCATTGAATTATTCATCTGTCCAAACCTGCGCTCAAGTCGAGCTACAGTTCAGGTACAGTAGGTAGTTCCCTGTCCCCAGAGGGCTTGCAATCTTATGTTGGCACCTGGGGGCAGTGGAGGAGTAAAAGTGACTTGATGAAGGTCATAAGGAGCATCAGTGAGAGAAGCAGGATTTGAACCCTGGCTCTGACCGTTAGGCCACTCTGAAATGGAGATGGGCAAGCAATTACATCTCCACTTACCGCAGGGCAAAGACAAGACTCGTTTGCATTGCCCCCAACCCAGATCAGTTCTGACAGGCAGATCCAGGTCCATTTTTTGCTCCATTGTAGTCCTTCCTTTTCCTAGCAAAACTGAATCAGCAACTTCATAGATGCATTGGAGGAAAAGCAGAACTGGATCCTGCTGTTAGGGTCGGCATGGGTCAGATGGTGACCCTAAGTCTAACTGAGCAAGAAAGGATGTTCAATAATTTTAGAGTTCTGTCCACTGAGCAAAGTCCCAACCCCATAGCACTCGCTGCCAAATTTTATGTAGCATGAAAGCTGCACAGAGTACCAGGGGATGGTAATTTTGTCCTGTACACTGAACTGCAACGATTGAATTGCCGCATGGGTGCCTTCATGGAGAAAGATCAGAGTAAGTTTGCTTGGGGTTATAAATATTAGCACATTTGTTTAATGTCACTGTGCGCATAATTAATAAAGTTAGATTCCTTGCAGGCTGAGATTCTTTCACTTTGACACAAAGGGGTTCAGTTTTCAAACGCTGCAAACTTTTGTGGTCCCTCTGGGGGTGGCAGGGAGGGAGGGGGAATAAAATTGACTAAAAGGTATCACTTGCATAAAAATCAAAGGAAGGGTGATGGATACAGGTTATGCAGGAGAACGAATTCTATTTCCGAGTTCAAGAAAAAAATATCTATACGATGATAATGCACGGCAAGACATCAGACTGTTCTAAATTTACACTTGAAGCTGTGTCCGGTGCGCCATGTCCAGTTTTCCCGACTCGTTCCAGTTTTCCAGGCAGGGAGGTGCAGAGGGAAGTTGTTCCACTTTGACAGTGCATTGTTTCTTTAGACTTTGGAGGAGGAGCTCTTTGGAAATAACGAAGAGAGCCCGGCGTTCAAAGATTTCATGAATTTACTGGGCGACACGGTGTTGCTTCAGGATTTCAAAGGGTGAGTAATAGAAGTGGGACTGGAGTGCTGCCCCTTTTAAGAGGATTTGGGGGGGTTCGGGGGGCTCCTACCCACAAGAGAAAGCTGGGGCCGTTTGTGGCAGATCTGCAGGTCGGACGGCCACCAGCAGTTAGCACTAAATCGGTATGTAGAAGGAAGTAACGTTCCTGTCCAAGCCCTGAGGAACCAGAGGAAAGCTACCCATCCTTCCAGCATTATCGGTCAAGCCCTTGGATCCGCCCTGGCCAGAAAAGGTTTGGTTCGGGCCTTCGAGCGGCCTGACCATCCGTGCTTATTCCACCAGGTGTTGATGAATCGATACGGACCTCTATAGGAATTCTGGGGGTGCATACAACCCAGCTATCAAAATAACCCGGGGTGCTGTGCGCGTGAAAGTACGAGCACGCTTTTGCACAGGCTGCAGAGAGGTGTTCTGGGGTGGCGGAGCGGGACTGGCGCGGCATCGTTTTCTAAAAACACGTGCCTAGGTTACCCCGCGCTAAGTCTCATAACTTTACACAAGGCTCTTTATGTGCATACTGGGCCAATTGCCCAAGGATTTTTTAAACAAACTTGTGTGTGTGTGCGAGGGGCAGGGGGTATAAAATGACCCTCCCTATGGGCTGGAACTGTACCTGAGAAGTGGAGGGTCCTACACTAATTGATTGTTTGTTTTTTTTTAATCTAGTCCTTAGTTGTTAACTTCCTTCCGGGATTGAGAACTTTTGAGGTGTGTTTTTGTTTCGGGGTTATTTTTTGACTTTTCCTGAGCAGAAAACAGCAGCAAATCCCAAATTTCCTTTAAACGGGTATTATAAACGCAGGACCAGCCTTGTATCACAGTCCATTGGACACCGCTGTTTGCCCAGCAAGTGACCGTGATAATACAGCAGCAGCCGACACCTGCTTAGGGGAGGCAAACCTCAGCAGAGCGTAATATATGCACTCGGCTTAAAAAAAAAAAAAAAAAAAAGGAATTTAAATGGTGAAGCAAGGGCATAATTGGATAGCTCATAGGCGACACCGAGAAGACAGGCTCAGCCTTTCTTTGTTTTGCCCCATTTCAGGTAGAATATGAATTTCTAGTTCTGGTTTTCTTGGGGAAATTAGAGCCTCATAGACAGTGAGAGGCCCACGGCACTAAGCTATGCAGAGTTTCACGCAGAAGATGCAATTGTCCACACGTCTGTTTTCTACCGGGATTCATAATCAAATGAGCCCGGTTGCAAGTTATGCGCTTGAAGGCAGATTTTAAAAGCCCCACTCGCGCCGAAGCCGGGAGAAACGCGAGCATCTCGGGCCAGCAGGCTTTAAGAGGTGCGCGAGAACGCGTGCATCTCCCGGTACGCGCCCAAATCGAGAAGTCAAAAAAGAGGCGGGGTGTGGGTGGAGTCTGGGCGGGGCATGGGCATTCCAGGTCTGGAACCTGAAGGATGCACGTGTTTACACGCACAAGCACGCACCGGGGTCCCCTACTGCGGAACTCGACTTCTGCTATGGATGGCATGTAAGTTGTAAAATAAAAAAGCCAGGGCTAGTTAGCAGAGCTTGAAGGGTCGGGGCTAATAGGGTAAAAGGGAGGCTATCTAGCTAGGGGAGTTGGGAAGTCCTATCCTTTACCTGGGAGAACTGGGAACAAACTGGGGAAACAGGTATTTGCATTAGTGCATGTGCCTAGTGGCATTTGCGCTAATGCAAATGCCACTAGGCATTTCTAGTTTCCGTGCACCATTATAAAATCGTGTGCACATGTACGTGCATGCAGCCAATTTTATAACATGCACGCACATACGCCTGTATGTTATAAAATGGCTGCATCCATTTGCGCGAGCCCCCATATGCGTGTACATGTATACCTGCACGGCGGTTAAAATGTTACCATCCCAAGATTTCTATGGGTGACTTTGCAATAAAGATAACTACCTCGCTGAGGTGCATTTATGTTGTTTGCATGCAAAGCTGTATTCGTATGCAGGGCTTCACTGAATTTTTCATTGTAATGGCTCATTAATGATGAATTTAAATAAACGTTTGCACCTTGTAGACTATGCATGTAAGTTTACTAATGCAAAATTGATTCTTGCAAATTGTCTGCGCAGAGTGGGCAAGAAACCACCCAAAATGCTGGCATTTCTGTGCATTGCGGGTAATTTTGCCTATTTTCACGTTCATATCAGCCACTCTTGCGCAAGCACCGCACTTTGGCATGTCGGCCTCGATGGCAGACAAAGTCTGCAAGGCTCACCCAGTCGGCCCATTTCTCCTTCCTCCTGCGCTGCTGAAGGTTTTGCTTGGTCTCTGGCTTTTGCCCTCTCTGCTCTGCTGCCGGGGATCCCTCTGAGCTCACCTGTGTTTTCTCGTATTCTAATACCGCTTTGTGCCTGGACATGGAGGTGGTTCTGTGCTACGCATTCAGACACCAGATTGGTGAAACCAGGATGGGCTCAGCCAGTTCCTAATATAATAGGGCCTGAAACAGAGTAATAGAAACCCATTAGTTACCTTCTCTGCAGCTTTGAAATGAGATCTATGTATATTATTTTTTTTCTCAATCTGTGCCTTTTTTCCAGTTTCCGCGGCGGGCTAGATGTCTCTCATGGTCAGACGGGCACGGAGTCTGTGTATACCGTGTTCAGAGACAGGGAGATAATGTTCCACGTATCCACCAAGCTTCCATTCACCGAAGGAGATGTGCAACAGGTAGACCTTGCGCGAATAACTATTAAAAGGTGGAAAGGTTTAAAAGAATAAAAAACGTTCGGTGCCAAACATCTCAGCAAGTCAGCAACCAGGAAGTCCCATGAGCAGGCCTGCATAAATACCAGAATTAAAAACAATGATAGCATTTTGTTCAAGGTCTGCAGGTCTCATATAGGCCTTTGAATTAAAGTGTCGGACACATTGTGGGTTATTTTATTTTTATATTTGGCCTTTTGGAACTTCAAAGCAGATTGCATTCAGGGACAGTAGGTATTTCCCTATCTCTAGAGGGCTCCCAATTTAACTGCCTGATTGACTAAGGCTTTTCTCCCATTCTGTGTCTGTGGGAAAATACCTCGATGAATCAGGCCCTAAGTTTGTACCTGAGGCAACGGAGAGAAAAGTGACTTGCCCAAGGTCACAAGGAGTGGCAGTAGGATTTGAGCCCTGGTTCGTAGCCTGCTGCTCTAACCACTAGGACACTCCTCCACGCCAATAATAATAATGAAAATGTAATATTCATAATAATAATCATGTAATAATTAAACCACAGATGAGTAATATAATAATCAAATGACTCATAGTCTAAACTCAACTAAATTAAATGTCCCTGAAGTGTATCAATAATAAATAGTGTGCCACCATATGTGCGATGAGCCCATGGATGGCATAGCCACCTGCCCCCCTCGCCAGCGTTTGCAGCAGCGTACGGCGATGGTTACTTGTGGCATGTCGGAGGACCACGGCATTGCGGCCATAGAATCGCTGGCTGGGAACTCGACAGCAGTTTTGTGAAATTGTCTAGAATTTTATGTGCCAGCTAAGTGTAGCCCTCATTCTCTCTTCAGCTGCAGAGAAAGAGGCACATTGGTAACGACATTGTGGCCGTCATATTTCAAGAAGAGAACACTCCCTTTGTCCCGGACATGATTGCCTCGAATTTTCTTCATGCGTACATTGTTGTGCAAGTGGAAAATGCAGAGACAGACAACACAACCTATAAGGTAAGATGGGAGGGATTTCTATTTTATTCAATTTCATTTCTATTCCGTCCATCTTGAAATGCCATGCTGAGGCAGATTACTCTTCCTTTTGTTGAATCTTGGCCCTTTCCTGTTTGATATCGTTTTAATAGTAAAACTTTAAATCTCTGAAACCCACTTTGTGAAATTGGCATTTAAAGCTGTGTGTGTGTGTGTGTGTGTGTGCGCGCCAGTTCACAGCTGCTAGAAAGAATTTGTTATCTTGATATCTTGAGAGTGGTTCAATTTAGATTCAAGAAACTTTATTGGCAGAACAAACCTGTGCATGTGTTGCCAAATTAATACATAAAGTGGTAAGAGGAAAGAATTAGTCTTGCCCAGGTAGACAATTCAAGTCGTGTCAGAAGACATTTTTAAAATTAAGTTGGCTGAGTGCCTAAAGGCTAATGGTGTTTCGGTTTGTTGAGATTCTAATTGATAGGAGCTGATGCAGGGATTTGCTCTGATTATTTTCTTGGACTCAGGAAGGAAGCTTTTAATTTTGCCTGGCCAGCACAACCTACTTTGGCTCTGTAGAGTCTTTTGCCTTCTACTGGACTTCTGCAAAAAAAAAACAAAAACCCCCCAAATGTCCAACACCAGGCAATTGAGAGAAAGCCAAGCAGTTATCTTTCAACTAAAGTAATTATGCCACATTTTGAAGATGGGGAGGGCCGTTTTTAAAGCCAATTTCCCAGATAAGTGGAAGGGAGGAGTAGCCTAGTGGGAAACCAGGGTTCAAATCCTTGTGACCTTGGGCAAGTCACTTTACCCTCCATTGGCTCAAGTACAAGATTAGATTGTAAGCCCTGTGGGGATAGGGAAATACTTAGAGTTACCTGAATGTAATCCACTTTAAAGTGTGGAAAGTGGAATATAAAAATATTACAAAAAAAAAAGAAATAGTGGTTTACCCAGATAAAATGGCTCGGTCGAAACAGCTCTGCTCTGCCCTGATAAAGGTACACCCAGTCTTCCATCTCTGGGTTAAAAAGAGGCGTTCCTGGGGCCTGTTTAGAGAGGGGAAGGCAGAAGGGACACAGTTGCGCGTACATGGGATTTTCAAAGGTACACGAGTTATTTTTCTCTTGCTCAACACCCCCCCCCCTCCCCCAGCACAAATAGCAAATGCAAAGTCTGCAGGGGCTTTGAGGAAGGTAACTCTTCAAAGACCTGCCTGGGGGCGGGGCGGGGTTTGGGGGGTTATGCATGTAAAGCCAGCGGAAGTGCGCGCGGTCTGGGGCAGGGCTGGGAAGCGCGCACACATTTATGTAGTTTTTATAAACGGGACATGAGGACACGTCAAACGTGCTCATGCTTTTGCACCTGCTAATCAAGTCGCAGGAATTAAATCTGAAATTTTCGGGTGGGAGCTCTGCAGCAAGTGATGGCAGGTGGAGGTGTCGGCAAACTGCTGCTTGGACGTGCATGCACAAATATGTTCATTAGCAAGGTACGTGCATCCACCATCCAGCTTTATAAAATAGCTGGCTCGGCACATAATCTGAGGGGTGTTGTTTGCACGGGATACAGTTAATTAACATGTGGAATGTATGCATATATGTTTATGCAATAATTGTATAAACTATGCGAATCCTTGTATTTAAAACAATGTGGGTGCACTGAAACATATGCACATACTTTCAGAGTGGAGACATGCAGTATTTTATAAACTCTGTGGCTCCTGCTAAAACAGCTATTTGCTGGTCCTTGTTTATTGTAGGAGGGACTTTGAGCTAGGATTGGCTTAGGAGGTTTATGCTGTTGTTTAATGCAAAGCTTAGTTGGGAGTATTTTTATATTGATTTAAATTGCATTTTATTGTTGTTATTTATTGATGTTCAGTATGTAGAGACCCACGGTGATCGCCACTAGTGTTAGGATCTGCGAGTGAAGCAGGAGTGGAGAATACCATTTTGCCACGGTACCTGCATTGGAAGCTGCTGCATTGGAGGTCCCTCTGCCTGCTCAAGAGCAGTTGATGCCTGGGATCAGGGTGGCCTTTTTTTTTTTGTTGTTTGGACATGAAAGATGGCCGCCGCGGCGTGAACCAGCTTAAAACGCCGGAGGGAAACGCTGTCTAATTTCGAATTTCTTTATTCTTATCTTTACAAAATATGCCACACACAAAAAGAAAAGGGCGACTGAGAGGTGAGAGTGCTAACTCACCTATGGTCGATCCTCGACAGCCTACCATTCCTGGTTTTTTTTCCTGGTGCTGCATCGATTGATCCGGAGTGCCAGGTCGCTGGAGGAATGGCGCGGGAGCAAGCGCAGATCTCCCTGACCCTTGACACCACGCTAAGCCCCGGAGCACCGCGAAAACCTGCTCCCCCTCAAAATATCGCAGTGCCTTGCCCTGCTTCGACTGAAGCCGGAGTGGTCATGTTGATGGCCAGAAATGATGACTGCGAGACCCGGGAAGAGGAGACCTTAGGGGAGAGTGGAGGAGAACAGCTTGCAGATCTAGAAGACCCACTCAGGGCTTCAACCCCGCGGGACATGGACGCAGCCATCATAACTTCTGTACAAGGTACTGGGTTAATAGGGGGCACCGATGAAGTGCAGGGAATAAGCCAGCTTCGTATGATTTCAGAGATTCCCTCTACCCTGAGACCTGATGTTATAACGTTGGAGGGAATTTGGAGTGTATTAAGTGGAATTGAGACAACGATAAAAACTCTTGCTAAGGCAACGGCTGATATTCAGAATCAGGCTTTGATAAATAATAATTTAATATCCAAGTATACTAATAAAACGGAAGCATTGGAAAAGAGAATTTCTACAGTGGAGGTTTTACAAGAAAAATTAATTCTTTCAGATAATTCAACGTCTAGAAGATTAGAAACAGTTGAAAATGCCCTGAGGGCGCATAATTTACGCATACTTAATTTTCCTGTAATCAAAGCAATAGCCCCACTGGAACTTTTCAAACTCTATATGAAGGAAATTTTAAAGATTCCCGATTCAGCATTACCGGTTATAGTTAAAGCTTTCTATTTACAAAAAGCTTCTCAACCAGAACAACAAAGTCCTGACTTGAATCTCACGGATATACTGGAAATGTCTTCTGAACATCAAATAAGTCAGAGGAAACCTCTCCTAATTTCATTTGCGTTTCTATCAGAGCGGAATCATATAATGAGACTGTTTTTTAGAAATCGACAAGTTCCTTTTTATGGATTCCCTATCTGGATTTTCCCAGATGTGATCAAGTCTACTCAGACGAGAAGGAAAGAGTTTCTTCTGATGCGGACTGCAGCCCTTAGAATAGGGGCTAGATTCACTCTGAAATATCCCTGCAAGGCTTGCATCAGGTACCAGAATGTGAATTATATGTTTCTTGAACCTGATCAAATGAAGACATTCTTAGCTGGAAAAACCCCCTTGGAAACTTCATCAGAAACGGTGTGAAAAGAGAAGAAATGATGTAGAAGCCGCGGTTTGACTATGTATTCTTGTGGATTTATTTCCCATTTTGTTATTGCTCCTACCGCCTCCTAATTACTAATTTGATTTTTCTTATAATTTAAATGTCGTTAATTATTATGCTGAAATAATGGTTAATCTGATTATTATTGTTTACCTATTTTGACATTGATTTTTTCTGTAAGGAGTTAATTCCTGGAATATAAGTTGTGAAAAACTTGATAAATAAAGAATAAAAAAAAAAAAAAAGAAAGTGCGAGAGTCCAGTTTTGTTGATTCCCCTATTCCTGTTCAAACCTCTGGCCGAGTAGGGCAGGAAGTGAGAGTACCATGTGATTGGTGGAGAGGGATTCTTCATTCCGTTTTGCTGGTTCCCCTATCCTTGCTCCGTGTGGAATTCCACCTTGCACTGGGTGAGGCCAGGAAGAGCAAAATAAGCGCATCTCCGTATGTGTTTAATGGTTTTTGGAGCTTCTGGTAAAGATTTGTTTGGGGGGAAGAAGTATTGTGCTCACTCTTCCTGCCCAAGAGAGGAGTGGGGGAGAAAGAAGATGATTTTGCTTTCCCAGCTTGAAAGATCCGAGTAACATTTGAGAAGAGAGTTGGGAGTGCAAAGGATTTCGTCTGGATTCCCCACTCAGGAGTCTCTAACCTGGGGATGTAGAGAGCTGTGAGATCTAGCGGTGGACCACGCATATATATATGTATATATATACATATACATATTTTTTTAGAAAGGGATTACCACCAGACATAGGGGATCCCATGCCACTCCGGGGACCTTCTTTTCTACCTTCTTGCAAGAAGACGAAGCCTGGAAGAAACACCAAGGGACGCGTTCACAGATTTGCTTTGCAATTACAGTTCGAGCCCTATCTTGGATGTTAACTACAAGAAAGTGTGATTGCGGCCACCTTAATTGCACTGGACAAAGCACTGCAGTAAACTTTTTATTTTGGAGCGCCCTGTCCGAAGGTCCAGTCTAATCTGTTTGACCTTAAGGGTTAGCCTTAAGAGTTCCGAGGTGTCTTAGCGAGACCTTTTACAATGCCACGGGACCTGGAGGTATTTCCTTCCCCACCCCACCCCCATTCAGAGAACCCATTCCAGTGTATGTTGAGACTTTATCAGGACTCAGCCCCGGGATTGAGTGTAACCCCCTACCTTCCTAGCCAATGCCAGAAGAGGGGGCTGCATACCGAAATTGTACGGAAATTACTGGTAGTCGCTTTGAGCAGGGTTGTATACCAGAAAGCAAGATATGAATGTAAACTGAAGCTGAATGTGAGCACAAACGCTATGTTGCCATTGGCGCAAATGACATCTGCCACTTGTTAACTGAACCCCGAGTATCCAGACTGATCAGAGTCTGATGGTCATCTGCTAAAGTCTGGATGTCTGTCTGGGGAAAGCCGATCTGCTCATACCTAGTTAAAATACCTCATGCAATAATTAGATAATATGATTCTATTGAAATCCTCCCCCCTCTCAGAGAAATGCAGGCAACAACTGTTTCGCAAACCAGATAAGGAAGGAAATGGATTTCATAGACAAGTTCTGGGATCTCCTGACCTTCTCTTTTATCATTTCTTCCTTCAGAATTGTGTAAATATTTGTCCTTGTGAAGCTTATCTGAAGAGTAACCTAGGTAAACCAGCAAAAGCCATGTGTTCGGAGGACAAGTATTATGCTAGGCTGGTAATCACTGTGCTTGCAGCATGACCTGCATTGCCTTGGCAACAACCGCGGCTTCAGCTGTAGAAAAGATGACCCGCCTTGTCCAGGAGTAAAAAAATGAGTCACAGTTTGAATGTTACCACCAGCTCTTGTTTGACATGGATATGCCCTTTGGTTGCTGGTTTTGGATTTGCGATTGCGTTCCTACTCGAAGCCCATGCCCATCTTGTTTTCCAATAGTAATTCTCTCAGGTTTTGATATCCTTTCCCAGCGGTTTTGTTCTAGTAGCTGTCTCTGGGATAAGAACATAAGTTGCCATATTGGATCAGACCAAGGGTCCATCAAGCCCAGCATCCTGTTTCCAACAGTGGCCAATCCAGGCCACAAGAACCTGGCAAGTACCCAAACACTAAGAAGATCCCATGCTACTAATTCCAGTAATAGCAGTGGCTAAACCCTAAGGGCCAGATCTTAAAATCTACGCCCGGATTTTATAACATGTGCACGCTGCTGCGGGCACATGTTATAAAATCCGGGCTCGGCGCGTGCAAGGGGGTGCACACATGTGCACCCCCTTGCACACGCCGAGCCCGAGGGGAGCCCTGATGGCTTTCCCCATTTTGGCCACCCCCCCACCTTCCCCTCCCTTCTCCTATCTAACCCACCCCCCAGCCCTAACTAAATCGTCCCCCCAACCTTTATTTCAAAAGTTACGCCTGCCGGCTCGCCATCCCCCAGCACAGGCCGCTGTGCCGGGGGATTCGGTCCCGCACCTGAACCGCCGCCACGCCCCCTGGATCTGCCCCCTTCCCGCCCCTTTTTCGAAGCCCCGGGACATGCACACGTCCCGGGGCTTGCGCGTGCCGCCGAGCCTATGCAAAATAGGCTCGGCGCGTGCAGGGGCAGATTCTCTCAGGTTGCGCGCGTATGTTACGTGCGTAGCCTTTGAAAATCTGCCCCAATGTCAACTTGTTTAATAGCAGGTAATGGAATTCTCCTCCAAGAACTCATCCAAACCTTTTTTAAACCCAGCTACACTAACTGCCCTAACCACATCCTCCAGAACTTTATTGTGCGTTGAGTGAAAAAGAACTTTTTCCGATTAGTCTTGAATGTGCTACTTGCTAACTTCATGGAGTGCCCCCTAGTCCTTCTGCTATCTGAACTCATCATACCCCTTTCCAGATCATTTATAAATGTGTTGAAAAGCACTGGTCCAAGTACAGATCTCTGAGGCACTCCACTGTTTATCTTTTTCTACTGAGAAAACAGATTCTGTGTTTCCTGTCTTTTAACCAGTTTTCAGTCTATGAAAGGACACCGCCTCCTATCCCATGACTTTCTAGTTTTCTTCAAAGTCTCTCATGAGGGGCTTTGTCAGACATCTTCTGAAAATCCAAATACACTACATCTACTGGTTCTCCTTTTATCCACATGTTTATTAAACCCTTCAAAAATGTAGCATTTTTGTGAGGCAAGACTTTACTTGGATAAATCCATGCTGGCTGTGTCCCATTAAACCAAGTCTTATCTCTATGTTCTCTGATTTTGCTCTTTAGAATAGTTTCCACCATTTTTCCTGGCACTGAAGTCAGGCTCACTGGTCTAAAATTTCCCAGAGCACCCTGGAGCCCTTTTTAAATATTGGGGTTTCATTATCTATCCTCCAGTCTTCAGGTACAATGGATGATTTAAATGATAGATAAAATTTTTTTATTAATAGGTCTGAAATTTCATTTTTTATTTCCTTCAGTACCCTAGGATGCATACCATCTGGTCCAGGTGATTTGCTACTCTTTAGTTTGTCAATCTGGCCTACCACATCTTCTAGGTTCACAGTGATTTTGTTAAGTTCGTCTGACTCATCACCCCTGAAAACCATCTCCAGAACTGGTATCTGCCCAACATCCTCATTAGTAAACACGGAAGCAAAGAATGAATTTAGCCTTTCTGCAATGGCCTTATCTTCCCTAAGAGCCCCTTTAACCCCTCGGACATCTAACAGTCCAGCTGACTTTCTCACAGGTTTCCTACTTCATATATATTTTTACAAGTTTCTATATGAGTTTTTGCCTCTCCGGCCAACTTCATTTCAAATTCTCTCTTAGCCTGTCTTATCAATGTTTTATATATAGCTTGACAATACTTATGCTTTTTCCTATTTTCTTCAGATGGATCCTTCTTCCAATTTTTGAAAGAAGATCTTTTGCCTAAAATAGCCTCTTTCACTTGCCTTTTAACCATGAGTGTAATCGTTTTGCCTTCCTTCCACCTTTCTTAATGTGTGGAATATGTCTGGACTGCGCCTCTAGGATTGCATTTTTAAACAATGTCCACGCCTGTTCCACAAACTTAACCTTTGCAACTGCACCTTTCAGTTTTTTCTATTTTCCTCATTTTATCAAAGTTTCCCTTTTCAAAGTTTAGTGTTAGAGCTATTGACCCCCTTCCAGTCATTAATTCAAATTTGATCATATTATGATCACTATTGCCAAGTAGCCCCACCTCCATTACCTCTTTCACCAAATCCTGCGTTCCACTATGAATTAGAGCTAAAATAGCTCCCTCTCTTGTTGGTTCCTGAACTGCTTCATGGAGCAATCATTTATTCCATCCTGGAACTTTACCTCTCTAGCATATCCTGATGTTACATTTACCCAGTCAATACTGGCGTATTTGAAATATCCCATTATTATTGCACTGCCAAAATGATTAGTTTCCCTGATTTCTCTTAGCATTTCATCGTCCGTCTCACCATTTTGGCCAGGTAGATGGTAATATATTCCTATCACTATACTCTTATCCAACACACACAGGATTTCTACCCATAAAGATTCCACTGTGTATTTAGTCTCTGGTATGATCTTTATCCTGTTGGGCTCTATGCCGTCCTAGACATAAAGTGCCCCCCACTAAGTTGATCTTCCCTATCATTGCAATATAATTTGTAGCCTGATATAATACTGTCCCATTGTTTATCCTCCTATCACCAGGTCTCTGTGATGCCAATTATGTCAATCTCATCATTTACTGCTATACACTCTTAACTCTCCCATCTTACTTCTTAGACTTCTGGCATTGGTGTACAGACATTTCAAAGTGTGTTTCTTGTTTGTATTAACAACCTGCTTTTCAGATGACAGGGAGAATTTGGAATCCTTTAGCTCAGGTGATTCTTTACTTATAAGCTCATGGACTACTTTTGCTTTATTGGATGAGTCAGTCTCAGCATTGAACTTCCATACCTGCGTTGCTCAAGGAAACGGCAAGTCCCTGCATGCAGTGGGCCCAAACCAGGACCGCTTCAGCCTGGAGCTCTCCCGTAACCCCACACTAAGGTGGGAATCCAGTTTTTGTCTTGCTGTGTCCATGTTTGCAAAAAAACCAGAAGAACTGCATTGTCAGCCAAATTCTTCTTGGAATCGACTTTTCAATTTCCTTCTGAAAGAAAAAAAGAGAAAAGATGGTTTGGGTGGGAGGTAGGGCTGACTTTTTTTATTTATCAAAAAAAAAACCATTCAGAAACTTCCAAATACTAAATGCAGGAAACATTTAGAGGCTAATTATTCAAAGGAAGCTGAACGCCTGACCTAGGCACTTGAGATTTAGGTTCCTAAAAAGTGAATTTTCATCTGAACTTAGGGGCCTAAGTTTTTTGGCTGAAAATTCACTCAGCATTAGAGGCCTGAAACTGAAGACCCTAAATTTAGCCCCTGCTGTTTCTTAACCTAAATTTAGCTGGTCAAGGCGACTTTCTTGCCTGCTTGTGGATGCTGCCATTTAATTCCTGGCATCGTGGTATCACACGTGAGGCGTGAAGCACAAGCTCGATGGCCGCTGGTCTGGGTGCTGACAGGTGTAGAGTTCCCCGGCACTGCCGATACCGCATAATCTTTGACATTTCCTCCTCCTCCGTAGGAAAACAATGGGGGGGTTATCAAACACAGAACGGTGCTGCAAAATGTGCCGGTGCTTTCAGGTGGGAAGAAACAATTTTAGGTGTAATGCTGGAAAATGTAAAAATGCTTGTTATGTCATCACATCTGTGGGGTGCCTTGAAATCCAACAATTGTTGACGGTCCGAGAAACGTGCCAACAAATGAGCAGCTCCGATAGCTTTTTTTCAGGTTACCCTCTCTGAATAAAACGGCGGGTTCATTTCCACACGACGTGTATCAAATTCTGTTGCAGTTAGCGAGGAGGAAATGTCAAAGATTATGCAGTATCGGCAGTGCCACGGAAGTCTACACCTGTGGGCACCCAGACCAGCGGCCATCGAGCTTGTGCTTCACGCCTCGCGTGTGATACCACGATGCCAGGAATTAAATTGCAGCATCCACAAGCAGGCATGAAAGTCGCCTTGACCAGCTCTACCGACTGCCATTCCCAATGGGTCATTTACTTACTGCTCTGTTCCGCTCATTAATTTATATAGGGCGCTCAGCCAGAAAAATGAAAATCAGACTCCCTGAACCCAAACGTTTTATTAACACTCAGGAGGGCCACGCTCCCTGCGTGGCTCACTGTATTCAGAAGTGTCACTCTTTTGCTGATCTACGTTGGACCAATCTTGAACAGTTTTGCCCCCCTCGGGGCGGGAACATAAATGCAGT
Organism: Rhinatrema bivittatum; assembly: GCF_901001135.1. NCBI lineage: Eukaryota > Metazoa > Chordata > Amphibia > Gymnophiona > Rhinatrematidae > Rhinatrema > Rhinatrema bivittatum. Next base: position 198,930,937 of record NC_042622.1, on the reverse strand, counting down.
TTTAAAAAGATGTGAGCAATCCTGGATTTTTTTCTTTGCCTTCTATAGCTCCTCATGGGCTTAATGAGAAAATAGAATGGCACTCTCTGTAATGGCATCCGCTATAGTTTCCATTGTGTCGTATTTACAGTGATTTGTCTTTGCGCCTCACTCACGGGCCGATACCCGCCATTGGACGCGCATTTTCCCTTACCCGTTATTCAGTAAGGGGCTGAAAACGCGCGTCCAACCCGCCGAACCTAATAGCACCCTCATCATGCAAATGAATGTTGATGGCCCTATTAGTTATTCCCGCGTGATTCACAAAGCAAAATGTGCAGCCAAGCCGCACATTTTGCTTTCAGAAATTAGCGCCTACTCAAAGGTAGGCACTAATTTCTTCGGGCACCGGGAAAGTGCACAGAAAAGCAGTTTTTACTGCTTTTCTGTGCACTTTATATCATGGAGATATTAAGTTGGAGGTCCCGAAGGGTACAAAAAAAAGAAAAAAAAATTTGAAGTCAACCGGTGGCTGTCGGGTAGAAAACCAGACGCTCAATTTTGCCGGCGTCCAGTTTCCGAGTCCGTGGCTGTCAGCGGACTCGAGAATCGACGCCGCAAAATTGAGCATCGGCTGTCAAACCTGCTGACAGCCACCGCTCCGGGCCAAAAGGAGGCGCTAGGGACATGCCTCCTTTTGCCCATTTCTACCGCCGAGCCTCATTTACCTCGGACTTTACTGAATCGGCCCGTCAGATTGGTGAGAAGAGGCCATGACTGACAGTTTCTTTCCCGTGCACGTTCCTTTAAGATGGCGAGTGACAGCATTTGTCTTTCTTGTCAAAAATGCCACAGGAACTAGCGCTGCTCCTTTGCTATATATTCAGGCTTACAAGCTCTAAGTAAATCCATACAACTTGGGTTGCTATAATGTATTCATTTATTTAAGTGAAAGAAGTACTCACCTTTCAAAGGTCTGTGTCTGCACGACTTGAGAGTTTCAAAGATATGCTAGTCTCGTTTTCATTTTGCAATGCTGTTCACTGCCTTCACATTTTGCTCCAGGATATAATTTGAGCTTTGACTTCTGTCCATTCCTGTGTGCTAACCCTGACCCCTGACGAAGATGTAAATCTCGCAACGCCACAGCGTCGGGTGAATTAAGAGACGGCACTCTAAGTCTGGCCGGTTCCTGTGGATTTAGGGAGTTGTTTAAAAGCTCATATTTTTGTTCTTCTGTCTGGAGCCTCAAGATACATTTCAGTTTACTAACTTTGCTCTGTACACCTTCAGCAAGAAGATTTTTTAACTGCATAGCAAAATAATTTCAAAAAAAATATATACCTGGGATTCACGGTTATTGAACTTGTCCCAGGTCAATGATTATAAATATATATAGGCACTCACTCGGTTTATAAGACATAGGACACTGCATTCAGTGGTGCAGTCTAAGTGCCATATTATATGAGGTCCTTTTAAGCAAAGTGATTGCATACAAGAATATTTGCACTACCTTGCCTCTCTGGGTGAAATTTTGATTTGTGCTGTAGGTGCGTGTACAGCAGTGACAGGCATACGTTTTGTAAGACTTAAGATGGGAGGCATTGATCTGCCAAGTTCAACCTTTTCTGTGTGTCTTGCACGCCTGTTGTAGATTCTGGTTTCACACCTGCCGGTGCACATTGATCTTAGCAGCTAAAAATAGACCGGTTGCTTCTATCTGGCTATGAAAGAAGCCCTGGTGAAGTCTGAGAACAGCTTGAGCAGATCTGTGAAATAAGTCCACGAGAACAGAAAGATGAAGGTGACGGGGCTAGACATCATCTGGAAGGAGCTGCATTTTCTCATGGGATATCTCAAGGGATAATTTTTCAAGTTGACACATGTCCTGGCTGTAGGTGTTAATAACAGTGGTGGTGATCATGAAATACTAGCTTCAGCCTGGTAAATAACAGTCCTGCCAGTTTCTGCTCCTGCATCTTGACTGAGACGTACAACTCCCCTGCATTTAGAAAGAGAATGTATTCATTCTCCCTCTCTCTTCTGCCAAAAAATATTCTTCTTGTTCAGTGAGACTTTGTAATATGACCTATCGTACATTCCTATTACAGATAATCCTAAAATGTCCCTCAGAATAGCTTTTGGAAAACAAGATGTCCTGATTTTGGCATCTCCCGACCACGTCACTCTTCAGTTTTATTTATTTAATTATTGACTGAGGGATTGATTGGTCTGCAATCTCCCCTTGCACTTTTGGGCTTGCAGCTCAGTTGGAACTGATCTCTGCTGGGAGCCTTCATTTTCACCCACCTGGGAGGTTGTCCCCTATGCTAGCCCCAGCTCTTTTAGCTGGGGCAGAAAGCTGCCTTGGCTCCTGCCCCTGCCCCCCAGCCAACCTGGGAAGTAGAAGACACGACCTGGCAGTTGAGCCCGGGTCTTCTGCGTGGCAATGCACATCAGTTGCCACTGCGCTGCCGAGCCTGCTTTTCTTGATCGCTGCAGGTGTAAAAGTCAGGTCTGTGCCTACGTGGTGAATTATTAATTCAACAGATGAATTCTTCACGTTAAATTATGATGTCCTTACCTAAACCTCCAAGACTATCTCAGTTTAGCAAAATACAAGACAAAGACATGCATGGTTGCAGCAAACCCGAGGAACCATAACGAGACACAGTGTTCCTGCAGTTAAATTACGTTCCCTAATGTAAACTGGGGTCCTCTGCTTGATCTTGTGTTCCTTCCAATGCTGTTTATCCATCCAGCACAACACCAAAAATAGCCTTTTTATCTAAAAGTATTTTAGCATTGAATGCGGAGCAGATCAGTGGTCATGCATTGTACATTTTTGGAACAGGGATCTCAGATTAACATTTTTTACACCAGATGACAGGGCGTGAACCGTAAATGTAGACAATGATAAAGATTAAGCCTGGACCACAGGCTTTTTGAAACTGATTCAGGAAAGTGGACATCGGAAGGCAAATTCATTTAATCCAGACGTAAATGGAACATTGGTGCTGATCTGGGAAAGCTCAACCATTCTTTTCTATATAATATGAGGGTAGTTTTCCGAACCATTTACCTGGGGTTAAATTGTCCTGTCTGAAAATTGTGCAGCTCCACTCGGATAGACGTATGTGCTGGATTTCTCAGCATGCGCACTTTTAGCCGGGTTGGGCAGAGGAATCCCCGGGGAAGGGGGTGGGGGGGGGCATTTGTTTACTCTGGAGAAGTAAAATAGCTTGCATGTGTGACATTTTCAAAAGGTTGTGCACTATTTTCAAAAGTATGTCTGCCTCAGTCACCTGCACACATAGCATGCTTTTAATGCAGGGCACGTGCTTTGCACTAGCTGATTTTCAGAGAAACTACCTGGGTAGATTCTCTTTGAAAATAGGCTTCAAAGTCCACATAGTAAAAGTGCCCAGAAATGTGGCGGCTATGCAGCTTGTTTGGAAAACTGTTGGCTGTAGTTCATAAATCCTATTTAATGTGCAATTGGAAGAAGCTCAGCCCAGAGACCAGTATTTCAGCTGGAAGCTAAGCTGCCTATTAAGGAGCAAGGATAAGCAGCTCGGAATCTATCTAGCCCTTAGGATCCTGCCAGGTACTTGTCTACCTGGATTGGTCACTGTTGGAAACAGGATACTGGGCTTGATTGGACCCTTGGTCTGACCAATTTGGCATGTTCTTATGTTCTTAAGGAGGCAAGGAATTGGTGGAAGATCCAGATGTGTCGACAGCAGAATAGGTTTCGGAAAAAATACTTTGCTACTAGACTATTAAATTGCCTTTTGTGATTGTTTTTCTTATTCATTTTTTTTCCACAATAGATGTGGGTTTTTTGATGTATATTTATAGGACTGGAAAAGTCTAGATATTTATATGTAACTAGATCACTGGCTCTTGACTCCCAAGTCTGTACTAGGCGCTTTACTGTTCTACTGAATTATTTTCCATAAAAGAACCAACTGCTTTGGCTTGTTCGTTTTGGGTTTTTTTGACAAACACACTAGGAGGGTAATTTTTCGTAGGCATTTGTGCGGGTAAAATGGTGGTTTCCCCTCAGAAAGGGCCTATCATGAAACTGCCCGCCCGATATGCAGGTGAACCTACGCACATAGGTCATGGGTTTGCCTGATCTAAGGGAAACCTGGAGGTGTTCCTGGGGGCAAGGCTGGGGATGGGGTTTTTGGCACTTGGGCACGGATTTTTGCATTTTCAAAAGTATATGTGCGTTAAAACTTCAAGAAAATTTCCCACACGAGAAATAGCCGGTGCATGCGAAGTTTTGCTGTGTTCCTGTTCAAAGCAAATCTATGCGTGTAGGTCCGCTTTCAAAATTGATGTAACTTATGAGCGTAGTTGCTAGCTAAGTTGGGCAGGCGGGTATAAAATGAAATTACTGACCAAAGGTTCTCCTGTCGCTTTTGGTTTTGATTTATCTTCAGGTAATTTTCAAAGAGTTATGCGGGGTTGTGCGTGCAAAATTGACAAATCTGCACGTATATGGGGGGATGGGGAATATGGAGGGTTATGGGGTTTGGAAGCATGTACGCAAATTGCTATTGTGTAAGCAGTATTATGCACACACATTACCAAACTTGTCTGTGCTCTTGTACACCTAATTGTTTCAGGCAATTTTAATTGGACCTCTCTTATGCCTGCACTTTTTGGGTGGGAGGTTTGGGTGAATTGGTTGGGGTTCAGGGTGAAGTGCGGGAGTATCTAGGTGAACTGATGGAGGTACTGGCAAAATGATGATTTTAAGTTTGCATGTGAGTGTGTATTTTCAGAAGCGGAGTACACACATACAAGTACATTTTTAAAAACCCGGCGCGCGGAAATCCTGGGAGATATGTGCGTGGCCGGGCTGAGCACATTTTCCAAACAGCCCGGCCACGCATGGATCTCCCGGGACGTGCGGAAGAGCTGGGGTTTTGAAAAGGGGCGGGCTGGGGGACCATAGGGAAAGTTAGTTCCAAAACAAAAAAGAAAATGGTTAGTTAGGGTGGGTTTAGGGGTTGTGGTGGAGAGGGGAAAAGGAAGAAAGGAAGGTTAGATAGGGGGATAGGGAAGTTCCCACCCAGTCCACTCTTTATAATGGAACGGACTGAAAGGGAACTGGGCAAAGGCTCGATTGCAGTTGCTGCGTGTGTTTAAAAAAATCCCCCCCCCCCCGCGTGCATGCGTGGGCACCCGCGCGCACACAGATACAAAATCGGGTGACCATGTGGGCGCGGGCATCGGATTTCATAACATGCGCGCGGCGACACGCACATGTTACAAAATCAGTGCATCCCTTTAAAAATGTGCCCCATAGTTTGCAAAATGCCTACCTTGGCATTTAATTCTGGGTTATCATGCGCAAATTGTTACAGATATTATGCACATGATATATACTCGTGTATTTTTATCAAATGGGTAGAGGAAGTGTGTGTGCTTCTACATTTCAAATGTATGCATGTACTGAAACTTATGGGCATACAAGCGCTGCAGAAATACACAGTGCTTTATAAACTGTACGGCTTCTGCCACACAGTTTATAAACTAACATGCATCTCAGCACATCCACTTATGTGCACAAATGGTCTACAGCAGATAGTTTTGAAAGTTGGACATATTATGTTGGGGGTTTTTGGTTTTTTTTTAACATTTGTTGTACATCACTTTGCGTTGACCTGGAAAAATGATTTATTAATCAGATAAAATAAAATTGACCTTTTATGCCTCATCTAACATGGCCAGTAAGTTGGCTGATTAGCAGACGCCAGCCTCTAGCCACAGAGCTGAAAGGGGCAGACAGCTGATCCAGCAGTGTCCACCGCTTGCCACCTCAAGAAGGAATGGAAGGGGCCGAGTAGCTGCTGCCTTAATCTGCACACTCCTGCTGCGGAGGGCGCACGGTTTGAGTTCCTGTTTTGCATGCGGACATTGGGAACGGAGTCAGAGTGCCATGCAGCGGCAGACACTGGGGGGGAGGAAGCACGCTACAGTGCAAGCTGGAAACGAAAGTGTGCTGCTTAGAAAATGGGAGCAGCTTTCTGTCCGCCAGAGTGGAGGAAGCCACATGCTCTTCCTTTTTTTTCAGTAATGAGCTACTTCCAGTTTCCAAAGTTAGAGCATCAACTGAATAAGGAAGAAAGATATCATGGCATTCTTTGCCCAAACAGTCTGAAAGCCACATGATATGGATGAACAAAACTGGTGAGAATAAATAGAAGGCAGTCAGGCCTGCTGTCAGGCACAATCACAATATCCATATTATTGCTTAGTGTTATAGCTGGTGAAACTGAAGCCTGTTGAGACATGGCGACTTGTCAAAGATTGCGCCAGGAGTTAGCAGAAGAGCTGGGATCTGATGCGAGACATCCCTCAGGGAAGGAGGTGTGACCGTGCGGTTAGACTAATGAATTTCAAGCCAGCAGGGTTCATGGTTTGTGCGAGTTCAAATCTTTGCTGTCCCACTGACTTGGGCGAGCCATTTCACGTCTGATTTCATTTATCCACCTGTCATTCGATAAAAAGTTTCTTCTTCCGCTCAGAAGCTCTCAGGTATTGAATCAGACTTTGCACCCCAGAGCTGGCTGTATGCATATTTCTGAGATGTAAAATTGTGCAGTGCATTGCGATCCTGACCGGATGAAAAGCATTACATAAACCTGGATCTTAATTGTTGCCATCACTGCTTGTTTGAAGCTCTGACGCTGGATCATGCTTCTTCCTTGAAGACCCCTTGCAATGTCAGATATTGTACCATTGGAATTGCTCTTTGCTTTGGGTTAGCACTGTGCGTGCTGTGTAAAGGAGACAACTGGTTCAGAGCTTAGCGCTGCTGACTAGGGGTCAGAATAGTTATAGTTTGGATTCTGTCTGTAGGGATGTGCATGGAAAGAACTTTGATTTTGTTTTTCTTTGACTATTTTTTTTTTAAATTTTATTTATGCTTTATAGCCCATGCTAAACCCACTTATCAAATGCTAAATCATTGTATCATGCACTAAAATGCAGAAATAAAACAAAAATCTGTTGGGGGGAGGGGGGGTTTGTATCGTTTCGAATCGGAAACAGCATGACACGAAACGAAATTACTAATGTAGTCCATGTTTTTAATGTTGTTTTAATGACTGCAAATCCCTAGCTTCCTGTGGGGAAGAATTCAAAGTACAAAACGTTGTAGCTCAGGAGCAGAAAACAGTGCTAGTGTGAAAACAGCAAACTCGAGACATTAAAACATGTGTAACCTTCCCTTTCATCCTTTATGCCTTTGGGCAAATCCCTTTGACTTCCTGCATTATAGCTCACCTTCCCCCAACTGCAGTTGAGTAATCATTATACTGCACTGCCATAAACTATGACAGGGTGAATTATATTACAAGGACATAGATGTCGAGATTGAAAGAAGACCATGAAGTTCCACTTTTTGATTGCGTGATGGCTATCTTAAGATGACCAGCTGACTCTGTTCTTTCAGCAGGGGATGATTCAGTCCGGGTATTACATCCACTGCATGCATGCACTTGGCACTCCTACTTTTCTCAAGGAAATCTGAATTACAAGTCAGTGCAGGCAAAACGAGTCGACTGGATTTAAACTGGCGTCAGTTGGCGACCCTAGAGTCCTGAAAAAAACGGTACATCTGTAGTCAGTTGGGCAGTACAGGAAGGAAATGAAAAGCCCATCCTGAGATACAGCCATGCTCACAAGTCCTTGGCATTACTCTTCCTTGGAGTATAATTATGTTGTCGAATATGTTATATTGTCATAGCTTATGGCAAATGCAGTATAATGATTGCTAAGGGGTGTGCTGTTTTTGAAACGACATAGACGATACTAGTGACATTGTCGTTGTTTCAAATCACTTTCTAAACTAATCGATAGAAAAATGAATTTTTGTGTTTTATTTTCTATTGTTTTGTTGTGCTTATCGGTTTCCCGGAGAAACATATTAACCTAAGGGATCCTGGAGACCTCCTGTCCCATCCCTGCCACCCTTGGAAGTGGTGAAAGTTTCCCCAAAAAGGGGGTCAGGCTGCCCTTTGCCCCTATCATATCACAGGGGCTACAGCTTCCATTGGGAAGCTCCTGTCATTTCATGGGGCAAAGGGCGGCTGGCACCATTTTTCAAAATGGCGACCACTGGGTCTGGGAGCGGAAGATTTGCACCCACTAGGCCACCAGGATGATTTTGGTAAGTCTGGGGGGGGGGGGTTTGGAAGGGTAGACTAGGGTGGGTAATGTGGGACTGGCTGCTGTGGGGGGGGGGCTATTTTTTTTAAACAAAAGGGGAGGGAACGGGGATTGGGGACAGGACATAGGAATGGGGGTTTTTTTTCCACTAATGCTACCTTTTTGGGGGGAACTTTGGATGCTTCCAGGGATGGTGAGGGAGTGGGACAGGGGTCTCCAGAGACCCTGGGGGTCAGACACTTGGGTTTTTTTTCCTTGTTTTTGTTTTTGAAAATAGCATGCACTATTTTCTGAAACGAAACACCAACAACCTCCCCCCCCCCCCAAAAAAAAAGCATTCTCACGAAATGAGATGAGAATCTAAGCTACAGTTTTTTTTGCTGTGCACACCCCTAATGATTACTCAGTTACAGTTGGGTAAAGGTCTAATGCAGGAAGTCAAAGGGACTTCCCCAAAGGCAGGAAGGATTAGCAGAAAGGCGTTTCTTCTCTCCGAGCCTGTCTGGTATTGTCCTTCTAGGCAGCATGCAGCCAGCCCCTCCTTATGATCCCGTTGCACCAATTTCCCTCTGCATTAAGGAGCTGAAGTCCTACCTTCTTGTTCCTTGTCTTTCCATGTGTAATAGGTGTCGGTCACTGCTCGGGAAGATGTCCCATCCTTCGGGCCTCCTCTGCCAAGCCCACCCATATTTCAGAAAGTAAGTAGCTCGACGCCGGCATGCCATCGGGAAATGTTCCTTCACAGAAAGGGTGGTGGGCGCGTGGAACGGCCTTCGAAGGGAGGTGGTGGTGGGGCTAACACCCACACTGCAGAAAACCCTGGGGTTAGCACCGAGGAGCCTTTACTGGTGGACAAGTGAGAGGCGGCCAAGCTAAGTGAGATACTGCAGCAGAAAGGGAAACAGAGGCAAGCTACGTGGAACTTTCCAGTCTTTGTCTGCCATCATAGTCCATGTCTCCGTGTGGTGTGTTATAACTGCATCTGAGCACTCCTGCTTCTTTTAAAGAGAGCAGAGGTAGGCAACTCCGGTCCTCGAGGGCCGCAGACAGTTCTGGTTTTCAGGATGTCTGCAATGAATATGCATGAGATGTATTTGCACGCAGTGTCTCGTGCACATTCCTTTGGATATCCTGACAACCAGGCTTGTTTGCGGGAATTGAGGGCTGGAGTTGCCTATCCCTGATTTGCATCATTTAAACTACCGATGTGCCCGCTTCTGGTTTTTCTTGTTTCATCTCTTGATCTTATTCCTAGGTTACCTCTCCTTTTTTTTTTGCCCTGTTTATTATGTTTTCACACTCAATTGGAATAAAAGATGTGGACCTTTTTATTGTGGTGGTTTAGCCCTGTTTTTAAGACCTCCCTTCCCTGGAGTTCTCCCTTCGGCTGTTCGTGCAATGAATGCATCCCGATGATACCTGGACGAGATGCTGGTAAAGCTCCCAGGTTTACTTAGATGTCCGATGCTTGGCAGGGCATTGTGGAAACTTGACATGCTAAAATTTTCACAGCAAGGAAATACAAACTGAGGAGGAAGAATGTAACGATTTTATTTTTGAAGGGTATTTTCTCTTGACGTGGTCCCTTTTCGTATATGTTGCAGTTAGATAGCCCATGGCTAGAGCCAGCTGTCTAATAACTCCCAGAATCAGCTGCAGCATGCAGCTGCTGAAAGCTTCTCGCAGGGCACCTTGACCAGCTGTTGTTCACAGCGGTCAGCTGGCCCCGACTTCCAACGTGGCATGTCGGCCCCCCCCCCCCCCCCCCTTCCTCCAGAGTAGGTAGGACCGCAGCGCCGGCAGCCAGGACTTCCTGCGACCGTAGTGCTTAAGCCTACTAGAGCCCACTACAGTTCCCATAAGCTTTTGTTTGTTTGGTTGTTTTTGTTTTTTTTAAGAAATATCAATGTTTTTATTTCATAGTTGAGATTACTTGTATTTCCTGATCCTCCACCGCTTTCAGTGGAGCCACCTGCAGATTTCCAAAAGAAATGGGGAACTTTCTAGCATTCTGTGCAGAAAGGGAATCATCTATGTGCAATGACAGACTGACTCTTCTGTGTTTGAATTCAGGGAAAGGATGTGTAAATTTTGGCAAACACCTGATCCACCATTAGCCAGCCTGTGCTTCAGGCTAGAATTCATGCCAGAATTTAGTGAATCTCTAATTAACTTTGCAAGATAGAATGCAGAGCCAACAGTTGGAAGTACTGTCTAATGAAGGAGATAGATCACACTAATCTGTAAGTAAGATGGCGGCTGCAAGCTCAGGGGGGGGATGAAGAAAAGAGGATTTATATTAAGACAATCAACAAGGACTAAATTGCACAGGCTGGGTAAACAAATAAGCGTGGGAGTAGCTTCCTTACTGCGGCGGTTACTACCCCTAACCAATTAAGCTTGATACTTCACTTTTATGCAGCTCCAGCACTGCTCTCTACATCAGTGGCAGGGGTGGAATGAAATTAGAACCAAAAAGTTACCAATAAGGGCCCTGACCTCAGCGGTCAGAGTAACAGATAAGTATGAGAAAAATAACTGTGAAAGCTTGCTGGGCAGACTGGATGGGCCGTATGGTCTTCTTCTGCCATCACTTCTATGTTTCTATATGTTTAAACATTATTTTTGCATAAATAACAGGAGTCGTTTTTAAAAAGAAAACTAGCAAAGGGTGAATTTGAGCTTTTATACCTTTCCCTTTATGCTTTAAAGCTTCTAACATTTCTGTGTGTGTGTGTTTCTCCTTCCCAGAACCAGGAGTTTCGGGAGTTTTTGCTGACCAAACTCATCAACGCTGAAAATTCCTGCTGCAAGTCTGACAAGTTTGCAAAGCTGGAGGTAAAGATGGCTGTGAAATGTGAGGCCTTGCAACTCATGGCCGTCCCAGGGAGACCCATCGCCATCCCCTTAGCGTAGAGTGTATTGTACTACAATCATTTCTGTATCCTGAAAGTGAGAAGAAAACATTCTGAATGCCAGTCTACAGTTCTGTGGGGCTAGCACTGAAAGTCAAATATGCCAGGAGGCTTCACTCTACGATCGCCAAAAAAGAAAGCTGTTGATTTTTTGCTAAACAGTTGCTCCTCTGTTTGTTCCCTACCAGTTATGACTTCGAAAACTTATCCAGCTAAGTTACAAGGATATTCAGCGGCACTTCTGTGCCGCTGAATATCTGCATATAAAACGTTACTTAGCTGGATAAGTGTTATCTGGCTAAGTCTAGACCTGCTATTGAGCACCTCTAGTTTAGGGGGTTAACTTATCCAGCTAAGTTACAAGGATATTCAGCGGCACTTCTGTGCCACTGAATATCTGCATATAAAACGTTACTTAGCCGGATAAGTGTTATCTGGCTAAGTCTAGACCTGCTATTGAGCACCTCTAGTTTAGGGGGTTAACTTATCCAGCTAAGTCTCAATGAGGCCAATATTCAGTTGGCCTTTGGTTGAGAAGGTATCCGGCTACTGATAGCCGGATAATTAGTTCCATCTATTCAGCTGGATAAATGTCCGGCTGAATATACCTGCTTAAAGTGATCTGACTACATGTAGCCAGATAACTTAAAAACCTAACCGGCTTTGTTTGAATACAGTACAGTTTACACTTCCAGTGCAGCTTTGACAGAGGCTGCACTGGACGTCGCCGGGAGCAGCTAAGTTCGGACCCCGCTCCCGGTAGGGTTTTTAAGAGTTTGGGGGTGGGGGGGATGGGGGAGGGTCCAAGGGGGGGGGGGCGGAGGTGCGGCGGACAGTTAATGAAGATGGTAGGAGTGGGGGTGGGGGGTGGCGGTCATCATTGCAACTCGACAGGAGGGAAGGGGGAAAGTCAGCAGCGGTGATTGAAGTGGAGCATGCAAGGCCGCTGTGGCCTCTGTAAAAAATAAAATCGATGATGGGAGTAGGAGGAAATTGGGCCACAGTGCCCTGTACTTCAGCTGCTTTTTTTTTAAGTTTCACAGTGCTACTACTTACCCAGAAATCTTTTGAAGATAGTAAGTAGCCAGTCATCCGGCCAGAAGCAGGTCCAGAGTTATCCAGCTAACCTAGCTTGGATATACCTGATATTCAGTTAGGTTAGCCGGATATCTCAGCCCCTCCCCAGAACACCCTCAAAACACTCCTCTCTTATCCGGCTAAGTCCTAGCTGGATATCAAGTTACCCGGCTAGAAATTAGCCAGATCAGGGCTGAATATAGCTGGATAAGCGACTTATCTGGCTATCTAGCCGGCTGCTGAATGTAAGCGGATATTCAGTGGCCACTAGATAATAGGATAAGTCCTCCTCATGCTGATAAATGTCGTTTGAATATTGGGCTCCCTGTAACTTGGCCAAATGTTATATCCGGCTTAAGTTACTTAACTGCCAGCTTTGAATACTGACCTCGTTAATATTAAAACGAGTTAGCACAAATCATGCGAAGTGATGCTGAAACTTAATTGTAATGCCGGGAAGTTTTAGCTTTAGCGTTCTGTGGCTAAAATTCAAGCCCCGAGGAAGGGTTTCTCTCTTGCCCCCTGAGGCAGGACCTCACTGAGGATGGATGGATCCTCACTCCCTGAGGCAATTCACGTCAGCCATTACAAAAACTGATATCAGCTCCTTCCTTTCTGCCCTTTAATACACTGGGGCTTAAACAGGCTGCTGCTGTCCACGTTAAAATCAGCACGTTAGTTCTCATTAACACTGGATTTTAATGCGGTTGTTATATGAAATGTACGCAAATTTGAATTTCTTGAGTACTATTTTACAGCACTCTGAAGTATTCCCCAAAGATCTGATAATAGTTGTCCAATCTATTTCAGTATCCAATTACTTGTTAAAGGAAGTGATATTAACCTGCTCCCTTTACGCGTTTAAGGACCGAACACGGGCTGCTCTGCTGGACAATCTCCACGATGACCTCCATGCCCAGACACAGGCCATGTTAGGGCTGGGTCCGGAGGAAGACAAGCTGGAAAACGGAGGCCATGGGGGATTCCTGGAATCGTTTAAGGTACACGAGAGGTTTCAAGATGGGCAAAATGGTGGGATGGGGGGAGGGCAGTATTCTTAATTGTTTTACCCACAGCAGTGGGGGGTCTCTGAAAATTGCCTACCCTCTCTGAAGGTAGAAGCATTCACGCAGTGCCACTGCAATGCACACTTTAACACAGGGAGGAGGCGTCGCTCTTGGAGATGGAGTCTGGGGGGGGGGGAGGGGTGGGCACCGATTCCCGCCCGCCTGAAATCTGGCTGGGAGAAAGCCGCCCGTGCAAATAGCAGGTGCAAGTCTGCGCCCAGACGTTTTCCAATATCATTTTTCAAAGGAAAGCCTAACCTTTGAAAATTGGCCTAAAGTATGTAGGAGAAAAAGTCGCTCGCAGGCTTTACAGCCCTGTGCACAGTTTAAAAGCTGCCCTCTTCCAAATAAAGGAAGTGGAGAAAATTTCATTTGAGTTTCGCTGGCTTTCAAAGTGGAAAAGTGGATTTACTGAGCGTTTATCCAAGAGAATGCATGTAAAACTCTCTCATTGCACTTACATCAGCCCTTTGCAGGGCGTAACTCGTGCAAGTAAATTTAGGCGCACACTTTTTAAAATCAGAAGTATCAGTGGGAATCCCCACACTACATGTAACCGGATATCTTTAGGCGAATATATTCAGCGAGATGTTTGTCCCGCTGAATATCTGGGACAAGTTTTCCAGTCCTTTCATTGGCTTTCTAAATATTGGCCTGTGTATGTGTGTTTATGTATACAGAATGTAAATACAGAAGCATCATATTACTAAATATATTTCTGTTTACCTACCCCCCTGTGGTTGTGAAATCCCACTTTAAAATCATTTAATCTGGATGTTAGAGGCTAATTCCTTATTAATAGGATTTAGGTGCTGTTTAAATGGATATTCTTCTTGCAGAAAGGAGCTGTTTGCCCATAATCCTACTTAGCAAGTAATACCTTGTACTCATTAGACCAGATGCACTGCAGGGCTTTCCTCGTTTTCTGTCGGTGGGGAAAAATGCTTTGTACATCTGGCCCATTTTAGAGATAAGAAAAGAATAAAAAATGAAACTTACAATTTCATCAGAACAAGACTTCATTAAAAACGCCCTTCAGAAACAAATTGAATACTAAGGCAATGCTGGAGTTTCTGCGGGGGGGGGGGGGGGGCGCGGAGCTATGGGAGGAGGGGGGAATGTGTGCACCAGAGGCAAGAGGGACGAGCTGCACACCACCCATCCCAATTCTCTATCCTTCCCCGTCCTCAGAAGTGCCCGCACACTCCCTCCCCTGGCCAGTGGTGGGCCAGTGCCGTTCCTCAGTGCGGCGGCGAAGCCACAGGCGCCGTGCAGCCAGGGGACACGGAAGAGGAGCCCCGAGGAGAGGCGGATGCCGACCACAAACGTTGCTCTCTCTCTCTCGCTCATTAACAGTGGTCCACCAGTGGTTGAATGCAGGAAATACAACAGGTCTGGCACTTATCGCAATTTGTGCTAACTTAGCTCTTCGCATAGGTAATTAGCGCAAATTGCGATAAACTATATATTAGCATAAAACACGCCCCTTTTGCTATCGCATGCAATACTTATCGCATTTTGATAAATCCAGGCCTTGGTTAGCTAAACTCAGGTCCACAGATAGTGAATTTAAATTTAGCTGCTATTCCTGTGCACCCAGGCCACCAATGTCCTCCCTTCCCCCTGAAACCCAGATATCTTAATCCCGCTTTCACACCCCAGTGTCACCAAATGTCCTAAAAAAGTTCTCAAACAGAAACATTGAGGCCGATTATTCAGTGCTACTTATCCAGCTAAGTGGTGGCAGCTGAATATCCGGCTATGTTAAGCGGTCTCCACTTAGCTGGATAAGTGCCCATATTCAGACTTATTCGGTTAAGTTAATCAGATAAGTTAAAGCTGCTCAATAGCAGGTTAAAAGTTAGCTGGATACGACTTGACTGGCTAAGTAGTGATTTTGGGGGTTTTTTTTAATTTTATTTTTATCATTTCAAACATTACAGCAAGATACTACTTACTTACAGAAAATGGAAATGCATTAAATCGAATGCATACAAGCACAAAATCCTAACATTTAATCCTCCATTTTTGAATTCCCCCGAAAAGAAAGTTTTTCAGAAAAGGGGCAGAATATAAAGGGAGTATTCAAGTAACATATTTGCTAGAATCAGGCTTAACGCTTAATAAAGACATTCATTTTCTTTATGATCCTCATACTAAGGCTAATTAACGGAGGGAATAACAACCCTCCTAGCATTTAGGAAGGATTTTAACTGCTCGGGGTAGAAAAAAATAAAACATTCTGTTGGAGACTTTACGACACACTTGCAAGGATATTTTAATACATATGAGAACCCTAAAGCAGCTACTTGTGGCCTTAAAGCAAGAAATTCTCTTCTCCTGTCCTGTGTGACAGGAGCAAAATCAGGAAAAACACGTATCTGAAGGCCTCTAAAGGGTAGCTCTATATTTCTAAAATATCTCTTCATGGTTTCCGCAACATCGCTTTCTATTATAAAAGAGACCATTAATGTTGCACATTCATAGAATTCAGCTGATGAATCTTCTAAGAATCTGGTTAAATTCCCTTTATTTTCACTTCCTTGTAATATATCCCTATTCCTAGATAACACAGGTAGGTAATATATTTTATTCACTGAGGGGCATTCTCCCTCCTGGAATTTCAAGATTTCCATAATGTATTTTTTTAAGTGAGATAAGGGAGTTCACCAACTATCTTTGGAAAGTTTAAGAACCTCAAGTTTAAATGTCTTGAGTGGTTCTCAAGATGTTCCAGTCTCCTCGAAACCACGTTAATCTCCTTCACGACCTTAGCATTACGTACTTGGGTTTTCTTTAGTCCAGCTTCCACTGTTTCCAGTCTAGGCTTAATTTCTTCTAACTGTGTATCGTGTGTATCCAACGAGGGGTGATAGGGGGGTGAGCAGAAATCACATGTGAGTTACTGTGGTCTGTTTTGTGCATCCAGTAAGTAATGCGTTGGAGGAGGGGAGTGCTGGGAGGGAAGGGTATGGTGCTGAAGATCTCGTACATGCTTTCCTGCTAATGAATTGAAACACATCCAGCTGGAAGTCTGAGATAGTCCAAAAGATTTTATCTCAGGCGTGTGTTCAGTTAACTACTAAAGAAATAAATTATTCCTAAAGACTGTATTAAACCTCTTTGCATATGAATGCTATATTCTTGGAGCAGACTGGATATTTGCAGAAGCCTGCAAAATTGAAAAAGCTTCTTAAATGAATGCTGGCCAGTGACCGATCATCTTGCAGATTTTGGTAAACAAGGTCCAAAGGCATATTATAAAAATACCGTTGGGTAGCGCTGCATTCTGATTGGTTTGTTAGGTCCCGCCCCCCCCCTACTGCCCTTCCCAGTATTCCTAGGCACATTGGCTGAAGCATTAGCCAGTCCCAAGGATTGGTTGAAAGGAAAGCACAAGTTCTTCATCATTTGTAGTGGTTTCTGGCCACTTTCCTTGTGACAATCCAGGAAGAGTTAGACACAGAGAACTTTTTCATATCCTGATTTTGTCTCTCAGTGGAAGAATTACCTTTTCCCCGGTGGCAGCAGACAGCACTGCACAACTGTTTTCTGGCCTAGCCTACGTGTCTCTCCATGCTCTTAGGCACACTGAATCTCGTCTGCCACCTGTCATGATAGAGTCAATTTGTAAGCGGATGCTGTGCTGTACAGAAGGTCATTATTAGTTGGAGCTGGTGGGCATGAACTTGAAAGTAAAGAATGGGGATTACTGGGAGAGGATGGCAGAGCTGGGCTCTTGTAACACTGGGGTTAATAGAAAAAGTTCTTGTTGTGGTAATCCACCTCCAGCCTCTTCCGTGAGCAAGTCTGTAGAGCCCGTCACATTGCCCATTTACCCATCCTCCCGGAATATCCAGGTCCTTTTAAGAACATAAGAAATTGCCATGCTAGGTCAGACCAAGGGTCCATCAAGCCCAGCATCCTGGGATCGAACAAGTGAAGTAGTTTGGTGCCATCTGTGAAAATGGCCATGTCATCTTTTGGTTCCCGCTTGAAGATCCTACTGTAAGGTTAAGCAGCAGGGCTTCCTTGAGGCCCGCCACTGTGCCATTTGAAATCATTTCCAGAACCTTGTTTGAGCCTGCCCATCCTGCCAGTTTTCAGTGTGTTGTCAGCACCTCATGTGTCCATCTCCGAGGGTGGCGTGGTCACTGCAGAACTGCACTCTTCTGCCTGCTTCCTTATATTTCAGGCCAGATTTAAGGATTGCCAAAACTGTGAGATTTCTGCACAAGCAATTCATTTTTCCCATTTGTGACAACTCCAAGGTTTGTGCAAGAAGCTATGCAATTTATACCGAGCTGCAAAAGAAAAATATTGCACAAAGAAATCAGCAAGAATAATGCACAAGTTTTGCCCGAGACTTAAATTTGGCACGAGGCAAAGAACTGTAGGTCATTTGGCCCCAGCATGCTAAATTTAAGAATTGAGCAAAAGCTCCCTGGAACATTTTTTTTTGTTGTTGTTCAAGGTTTTGCTTGCTCAAGTTCTTCCCTTTCGTAGGGGCCATGATAACTTTCTCCAAAAGGTTCCAGTTATAGTATATTTGCTGCCAAAGTTACAGCGGCTGCCCAGCTGGAATTTTCACACTTCCAAAACTCACAGGACGTTAGTCTGGAGCAAAAGAGGCATTCTTTCAAAATTCGACAAGCTAACTCACTTGCTTGACTTTCTGTATTATTTTTTGCCTACAACTTCAATATGGCCCTTGAGCCTCAGAAATACACATTATCATCCTAAATTGTTGAAGGATCAACATGAGCTTTACACTTTTGTAGTTCAAGTGTTTTCTTATCCTGGAGTGCTCTTTTTCACTATTTCTATTTTTGGACCTAGCAGTTTCCTCCTGTTCCTTGGTCGGAACCAGGGCTGGGATCTGGCATTTGAGCCTTCCTTCATACTTACACTGGGATTTTTTCCCCTATTCTACATCCCCTTCCTCCCAATATACCTGGTCTGGTCATTGCAGCAATGGTCTTGGGCTGGGAGCCATGCACCAGAGTTCCTTCTGGAACCTTCCAGTCATGACCACTAGGTGTCACTCATAAGCAACAACCATGATTCCTTTTCCGCAGCTGTCCCAAGCCTCAGCTGACACTTGAGCAGAAGACCTGACTTGGTGATAAGTTCCTGGCCTGGAGACTTCTCCTCAGGTCTGGGGGCCAGAGCAGATGAGTTTACCAGTAACAGATTCTGTCCAAATTAAAGTATTGCTAGACAGATATGTCATTCTGGGTTCAGAATAAGCCACCCCTGTGCAGAGGCAATCATAGAGTCGAGTACTTTTTAAGTTGCCAGGTGGGATCATTGGCCCTGACATCAGGCTCATTCCCAGCAACATTTCAGCCTTCCCTGTACTGAAACTTTAGAAGGTAATTTTAAAAGGAGTTACTTGTTTAAATGTAACATATTATCGTAGCAATTTTAAAAAGCCATTTATGTGCATAAAGTGCACTTACAAGTGAATATCCTATGATCAATTCGATGGCTTATACTGTAGCAATTTTCAAAAGCCCATTTACACATGTAAAACACAATTTTAAGCATATGAATGCTTTTTAAAATCAGGCACTTAGCCTATTGGCAAGAGCACTGATATGTTTCCCCGAGCACTTCCTGGTTCAAACCCCAGCAGTTACCAATCCTAATAGTTGGAGATTGAACTGGGGACCTTCCACATGGCAGGGTACAGCACTGCATTGAGGCACCAGGCTGGCCTACTCCTATTTACTTCTAAGAAAGCATTATGTATTATTTTTTTCCTTATGTTTCAAAGTGGTTCTATTCAATGTGACAAACAGGTCTCAGAATAAGTCTGTTGGTGCTTTGTTTCCTGTGTCTAGTGTCAGTTGTCTGCAACATAGCTCATTAGCTCATTTTCTGAATGATGTGTTTACTGTGTAAACAAATAGCCATTAAAAGGGTTTTATATAGAACAACCCATATGCCCTGTGCTCATTCCATTTTTATGATCTATTTCCTCATAAAAATAGGACTTTAGGTCTTGGTATTGAACTTCTGCCTTTTGATAGTTATGCCAAAAACAAAGCTCTCATTTCGCTGCTAAAACATTATGATTTGGCTCTCTCTACAGTGAACTGCAATAAGCAGTATAATGTCAAGCACTTAAAAATGGTGGCCACTGGGCAAAGGTCTTCATATCAATGAGATTGGTCACCTCTATTGAGTTTCCTACAGGAAATCTATGGACAACTCTATTGCTGTGGCTGTGGAGGTGGCTGCTGCTTACCTAAAGTCTCCTGCAGATTTCTACACAAATCTGCAATGTTTTAGCAGTCTCCACTTTGTAGATGTAAGGCCACTGTTAAAAAAAAACCAACAAAAAACAAGACCTTGATATATCCAGTCCAGATAATTCTAGTCCAATATCTTCATTACCATTTATGGCCAAGTTCCTGGAAAAAGTTGTTTTAAGGCAACTTACCGATTTCATTGAAGATAGACAAATCCTTGGTTCCTTTCAGTTTAGATTTGGGCAATCCATGTGAATAGAACTACTCATGGTTTTCCTACTAGATATACTCAGAAGAGGCCTAGTTTGTGGGAATAACTTTGTTCTTGTGTCTCTTGACATATCGTCTGTGTTCAACAACATTGACCATAATATTTTGTTGTATCACTTGCAAGAGTGTGATATAGTGGGGATGGTGTTGATTTGGTTCAAGCCTTACCTATCCGAATGCTTGCAACAAGTATGAATAGGAAAATGCTATGAACACAGGTGTTCCTCAGGGATCTGCACTGTCATCATTACTTTTTAACATCTACTTAGCTCCTGTGTGCAAAGTCCTGGCTGGTTTGTGTGATGGATACAAAGTTTATGCAGATGACATCCAGTTTTTTATCCGCATATAACCAACATGGCCTACTACAGTTAAGCTTCTACAAATTTGTCTCTCCATGGTCAAGAAATGGCTACATTACAATAAATTGGCTTTAAATATGTCAAAAAAACAGATTTTCTCCTGATTCAGAGACCATATTCCAAACTGCAACACTCAACAATCATCACTGATGGCATCAGCTTTCCTATTATCAAAAGCCTTGGGGTTTGGATAGACTCCAGCTTCACCTTCCACCCCCACATTAAATCTATCTTTAGATCTGGATTTTACAAATTACATATTGTCTCCGGACTAAAAGATCTGCTAGAAAGGTCCGATTTTCATGCCGTTGTACAAGCATCTGTTTTGCCTCTAATTGACTATTTTAATGCCAGGTATCATGGGCTTCCTGCCTCTATACTGAAACCATTACAGTTACTATTAAACTCTATGTGGCGATGAATATCAGGACTAAACTAAAGAGAACATATTACCCCGACTCTTATGGATTTACACTGGCTATTGATTCCACAACACACTAACGGCCGACTTTTAAAATGGCCGCGCGCGTAAAAATCGGCATTTACACGTGTGGCTGGGCCCTTTTGAAAATGCGTGCAGCGCGTGCAAGGCCTGGCCATGCACATTAAGTGCCGGGCTCTGAAAAAGGGGTGGGATGGGGCGTGGTCTGGGTGGCGAGGGACGTAGGCCAGCCGTTAGCCAATTACTTCTGCAGATTACTTCTGCTCTAGTGTTTAAATGAAGGGTTTAGGGGATGGGGAGGAGAGGGGAAGAGGGAGGGAGTTTAGGTAGGGGGGTAGGGAAGTTTCCTCTCAGTCCACTTTTTAATTGGAGTAGACTGGGAGGGAATTGGGGAAGGCTCAATTGCGTCGCCATGCATAATTTACTAAATTCCCCCCCCCCCTGCACATGCCATCTGCACATGCGTGCATGGATTTTAAAATCCGGCATGCATGTGTGCGCAGCCCATGAATTTTATAACGCGCGCGCTGGCACACGCATATGTTATAAAATCTGCCATTCATGTGCATGCCCCAGGACTCGCCCGCACATGGACGCGTGCGCACACCCCTTTCAAAATCTACCCCTAAGTATAAAATTGGCACAATGGTGTTTAAGTTAATCAACTCTGTTGCTTGTCCTTGGTCAAACACCCTTTTGAGACTCTACTCGCTTTCTGGGATCCCTCCAGAGAGGCATGCTGGACATTACTTCAGTAAGATGTGCACGCCTCTCAGAGACAAGAGACAAGGTGGAAGCCCTTTCCAGAAGAAATGCTTTTATGTGATTGTCTCGTCATTTAAGACCCTATTAAAAACCTCTCTCTATAAGCAGGCTTATTTATAAGCTAAATAATTCTGTGTCTGGCCTATCATTTAGATGTGTTGGGATGAAATAATCTTATGTTTGTTTTAATGTGCTGAAATGTGTATGGCACATAGGGTAGCAGGCATACACACGTTCATTGCTTAATCCATTTACTTTAAGCAATCAATACATTGTAATGAAGATAAAAATGTTGACTAAGACAGGAGCTTTCAAGCTAGTAAAGGTCCATTCCCTCTCTCCCCGCCTCCATCTTCAGGGGCTGTATGCAGCTTCTTGTCTTGATCTGTTGATCCAGTGATGGACCTTTGATTTTTTTTAAATTCTTTTCCATAATGTTTATTTGCTTCGCCTTCTCACAGCATGGAACGGGCCTCCATCATGAGGTTACCATGAATCTGGGATCTCCTTATTTTCCTAAATTCACCAGGATGGAGGGCTCCAGATTTTGTTCTGCTGCAAAAGTTGCTTCACTTTTCTTTCCCTAATGAAAATAGGCCGGGATCTTCCATGGCAAAGCCCCGGGTCAGGACTGGAACAAAATGAACCAAACTTCGATCCGTCTGCCCCCTATGTCTGGCTTTTGGGAACACTATTGACTGCCAGTATTGCCTCTCACACCCAAGAATGTCTCTTCTGCAGCTTCCTGCTCATGAGTTTGCTTGATGCTTTTACATTTTTTAACCTTTTGGGCTTCTGCCGACAGTGTGAATCAAGAAATGCATCCTGCTGTTATCTGCTCTATTGATTTATTGGCCAGGCTCCTGCTTCCTACTCTGGGTACATATTTTTGCAAACTTATATACATTTTTGTAATTTGCATCTTCTAGTTCAAGGGAAAACACCCATACTGTATCCAATTATCAGGAATTCTTTGATGACTCTACAAATCGCACTGCACATCAGTCCCTCCTGTGCCTGCCATACCTGAATGTAACTCACCTTGAGCTAAATCTAAATAAATACAAAAAGATATATATTTGCTATTTATTTAACCCTTATATGTGTATCTGTGTCCTAGCAGGGCAGTGCATTCTTTCCATTATTCTTTCTATACTGATGGAGATAAACAGACATTCTGTCACGTTACAGCATTGTCTAGACTACGTTTTACAAAGGGATTTAATTATGGTAATTCTATTTGAACGCTGCATATTATTCCTTAATATTTGTTGACAAAATTCCCTCTCCTATTAGATCTACAGTCTAGGGGCAAGACCATCATCGGCTGTAACAGTGCAGGGCTTCAATGTCCTTGCTTAAGCACCAGTTGATACCAGTATAGTACTTCTCATATCCAGTTTTTGTGACTTCATTGCAGGGCCAGTTTAGAAGGTAGCCAGTAGGGCCAGTCTGGTGACTCAGTGACAGCGCTGTGCCTTGCCGTGCAGATGTCCCTGAGCTGGGTCTTCCGCTCTTTGGATTGGGTGGGGGAAAGAAAGGGAGGTCATGGTCACTGCTTAAGGGTGACATCTGGGGGCTGGATTCCAGAGGATATTACTGAATCGAAAAGAAGTAGCCAATATTGCAAATTAACCAGGTTCTTAGACAAATTGTGTGAAAATGTGTCATGCATATTCATTGTGGCTATCCTGAAAACCACATTTGTTTAGGGAAGGGATGCTCACAAGGGCTGGAGCTGAGAACACCTGAATTAACGTGGAGGGCGATTTTTTCAAGAAAAAGCGGCCGGTCTGAAACAGAATGGCTAAAAAGGTCCATGCGATTCACAAGCAGCGCACTTTTAGCTGCATTAAAAAGGGACGTTCCCTGGAGGCCATGCTTAGGTCAGAGAGTAAAGTACAGGTGTGCAATTTCACCCCCTTTTCCCTCGCCTGCAGAAAAAGGAAGTGCAAAGTACGCAGGGACTTTTGTGGGTACCAGAGCTCCCTTAGACTTTGCACCTGGGTGGGCTACTGCACATTGCCATCATTCTACCATTAGTCTTGAGAAGGGCTGGTATTTTGGAAATGAACATAAAGAAATCAGCTTGGATTTACTGATAGTGAAAGCATATGCTTTTTTTTTTTAACTTTGCAAAGCACTGTGTGTTAACAGGTAACTGAATTTCAGAATGTTTGTTGGCTTACAGTACAAAACAAAGTATCCCTGCGGCAGGAGGTATTAATTTCCAGTCCTTGGGGGGGACTGCAAATTGGTCTGGCTGACAGGATGCCCACACTGAACATGCATGAGACGTTGCATATATTTGGTCAAGGAGTCATGTACATTTGCATATATCGGTTACCATGAAAAGCAGAGCTGATTGTAGCCCTCAGAGGGCCCAGTAGTCTGATCACCTGAAGCTTCAATTCCATTTCCACTGTGCAGGATCAACGTGAGCTAAACCACAGTAACTGTAACTGAATGGACAGAGAGAGAGAGAGGGAGAGATTTTAAACCAGTCAACCTTGCAGATGCAGACTGACTTGGCAGTCTCACAGCTGGCACACACACAGTCAGCTGAATGGGGCTCCTTTTAACAAAATGAGTTTTTTCTTTTCCTTTTGTATCACCGGAGGGACCTTTCTGATAGGTGCACTGCACCGTGTCTGCCCAAATAACAGTTTGTCTAGGCAAACATGTTTTCAATTGTGTTTCCACACCATTTAGCAATGCCACTAATGCAAGGTGCCAGGCTGTTTTAACTAGATGGTCGTTAAGGTTACCCAGTAAATCATTTCTTGGGGTAGGGGGTTGGTTTGTCTTCTGGGATTTTATTGCTAAGTGTATTGGGCAGAATGCACAATAATAGAGATGGAGAGAGTTATTAGGGAAACCTGCCTGCTCATGCTCTCTTTTTTTCTGCTTTATTTAGTGGAAATTGACTTGTGAGTATGGATTGGGGGTGGGGGGAAGTCAAGTTTGGTGCGTTTGGTTGACTACACTTGACTGATACTAAGATCTGCAACAGAAGGAGTAGAGAGAATGAGACGTGATTTAAGAAAGTTGAACAGTGATTGAAGATATGGCAGCTGGGATTCAATGCCAAGAAGTGCAGAGTCGTGCATCTGGGGTGTGGTAATCCAAAAGAGCTGTATGTGATGGGGGGTTGCAGGGCTGTTGTGCACGGAGCAAGAGAGAGACCTTGGGGTGATAGTGTCTAGTAATCTGAAGATGGTGAAGCAATGTAACAAGGCGATAGCTAAAGCTAGAAGAATACTGGGCTCATAGAGAGAGGAATAACCAGTAAGAAAAAGGAGGTGATAATCCCCTTGTACAGGTCCTTGGTGAGGCCTCACCTGGAGTACTGTGTTCAGTTCTGGAGACCATATCTCAAAAGGAATAGAGACAGGATGGAGACCGTCCAGAGAAGGGCAACAAAAACGGTAGGGGGGCTCCATCAAATGAATTATGAGGAGAGGATGAAGGAACTAGATATGTATACACTGGAGGAGATGAGGTGCAGGGGGGATATGAAACAGACCTTCAGGTACCTGAAAGGCTTTAATGATGCACAAACATCGAACCTTTTCCGTTGGAAAGAAATCAGTAGAACTAGGGGTCACATAATGAAACTCCAGGGAGTAGAGCAAACATCAGGAAATATTTCTTCACGGAGAGGGTGGTGGATGCCTGGAATGCCTTTCCAGGAGAGGTGATGAAGACAAAAAAAGGTGAAAGATTTCATAGGGGCATGGGATAAACACTGTGGATCCCTAAAGGTTAGAGGATGGAAATGAAGAAATGAGTGCATGGGGGTAACTTACTGATGATGCCATTACTACCTGTGACCAATAAACCTTCCTACTGTTGATGCAACTCCATCATTGCTCTCTGCTTCAACGGAAGGGGAAAAGGGGAATTAGATTCAGACAGCAAACACAAGGACATTGAATTTTGTGGTCTGGAAAAACAATTAAGCATAGGGGTAACTTGTGATGCGGCTGTTACTACCCTTAACCAATAAGCCTGAAACTCTTGATGCAACTCCAACAGTGCTCTCTGCTTCAATGGCAAGAGGTAAAGGGGAATCGGACTCAAACAGCAACCAACAAGGGCCCTGGCTTTGATGGTCTGGGAACTGATAAGTTATGGGGGTGACTTGTATGGCGTGGCAGAGGCTACCATAAGCTCGCTGGGCAGACTGGATGGACCATTGGTTCTTTTCTGACGTCATTTCTATGTTTCTATGTTTCTATGGTTATAGCAGATAATGAGTTCAGTTTATAATGTTGTGCTTTCTGCAAGTTTCAGTGACTCCACTCTATATACTTGTTTTCCTTTTTAAACTCTAAATTCAATTTTCTGTTTTTGAAAGTTACTAGATTGACAATAATGGTAGCCTATGGCCTAATGTTTCACTGTAGAGGAGGGGGTAGTACAAGCAAATCACAACAGAAGCTTAAAATCTGAACCCTTTGCAAGTTATGAGAACTGACAGAGCAGGGTCTCTCAAGCCGGCCCTGGAGTAACCCCCTAGCCTATTTGGTTTTCAGGATATATGCAATGAATAGGTATGAGATAGATTTGTATACAATGGAGGTGGTGCATGCAGATATCTCTCACAGCCCTGACACTGGAGAACACATACATGCAAATTTACCCCATTCATATTCATATTCATTATGGGTAGCCTGAAAAACCATTGGGCTGGGGGGGGAGGGGGTCACCAGGTCAGATTATGGAAGCACTGAACTGCAATATAACACAGGGGCTGGCCAAACTTACTCTCATGAATCCACAGCCAACCAGGTTTTCAGGAAATTTAGAGTGAATATGCCTGAGATCGATTTGCAATGCTCTGGAGACTCAGTCCATGCAAATTGATCTCATGCGTATTCATGGTGGATATCCTGGCTCTGTTGGGTCACCAGGACAGGTTTGGGAAGCCCCGGGTTACAGGATAACACAGCTTCTCTGAAAACAGTGAACTCTTTCTTATCCTTTTTTTTTTTTATTATAATTTTTGGTCCTGACCTCCAGAGGGCGATCCGAGTTCGCAGCCACTCCATGGAGACGATGGTGGGAGTTCAGAAGAAGCAGTCAAGTGGCGGAGGGATTCCTGGGAGCCTTAGCGGGGGCAGCGTGCATACCAGCGTCGAAACCACCAAGACCACTTTCTCTGTGAGTGCTAAGTGTCAGTGATGCGTCGACCCCTCAGAAGACGGCGACGACCTAGGAAACAAAATAGTTTGCAAAGTATGGAAGGGCATTACCTTGACTCGTGCTGTACACTCTGCTGTCGGAGGATCTCTAAAATGCATATGGCACCCAGCGATATTTATTCTGCATCTGTTGACATTGTGCTCTCTGGCTGTGCATTGAGTCTTTAAGCAGGGGAGAGACTTCAGATGCAGAAAGATAAGACGATACCAAACCCGAAGCTTTTATTCTCTGGCCCATAGCCAAGCCTAAATCCACTGTGATTGTAAGCCTTGAGAGGACAGAGCCCTAAATGTCTGCAGTTGATTTGCAGTCCAATAGCCACAAAAGAAAGCAAAATGGGTAAACTTTGGTTACTACGGTGGAATTACTGTAAGCTCCTGCAGCGTCGCACCTTTCTGACAGCTACTTTACAGGCAGCTACAGATTTGGAAGTGGTTGTATCAGCACAACTGGGAATAAGTAAATACAGTCAGAACATTCTACAAATGTCGTAGGAGGGATCAGTTTTCAACCAAGGTTTGTTGCCTGAACCAGGGGGTCTGGATTTTACCACTTGGGTTCAGGCAAATTCTCAGCCAAACCGAGGTGGCTAGGTTTGTGACTTAAAATTCCCCTAATCCAGGATGACCAAATGTTCTAGCCTGCTGTTGCAGGGACTCGATTTGAGTTAAACATCCTAAATCAGCACTAGGCGCCTATTTTTTTTATGTCTGTCCCTCAACCTAGCCAGCCCCTAGTGAAACTAGGTGGCTAAATTTAGCTGCTGAGCGGGGGAAAATGTCATTTTCTCCCTCCCCTGGCAGAATCTAACTTTCTTACCCCTTAGTTATGTGGGTAGCTTCCTTTGGAAATAATCCCACTAGTGCTATGATAACTGAGTGGTCCCATTACCTCCTTTATTTATTTATTTATTTAGAAGGGTTTTATATACCGCATATACCCACAGGCGGTTTATGGATGGGGAATAACATACATAATAATTGAACAAAGTATAAAAAAAACCCAAAAATAAAAACATTGAATAAAACACAAGGTACAAGCTCTGAGTGGCACCTTAAGTTGTTAAGCTTTCAGGCATTTTGGAGCAGTGACTCGTGGTAATTTGTATCCTAACCCCACACTACAATGCTGTATATCCCACATCCCACAAGAGAGCCTGTCTTACCTGCCGTGCCCAGCCCTCTGCACGTCACAGCATGTGCAGTAGGACCCCCCCCCCCCCCCCCCCCCCCCGTGCTGCCTAGGAATAGTGATTGTGTTGCTTTGAGTCTGGCACATCTGGAATCCTGGCAAGGACCGATCCGGGTAACTGGTTTTTTTTTTTACCACCTTCTTTTCAGCCTCCCGTGGCAGTGACCAAGACTCAGTCCAAGAGTCCCATTAAAAGGAGATCTGGCTTATTCCCACGCCTGCATACAGGATCTGAAAGCCAGGCAGACAGCAGGACACGATGGTAAACACTGCAGGAGTTGTTATATTGCTGGTTGCTTCTGTTTTATTTTAGCAAATAGTGTACATTTGGGCTGCCTGCTTCTTAATGGCGCTTTCTTGTTGAGCTACCCCATACCAGGTCTCTAATTTTAAGATGCGATTTCAATAAGGGAGCCCTCATGCTACTCTGTTACCCAGGTAATATATATATTGATAGGGCAATATTCAGAAGCCATTTACCCAGGCCTTACCTGACTAAAAAAACACACGGGGGCCATCAACACTTGTACTTTTAGCTGGGTAAAAAGTAGGTGGGCTAGGAGGGGCCTCCAGTTGCTCTGCTCGTCCAGTATTATACTGTCTACCCTCTAGGAAGCTTTAGGTTTCAAGATTAATAGCATTTTTTCTCACTGTGTTCAAGCACTGTGGATTTACCAGCAAGATCCAGAATATAAACTGACCACTGCCACTGTGCTACCATGCATTGGGGTGTGGGAAGGTATGGAGTACTTTGCACATAAGGAACAAGTAGAGGAAATACATGGTGGGACTTGGTATGCTTTTTGTAAACAAGATTGACCACGTATGTCTTGGTTCAGTGTTGGAACAAACCCGGGCTGAGCCTATACAAATTTTATTGCCCTAGAAGATTAAACTGGTAGTTCTGTCTCTTCCTTACAGTGTTTACAGATACCAGGCGTCTTCCTCATTGCCTCTCTCTTCCTTCCCACAGTGACAGTCTCTCTGGAACACAAAAGACTTCCGAGGGCGGACATTCTTCTCAAGACGTGAAATCTGAAACCTCCTCAAATCCCAGCTCTCCAGAAATCTGCCCCAGCAAAGAGAGGTAAGGGGGCTGGTTACAGTTGCACTACTCCTGTGGGCAGGGGCGGATCAAGGCAATCTGCTGCCTGAGGCGAAGGATGAAATGGTGCCCCCCCCCCCCTCCCCAGGGCCCGGTGCAGGTGAAATCACCGAGGGGCCAGGGTAGGAGGAAGGCAATGGAGGGAGAAGTGACTTGTCCAAGGTCACAAGGAATGGCAATAGGATTTGAACCCTGGCTTCCCTTGTTTGCAGCTCACTGCTCTAACCACTCAGTTATTTTCTGGTTCTCAGTCTTCGGTGTCCGCACTAGGGGGCGCCAGAGAAATGTTTAATGGGGCGGGATGGCTTTTGGCCACTTCCCTCCTGGGTCTAGAAATAGGACTTCTCCATTCCCTATTGCCTGCCTCCCACCCTTCTCCTGGGGGTGTGAGAGGCTGGTGAATGGGGGGAGCCTGTGTGTGTGACGCACTCTCTCTTAGCACTGATACAAGGGTATTAGATGCCCTAGACAAACTTTCCCTCCCCTCCCCACATAATTAAAACTTATGCGTTCTTTTCCATTTTAAAATGTATTAACTTCCCCAACCTACAAAGGCTGATTGCATATGGAAAATAGACAATCAAAGTACAATCTTCTGAAGGAAAATTATCACTTACATTATATAGGCATACACTGCAAAAAAGCACACTTGCAATAATAATATTTATTTGTTTATGCTTTTTATATACCATGGTTCCAGAGGTAGATCACAATGGTTTACATATATAGCATTGAATTACAGTGTAAAACTAAGGGAATAGTAGTTTCTAACAGCATAGGTATAAATGAGTAGGTAACAATTATAGGAAAAATAGTAATTATTTTAACCATGAATTAGAAATTCCAGGAATCGATTCAAATAGGAGTTGTAATACATTTAGAATAAGATAGGAAAAAAGGGTATGATCGGTCTCTTGAATATACAAATCTGAAGATATTTTATCAAAGATTAATTTCAAGTTAGTTACCGTATTTTTCGCTCCATAAGACGCACTTTTTTTCCCCCAAAGGTGGGGGGAAAATGTATGTGCGTCTTATGGAGCGAATATAAAAAAAAAACCTAACAAAAATCTAACAAACACCCCCCCCCCGACTCCCCCAAGACCTGCCGACTTAATTTCCTACAACCCCCCCCCCCCAGACCTGAAATTAATTTCCTGCAACCCCCCACCCTCCTGACCCCCCCCCCCCCAAGACCTGCCAAACGTCCCTGGTGGTCCAGCGGGGGTCCGGGAATGATCTCCTGGGCGCGGGCCATCGGCTGCCAGTAAACAAAATGGCGCCGACGGCCCTATGCCCTCACAATGTCACTGAGACCGACCGCTGCTATTGGTCGGTCTCAGTGACATAGTGAGGGCATAGGGCCGTCGGCGCCATTTTGTTTACTGGCAGCCGACGGCCCTATGCCCTCACTATGTCACTGAGACCGATCGCTGCTATTGGTCGGTATCAGTGACATAGTGAGGGCATAGGGCCGTCAGCTGCCAGTAAACAAAATGGCGCCGACGGCCCTATGCCCTCACTATGTCACTGAGACCGACCAATAGCAGCGGTCGGTCTCAGTGACATAGTGAGGGCATAGGGCCGTCGGCGCCATTTTGTTTACTGGCAGCCGACGGCTCACGCCCAGGAGATCGTTCCCGGACCGCTCCTGGACCCCCGCTGGACCACCAGGGACGTTTGGCAGGTCTTGGGGGGGTCAGGAGGGTGGGGGGTTGCAGGAAATTAATTCGGCAGGTCTTGGGGGGGTCAGGAGGGTGGGGGGTTGCAGGAAATTAATTCGGCAGGTCTTGGGGGGGTCAGGGGGGTGGAGGTTGTTAATTTAAAGGGATGGGGGGGGGGGTTTTTGGGGGTTCCCACAGAAAGAAAAATTTTCTGATCTGGGGAGTGGACCGAAATGGCCCTCCCCAGACCCGAAAACAAAATGGGGAGAAAAAAAAAACCTATGCACTCCCCTAATTTGCTCCATAAGACGCCCAGACGCAGAGCCGGTTTAGCACAATTTTTTTTTTTTTTTTAATTTTCCCCCTCTGAATCCTAGGTGCGTCTTATGGTCAGGTGCGTCTTATGGAGCGAAAAATACGGTAGTTCAAAGGCTTTTTTGAAGAGCCAAGTTTTAAGATCTTGCTTGAATTTCTTTTTTTTCAGTTGTAAGTGTTAGTAGACTAGGTAAAGTGTTCCAAAGTTTAGGTCCAGCAATAGTAAACCTATGTTCTCTAATTCGTGTTAGGTGTGTAATGTTATTAGGAGGAATTGAGAAAATGCCTTTGTTTTGAGATCTTAGTTCTCTCAGTGGATTGTAGAGTTGAATTGAAATTCCAGGAGGAGATTGGTTAATATTGTTGATGATATTGAAAATAAGCGATAATATTTTGTTTTGGATTCTGAAGGATACTGGAAGGTCTATTAGAGTGGGAGTTATAGGATCAAGTTTTCTTGTTCCGTAAGAAGTTTGGCAGAAGCATTTTGGAGGAGTTGCAGTAGTTTAATTATGTTTGCATGGAGGCCTAGCAATAGAGAGTTGCAATAGTCTAGGTTGGAAAAAATCAGAATTTGTAGAACTGTGCGGAAGTCTTGGAAGGTAAACAATGGTTTTAGGCGGTGAAACATTCTGAATTTAGCATAGTCAGATTTGATTATCTTGGTTATATGTTTTTTCATGTTGATAATTTTCATCAATTTGGATTCCTAGATCACGAACTTCATCTGCAGGTGATATTTTGGCTATTTCTATTTTTAGAATAGGTGGGTTGTTTTTTTTTTATTTTTTATTTATGCTTTTAAAAATACATACAGGAAAATATAAGGAATGCAGATATTCCATAATCTGTAAACAGAAATAATCATTGTATTGATACACGTCTCAAATTACATATCTGTATAAATTAGAGGTAAACCCTAGGAAAGGAAAAACCCGACATAAGCGGTTAACGGAAAATAAGAGGATTCCCCAGAACAACTGAAAAATACGATTGCACCTAGAATCTCATTTACTTTGCCTCAGATCCTAAAGCCAAAGCCTCTTGGGAATGGGAATCGAGAAAATTACGTAGTTGTGAAATTTCGAAAAATATAAATTTCTGATTTTGACGCATAATCTCGCACCTAAATGGGAACTTCAAAATCATTTTACCCCCCATATTCTCCACTTCCGATTTAAGTGCCAGGAATTTCCTCCTCCTTTCCTGTGGTAGCCTAGAGAAATCAGGGTATATCCAAACTTTTCCCCCATGAAAATTTTCCATTCTCCTTCTCATGTAGAGGCGGAATACTGCGTCTCTATCAGATGCAAATGAGAAAGTAACATGCAATACAGATCTAGTAACAATAGTTGTTTCTATAGTTGCTTCTAATATAGCCGTCAAATTCAATGATGAATCCTTTGGTTTATGTTCTGAAGATACATTATCTCTATTAGAAACATAATAAATCTTTGAAACCGGAGGCAGAGATTGCTGAGGCATCTTTAAGACTTGAGTTATATATTCTCTGAACATATCTAATGGCGATACTAAATCCAGCCTAGGAAAATTTAATACCCTAAGATTTAAATATTTTTGTGAATTTTCAATAGCCTCAAGTCTTTAGAATAGGTGGTTTTGGAGATGCGTTTTCTTTTCTTAGCCAAATTATTTCAGTTTTATTAGTGTTGAGAGTCAATTTCAGTGGAAAGAGTTCTTTTTTTATAGATTTCATTTATTTTGTTAGTGGTGGTGTAGTTCTTTCAAAGGTTTTTTGAAAAAGAATGTAGACTTGTGTATCATCAGCATATATAAAGAATCTGGTGTTCAGATTTGCTAGCAGAGTGCAAATTGGAAGGAGATAGATGTTAAACAATGTTGCTGATAGTGCTCAGCCTTGAGGGACTCCTGTGTCTACATTAAAGGGGTCTGAGATTTGGTTGCCCAGTTTGACTTGGAAGGATCTATTTTCTAACAAGGAAGAGAACCAGTTGTATACTCCACCAATGCCAATTTTCTTTAATTGTTTGCAGAGAAGAGCATGGTTGACTGTGTCATATGCAGCTTTTAGGTCAAGTAGGATTAGAAGATAAGATTCATTAGTATCGAAGCCTTTTACAATGTTATCAGTTAAAGAAATGTAGTAGTTTTTTGGTTGAACAGTTTTTCCTGAAGCCAAATTGGTTTGGGTATAGGATTTTGTTTTCATCAAGGAAGCTTTCTAATTGATTTAATGTAGCCTTTTCTAGAATTTTAGCGATGAAAGGTAAATTTGAGATAAGTCTGTAGTTGTCCCAGTCATCAGTTGTACTAGCTTTATTTTTTAAAGTAGGTTTAACAATGGCTTGCTTACGAGCCGATACAGTAAACTGCGCTGGAGAGCCGGCGAGCGCCTAGGCCACTCTCCTGGGTGCACGATTCACTAAGGAAAGGTATGCAAATTAGGGCCCGTGGTAAAAAGGAGGCGCTAGGGACACATTTTTGAGAGAAGCAGTGGCTGTCAGCGGGTTTGACAGCAGACACTTAATTTTACCGGCGTCAGTTGTCGAACCCGTTGACAGCCACGGGTTTGGAAAACGGACGCCGGCAAAATTGATCGTCCGTTTTGCGAGCCACGGGCAGACTTTTTTTTTTAAAGATTTATTTGTTTATTTTTTTATTTTTGGTGCCTCCGACTTAATATCGCTATGATATTAAGTCAGAGGGTGTACAGAAAAGCAGTGTTTTTCTGCTTTTCTGCACACTTTCCTGGTGCCGGCCGAAATTAACGCCTGCCTTTGGGTAGGCGTTAATTTCTGAGAGTAAAATGTGCGGCTTGGCTGCAGATTTTACTTTCTGTATCGCACGGGACTAACTAATAGGATCATCAACATGCATTTGCATGTTGCGGGCGCTGTTAGTTTCGGGGGGGTTGGCCATGCGTGTTTGACGCGCTATTACCCCTTACTGTATAAGGGGTAAAAATAGCGCGTCGAAAACATGCGGCCAAATGGGGGCTAATGGTGCGCTCGGTCGAGCGCACCATACTGCATCGGCCCGTTAGCTTGGGAACTTTTCCTTGTGATAAGGATTGTTTTACAATTTTTATTATTGGTGTTATTAAGTTGTTAATCTTTTTGAGGGTGTTAGCAGGAATCGGATGAAGAGGGTGAGTTGCAGGTTTCATCTTGTAATTAGTTGGTTTACTTCAAGTTTGAATAATAATAGTTTAATAGACTTAATAAACTACCTTTCTCATAGTATTCAAGCTGGTTTACTGGATCCCATATGGTATTAGACCTATGGTAAAGTGCACTGAGTGTGGACTTGGCCCACAGAAAGCCAGGAATAAACTGAACTACAATTCCAATATAGTAAGCCTTCCCTATCATAACTGCCAGCACTCAACCTATGAAAAATCCATACTGCAAATACTACATCAGGCCCTAAACACCAAATCACCTCCTATTAGGAAAACAGATTAAAACCAGGTTGTTGTAAATCCCTACACAGAAACTACATGCTAGCAGATACCTAAAGCCTCAGTCACACAAGCAGAACACAGATAGACCCTCACCAAATAGAGAATAAAGAGATCATAACATAAACATATAAACTGAAATGTGCAGACAAAAACTGAACTGGAAATCACAAGAAGCCAAACTCTGTAAGCAATGCAAACACAATCACGAAATATAAAACATGAAACATACCAATAAAAAGAATGAAAATTCCGCTGATGAATTCAGCCAATTAAAAACATGTATAAAAATGTTTAAAACATCACCAAACACTAATAAAATATTTCAAAACAGCAGATATATCACATCCAATAATTAAAACTAACAAGGGTAAAAAAACCCTCCCACTCTCCATACCTGAGAACTTTAGATTTCCAGTCCTCCTGAGATTGTCGTAGATTAGAGGAGGGTGCACAAACTTTAACCTCCCTCACATACGTATATACAGGTACTCTCACACGCACACACATATGCGCAGGCACTCTCTCTCATAGCCACACACATATACATATACATACACAAAAACCCTCACATATATATACACACACACACACCCTCTCATATATA
This sequence comes from Rhinatrema bivittatum, assembly GCF_901001135.1. Lineage (NCBI taxonomy): Eukaryota > Metazoa > Chordata > Amphibia > Gymnophiona > Rhinatrematidae > Rhinatrema > Rhinatrema bivittatum. The sequence continues at coordinate 198,896,081 of NC_042622.1, read as the reverse complement.
CATAAACAGACATGCACCCTCTTATATACACACATACATACACTCTCATACACCCCCACCCTCTCATCTATACACATACATACACCCACTCACCCTTTCATATACACACACTCATACACACACCCTCTCATACCCACTCACAAAGTCTCTGTCACACACAGGCATTTACTCTCACAGGGCAAGTCTCCTTCACACACACACATTGTGGACCTTTTCTCTGGCTGCACAGCAAGGCCTCTTCTGTCGCCGGCTGCAAGCAAAATGCTGGTGGCAATTCAGACTCTCTTCTGGCACCAACTGCGGGGAAAATGCTGGCGGTACTGCAGTGACTCTTCTTCGGCCACTGGATCATCCTTTTGCTGGTGGGGAGTAGGAACCCCGCCAGCACATCGCAGTCCCGCTCCGCCGCAGGACTTTTCTTTTGCTGGCGGGGAGTGGAAACCCCGCCAGGACTGTAGGTTTTCCTGCCATCAGAGTTGTTTGCCTGAATGAAGGGGTGAGCAGGGCTGGTGCAAGGGTATTAGGAGTCCTAGGCAAACCTTACAGCTTGGCACCCCCTCCCCCTCCTCCCCATACACAATTTTAAATTATGCATTTCTAACAACAGATTTTACATGAAAAATAACATTCTGAGGTAAAAACAATATACATGTTGTTGTGATAGTTACATACACTGTTATGATGCCAACAAGAAAACTCTGCAACTTGGAATTCATATGGCATTAGACCTATTGTAACAGGTTTCATGTGGGCATGGTCCTCCTGTATCAACACAATACTGTCTGCCAACCCTCAACCAGTAACAACCCTGCCTGTGAAAAAGAATATCGCAAATTTTACACCAGAATCTAAAATATCAATCACCTCCTGTCAGGAAAACAGAACAAACCAAGCTACTACAGATCCCTACAGAGAAACCACATGCTAACAGAATGCTTCATCTTACTCTTACATGCAGAACACAGACCCTCACCAAATACAGAATAAAGCCACAAGAAAGTATAAATAGAAATGCGCAGACAAAAACTGAACTGTAAAACGCAACATGCCAGACAATGGAAAACCAAAAATGTCACCATTCCTCATGAAACATCAAACAATAAAATCAATATATACAAATCATTAATCATATTAGTAAAATCATACTAATAAAATAATTTCAAAACAGCTGATGTATAGAATATCCAATAATTAAAGACTCATGCAAATTTTGAAAGCTTTCCCAAACACCAATAAAATATTTCAAAACAGCAGACACACCAAACACCACCCAATAATTAGAAATAAGGATAAAAAAATCTCCCGCTCTCCATACCTGGGAACTATTTTCAGTCTAAGTTTGTCATAGATTAGTGGGAGGAGGCAATGGCTGTGATACACAGACTTTCTCCTCTCTCTCACATACACACACTCCAATACATGCATACTTGCTTACTCACATATACTCCTACTCTCATTCTCTCTCCCACATGCGCTTTCTCTCACCTCCCCACACACACTTGCTCTCTCCTCTATATGCTTTCACGTACACATGCTCTCTCATACACATACACTTGCTCTCTCTCCCCTACGTGACCTCTCTCACTCACACACACACACAAACGTTCTCTCTCCCCCTCATGCTCTCTCACACACAAATGCTCTCTCTCCCCTCCTCAAGCTTTCATCCCACATGCTCTCTCTTCCTCACATGCTCTCTTACACAAACACATACTCTTTATCCCTCACATGTTCTCTCACACACACATATATGCTCTCACATACGTGCACTCACACATGCTCACACCCATACACTCTTTTTTACTTTTCCTCCTAAGTGTAGGCAGTCCTTGGACTTCCATGGCATCAGGAGGCCTGCAGTCTTATTTACTGAGCAGAGATGCTGTTTCTTTCAGCTGTGTGGCCCGGCCAATCTTGCCTCGCTTCAGCCACACGACCCTGACGATCCTGCTTTTATTCTGCCACACGGCCTGGCTGATGCTGCAGTTATTGGTCTTTTCTTCTGGGCCACTCCTTCCAGCTGCAGCGATCGGGCCTCCTTCTTCCTGTCCGCGCAGGCCCACCACACATTTCCTCTTCCTGTCCTGGAGGGCTGGAAGGAGGAGGTCCAATTACCTAGGTCCTGCAGCTGCCACCAGTGTCGGGAATTCGAGACAAAGTTATTTCACAATTCTGAGCAGGTCAGATGGAAGCAGTAGGTGGCTGCTGGGCTGCCCCCAAACCTGTGGTGCCCTAGTGTTTCCACTGGCCTTGAGGGTGAGGTGGCTGTGGCAGGAAGGTTTCGGGGGGCAATTTTGCCGCCTCAATATCTTGCCGCCTGAAGCGGCCGCCTCACCCTGCCTCATTATAGAACCACCCCTGCCTGTGGGCCCCTCTGCTCTCTTGTCTCCCACCTTGAAAACTTGTCCCAGGGAAAAGAGGTAAGAGGAGAGAGCAGGTTTCTCACCTAAGGAAGATCCAAGGAAGTGCATCACTGTTCATCTCGGCAGACTTCAGAGTCATTTGTCGCCCTCTGAAATCTCATCCCCACACTTGAGCATCACAAAAGTCACACTCATTACCAGCTCAGCGGGCTGGCAGAGCTGGTAGAAACTTCCTTCTCACAGCTATTCGGCCCTCATCCTTGCTCCAGAATAAAGCCAGCCTTGCAGGAAGTTGCCAATAGACCGCTCCACTGGAGTGGATGCTTTAGGGCAAATCATAATTCGCATCTGCTAGTTATTTGGCAGGGAAGGAAGTGTAGTCTGGAGCAGTTACAGCACTGAAGGTGAGAAATGTTTTGGGGCGCAAGTTGAAATCCTCTCCTACCCCGACTCTCTTTCTGACCTTGGCCGAGTTACTTTGGCTCCCCTGTGCTTCCTATTATCCAGAGGTAATTAGACAATGGCAATAGCACAGTTCTTTACCTTCTCTCCCCTTTGGAGGTTTTCATATGGTCGTCTATTCCTGAAATGTGCTACCAGGTAATCTAGCCCCGAGGTGGCTGCACATGTCTGAAGGTACTAAACGTTTTGAAGCAGTGGGATCTTGCTTGGCAGGAGAGACGCTATCTAGATCCACATTGTAGTTGCTGTTGTTTACTTTAAACTGTAGTACTTTTTATTTGTCAAACTGTTCAACGAATTTCAGAACTTTTTGTGAATAATTTTTTGAAGGATATCCTGAGATGCTGCTTAGAGCATGTGCTGTTTGATTACATGCCCCATTGCAACCAGTTTTTAAGACCTACTGGCACAAAAAAAAAAGGGAGGAGGAATAGCCTAGTGGTTAGAGCAGTGGACTATGAACCAGGAGACCAGGGTTCGAGTCCTGCAGTCGCTCCTTGTGACCTTGGGCAAGTCACTTTACCCTCCATTGCCTCAGGTACAAACTTAGATTGTAAGCCCTCTGGGGATAGAAAAATACCTACAGTACCTGAATGTAAACCGGTGTGATATCTCGTATGAGATCGAATGTCGGTATATAAAAAAATAATAAATAAATAAATAAATAAATAAAAACACCATCATGCACAGAGTTGCTGGCTCTTCCTCTTTAAGGGGAATGACTTGTTCTTATTTGATCAAAAAAAATGTAATGCTTTCTATTTTTCTCCCTCATAATTGTCCCTTTCCCCTGTTGCATGCAGTAGGACATTATAGCAATCTCCTCTCTCCCCCACGTTTCCTACTGCAAGGGTGTCTGGTGCAGGCATGGGTGCATACACTAGGCTGCATGTGGCACTTTTTTCCCATGCAACTTCATTTATGATGATCCAGGGCTGCAGTGTGGCTGTGGGCTCTGGAACCTGCGATCTGAACAGCAAGGGTGTGTTCACCAGAGCTTTGTCTGATTCTTCATGCAGACAGGTGGAAAAATGGAAATCTGCTGTAAGATTCAAATCAACAGATTATATATATATATGATCTTTGGGTTGTGCTGGGTGATTTCCATAATGTTGCCACCTTATCCCTGTTGCAGCGGGATTCTGATCCACTTCTGGTTTTGCTGAGTTTCATGCCAAGAACTATAAGAGACGACACTGGCTTGGGAGTCAGCCAAGCAGAACCAGACTAGGATCCCACGATGGCCTGGATTTAGGGGTGGGGGGTGGGACAGGACGGCTGTTAAGAATTCCAGCCATCATTTTATGTGTGTTTGTTTCCCCATCTTCTTTCGTAGACCTTTCATTAAACTCAGAGAGAATGGACGCGCTAACATCTCCCGCTCTTCCTCTAGCACCAGCAGCTTCAGCAGCACGGCTGGAGAAAACGAGGCGATGGAAGAATTTGAGAGTGTGGTAGGTAACGCCGTCGAGCCGTCGCTCTGTGTGTGTTTGGAGGGGGCGCCTGCTGAAAGTTCTGAAACAAGAACAGGTAGCCTCATCCCCTAATGCGAGGCTTAACCCCCTATTTGCCTCCACAGGATGTTATGGGGACCAAATAGCATGCGCGATTAGGCACATTTATGGAAGACAGGTCAGTCAGCGGCTATTGAACAGAACAGTCAGGGGGAATCGCCCCGGTTCAGTGCGTAGCGCCTGCATCATGACTTGTGGAAACCGGAAAGAGCATGTGGCAAGAGTGGGGCCCACGTGCCACATTGTCCTGTTTCTTACACCCTTCCTCTAAGCTAATTTAGAGAGAGAAATAAGTCGGCGAGATTTGCTATACTGTTTTGTTTCATTTCCCATCTGACACCAGCACTAAAATTAAATTAAAAAAAAAAGAATAAAGAAATATTGTTTTTGTCATTTCTGCCATTTTAGCAGGCGCTGTTCACAAAAATACAAGTGTATTAAGGGGAAAAAAGCAGCAGTTTGTGTTATCATAAAACAAAAATAAATAGATGGTAAAAATGAAATAAAAAAAAACCCAAACAAAATGAAAAGCAGAATAAGCTGAACCTGTTTTCACACACACACACACACACACTCACACACTCTCTCTCTCTCTCTCTGGACCTCCTTTGCACTGCTCCAAGTTTGGCAGTCCTGGTGGTACTCATCTTAATAGGTCTGAGGTCATATGGTGCCAACATGAAAAACAGAGGGGAGAAATAGCTTTTACTGATAGAATGAAAACTGTTCAGGGACAGAACTTTAAAATGCCACATTGCAGCCCTGGATTTGTCAATGGGCTTCCATTATGCCTGCGCCTGGGGTGGCAGACATTTAGGGGCTGCAGGCTGGCTGAGATTTGCTGCCTTCCAGCGCTCTGCCGAATCTCAATAGCCCCTTGCAGGAGATTGGGAAGGGGTGAAAACACCAAAAGTGCCTAGAAGTGGCCAAATCCTAAATCCACCACTGCCACAATGACATTGTATGAATTTCTTTTGCTGCATGTTTTCAGGACCTGCTCAAATGTTAGTCTTGGTGGGTCAGCTGTGCCTGCAGAGTTTCTGGGGCATTGCTCACCAAAGCCATGAGAGAGAGACCAAAAGGGGCTTTGAGAACCACAAAGGAAGAGAGAGAGATATCCTTAGCACATTCTAGGCCTGTAAATACTGAGAAAAAGAACATTCTCCACCTAGCACTAATTTACACACCTATTTTATGATCTGGATTTTGGATTTAGTTGTTTTTCCAAAGCCAAGCTTTCAAGGCAAATTACAAATTCAGGTAGAGTTGATGAGTCCATCCCTCAGAAGGCTTCTGATTCAAGTAGTGCCAAGTTTGCAAAGCCTACAGGTGTTCTTTTATGGAGAACCATGGAAACATGATGGAAGACGAAGACCATCCAACCACCCAACTGCTCAACTCTGTAATCCTTTCCACGCCCTTAGAGAGCCTTTCCGTTTATCCCATGCTTTCTAGAATTCAGACACTGTTCTTGTCTCCACCGCCTACTCTGAGAGGCCGTTCCATGCATCCACCACCCACTTCCTTAGATTACTCCTCAGTTTACCCCTTTTCACACTCATCCCATGACCCCTCATTCCAGAGTCTCCTTTCCCTTGAAAGAAGCCTGCGTCCTGTGCATTGATGTCTCAGAAGTATTTCTATGTCTCTATCATATCTCCCATCCTGCCTTTCCTCTAAGGTACATGGGTTTAGACCTTTAATTCTGCCCCCATATGCTTTAGAATAATTGTCACTGACCATTTTACTAGGTAACCTTTGAACCCATCCTGTTGATATCCTTTTGAATGTGCAGACTCCAAAACTGTCCCTTCAAAAGAATATAAACAGGACAGTATCTGAATTCAAGAAAGCAAGGGACCAGCACAGGGGATCTCTAAGAGAGTGGTAAGGATTATAGAGCTGAGAAGTTGTGTGGATGAGCAGACTATATGGTCCAGATGGTCCTTTTCTGCCGTCATGTTTCTATGTAAACAGAAAATGACTATATGCTTTTTACAGTTATGATATTAGAGCAGGAATGGCCAACTCTGGTCCTCAAGAGCCACAAATAGATCTAGTCAGGAAACCCACCATGAATATGCATGAGATTGATTTGCATGCACTGCCTCTATTGTATGGAAATATCTCATGCATATTCAATACAGTTATCCTGAAATGCAGGCCTTGAAGACCGAATTTGGCCATCCCTGTATTTTCCATGGGTAAAGCAGTGTTTTCCCTAAAGAAATGGGCTTTTATAAAATTGCCCAGCCAATATGAGGGTAAACTTCCACATGCACGTCATGCCCACGTGTAAGCGGACTCGAACTGGTTTGCCCTTAAGCGCAAAGGTTTAAAAATTCAAATGCATGCAGGTACATTTCCACTCTGAGTAACAGGTGTGATTGTGTCCAGGTAGATTTGATAAGTGTGCTTTGAAAATCGATGTCATTTATGCACATATTTGCTGGCTAACTTGCGCGTAATGTAATAAAATTACCCCCACCTCCTAACAGTGCGGTTCCTGTTCGATATCAGATTGATTACTAAAAACAATTTAGCTTTTGCCAACCAGGATAGCAGATGATGTAAAAGAGTGCTGAGCTGAGCGTCCATTTACGGCTCGATTTTCCACAGCAACTCAAGGTGCACGAAGTCCCTGTTAAGCACCCCCTCTGTCATATGCAGAAGTGGCACTGAAAATCAGCTTGGGGGTGGTGGGTGATTTTACCAGAAGTAGTGAGAGGCATTCGGGGGGTGGGAGTGGGGGAAGGGGCCAGAGTTTGGACATAGAAAGCATTTGCACGTATACTTTTGATTTTTAAAAGGATGCGTGTACATGTACACACAGAAGGTCGCACACGTGAGCACGCGTGTCCTGGGACAACTCGCAAAATTTTCCAAGCAGACTTAGGCGCATGATACGCCGGCTGTTATAAAATGATCCTCTAGAGAAGCTCTGCAACCTGTGACCCTGTGGGCAGCTGACCCAATGGCTTGCGCCCAGTCTAACTGCATGATGCTGAGATCATGGATTTGGGTGAATCGGAAGAGATGTTCCATCAGTTCAAGTTGTTTTACAGCCACATCTTGCTGCAGCTTGCAGTAGAAATTGAGCTATGAACCCAGGATTTGAGCATCTGATTTTCTTTAAAAGTATTGGGATTTTAAATCCCAACATGAAACAGAGGAAGGGCTAGCAGTTAGGTTACCAGATGGTTTTAAGTCGGAGGCTGTCCAGGCTTGGAGGGTCCGTCCCCCCCCCCCCCCATTGCATGCAGGGAGTTGTAGTTCTGATGGTCCCCTAGGGAAGCAGGAATACAAGATCCTACGTGCAAGGGAGCAAATCCAGCACTGGTTCAATCTCTCACTGAGCAAAGAGTCACTTGACAGCTATACCATGAGCACAAATTTTCCCAAGATTCTCCTCTTTTTTCCACTTGGTACTTGGATGGATCTCAGATTCCTGCTAATAAGTGGATGTGCAACACTGTATAAATAGCAGATGGCGAACATTTGTACTTTTAATGAAATCTGCTCCTTAATAAAATGTTCCAGCAGGGCAGCCAGCCATCCACGGCGTCTCCCTTCAAGCAGGAAGTGTTTGTCTACAGTCCGTCGCCAAGCAATGAGAATCACAGTGCGGCTGCCCCAGTCATCATGAGCAGAAGCCCCACAGGTACTGGAAAATGACGTGCTTTCTCTCGTGCCCCTGTCACAAGTCGGCAGGGCCACCGAATTCTCAGATCCGTGAGAACCTCACGGGTGGGGGGGGGGGGCTGGAATGTGAATGCTTCTACCGCCAGTTCTGGAATCGCCCCTTCACCTTGGCCACCTTTTCAAGGTCCCTACTGACCTGAGCCAGATTTGAATTCGTGACCCAGAGGTGAATGACTCTGAAACACTGGGACAACTCCCTTGAACCATGCAGCTTCGGACTCATCCATCACAGGGTCTCGATCACACCCACCTCGAGGTCTTACCTTGCAATTTAAAATGCCACCAGAACACCTCCCTGAGATCACTGGCTTTGTTGTCAATGACCTTCCATGTGCTGCTCTTATTATTCTGCTCTTTATTATTTTTGTATTATCCTTGACCTTTTGCCACGATGCCAAGGGCTGAGCAGAATATTCTATCTTATTTCATCAAGGTGGGAGGGAAGGCAGAAAAATAGTCTAGTGCAGAGACTTCGGAGTTGGAGGTATTAGGTACTTGTTTCATGGCCAAGGAAATTTAATCTTGAACAAACTAGTAGGTAATTGGAAACAGATGGATCTGGGCAGGCTGGGAAACAGAATGTGGAGAGAAAATTCAGGTCCCTTTTTCCTTCTTGGTACTCTGTTTTTTTTAAGGCTTTTTTTTTTTTTCAGTCTCTTTTACAATGAATATGCAGCTCAGGGTTTCTCAAACATTTTTTCCTGTTGTATATTTTATTGTTTTTCTAGACCACCACATCAAAAGTAGTGCTCTAACTTGCTGAAGAGCTCTGATAATGCCATGGGACCCGTCGCCAAATGAAACACATTCACTCCATAACATTTATACTGGTCTCATTTCCCTTCTAGTTTCCATTCTGTAGGAGTTTGGAAACTGCAGCTTCTTAGATTATTATTTTAGGATGGCTGCTGTTCCTTTTGGCCAGTTTAATTTTTTGTGGGGGTTTTTTTTTTTCAAAACCTCAATTTGCTTTCAGTACAATCAGAACCAGGGCTGGGATCCCCAGGCGCCGTGAGCCATCATTTCATAACTACCCCTGGGGGTGTTTTCCCCTATTTCATCATCCCTCCCCCAACATATGTAGTCTAATCACTGAAGCAAGAGTCTTCAGCCCAGGACCCTGCACCAGGGCTTCTTCTGGAACCCTGCAATCATGGGCCTCGAATCCAGCCACTAGCTGTCACCCTTGTGCACTGACCATGACTCCTCCTATCTCCTACCCCCCTCCCCCCACCACCTGCTCCCCGGGACTGTGAATGCTGCCTCCGCAGCAGACCCAAACTGGGGATCTTCTGCATGGCAGCGCACAGCACTGCCACTGGTCCAGCCTAGGATACTTTTCTCCCTAGCCTAGCGGGTCATGCAGTCTGAAGCAGAAGTATAAAGGGGTATAGTATTCTGGGGTGTAAATATGGATTCTGGGTGTTGGCTTGGACATACTTCAGTTTGAGATTTGGCATAGTGTAAGAAGCTATCATGGGCAGGAAGAGGGGACTGGGGATGGTGGCATGGGCATGTCCTACTAGCTCAGCTGTTTCCTATTTCCCTGGACACTGTTCCAGGCTTCTGCACTGTTCCTCGCCCTGCCATCAAATACTTCCGTGACTTAAAGCTAATACAGTGCCCCCTATTCTATTCAAAACTGACAAGACCAATTTCTGGCTGTTTTTTGTTGTTTTTTTTTTACAGAACCTCATCTGCAATATAAAGGGTCTTTCCACTAAATACTTTAGCCTTTAAAAAAAAGACACCAAGCACAGTATCTAGGAGAGACGCAGTAGATATGAAATACAAGCGCTTATCACATGAATGTGTTAATTCAGTGCCAGTGCATTACATATAACTTTTGTTTTTCTTACTGGATTTCTTTTTAACAGATATAAAAAGCAGGAACTCCCCACGGTCCAACCTGAAGTTCCGCTTTGATAAACTTAGTCATTCCAGTTCTGGTTCCAGCACAGTAAGTACAGTTCCTCCATTCTACTCATCATTCTTTCTTCTGCAAGTATGGGATCCTGTGCAGTCATCTACCCTGGAGGGTGGGAAACCCAGGACCAAAAGTGAGAAACTAACTATTATAAAGGAGAGATCCCACGATTGGTCACGTTGGGATATATCTTTAGCGGTGTGGACAGGAATGATTGGGCAGACTGGATGGGCCAATTCATCAGGGACTGACAACATTGGATAGTACTTCCCTTCAGTTATCTGCTGAACTGGTGATAAAAGTGCCAGCTTCTGTTCTGTTCCAGTTAGACCACATACAGGGATAACAGGGCGCTTTCATCTGTAGGGCCGTCCAATTCTTGCTCTCTGTTGGGAATACAAATGATGGTGACTGTGTGGCTCTAACTAATAAGAACATAAGAAATTGCCATGCTGGGTCAGACCAAGGGTCCATCAAAGCCAGCATCCTGTTTCCAACAGAGGACAAACCAGACCACAAGAACCTGGCAATTACCCAAGCACTAAGAAGATCCCATGCTACTGATGCCAGTAATAGCAGTGGCTATTCCCTAAGTCAACTTGATTAACAGCAATTAATGGACTTCTCCTCCAAGAAAGTATCCAAACCTTTTTTAAATCCAGCTACACTAATTGCACTAACCACATCCTCTGGCAACAAATTCCAGAGCTTTATTGTGTGTTGAGTGAAAAAGAATTTTCTCCGATTAGTCTTAAATGTGCTACTTGCTAACTTCATGGAATGCCCCCTAATCCTTCTATTATTTGAAAATGTAAATAACCGAATCACATCTACTCGTTCAAGACCTTTATCATATCTCCCCTCAACCGTCTCTTCTCCAAGCTGAACAGCCCTAACCTCTTCAGCCTTTCCTCATAGGGGAGCTGTTCCATCCACTTTACCATTTTGGTTACCCTTCTCTGTACCTTCTCCAACGCAACTATATCTTTTTTGAGATGCAGCGACCAGAATTGTACACAGAATTCAAGGTGCGGTCTCACCATGGAGCAATATAGAGGCATAATGACATTTTCCGTTTTATTAACCATTCCCTTCCTAATAATTCCTAACATTCTGTTTGCTTTTTTGACTGCTGCAGCACACTGAGCTGATGATTTTAAAGTATTATCCACCATGATGCCTAGATCTTTTTCCTGGGTGGTAGCTCCTAATATGGACCCTAACATCGTTTAACTACATACAGCAAGGGTTATTTTTCCCTATATGCAACACCTTGCACATGTCCACATTAAAATTCATCTGCCATTTGGATGCCCAATCTTCCAGTCTTGCAAGGTCCTCCTGTAATGTATCACAGTCTGCTTGTGATTTAACTACTCTGAATAATTTTGTATCATCCGCAAATTTGATTACCTCACTCGTCGTATTCCTTTCCAGATCATTTATAAATATATTGAAAAGCACCGGTCCAAGTACAGATCCCTGAGGCACTCCACTGTTTACCCTTTTCCACTGATAAAATTGACCATTTAATCCTGCTCTCTGTTTCCTGTCTTTTAACCAGTTTGTAATCCACGAAAGGACATCACCTCCTATCCCATGACATTTTAGTTTTCTTAGAAGCCTCTCATGAGGGACTTTGTCAAACGCCTTCTGAAAATCCAAATACACTACATCTACCGGTTCACCTTTATCCACATGTTTATTCACCCCTTCAAAAAAATGAAGCAGATTTGTTAGGCAAGACTTGCCTTGGGTAAATCCATGCTGACTTTGTTCCTTTAAACCATGTCTTTCTATATGCTCTACGATTTTGATCTTGAGAATAGTTTCCACTGTCTGTCCATGAGAAAATGAACCGAGACCCATCAGCTTTGTTTACATAACACCGGACATCAGATGATCATGACTTTTGGTCACAGCTGACCTAGACCATATTTGAACTGGTGACCTTACAATACAGGCTAAAGGTCTTGTACTCCAGTACCAATCCATTCAACCTTGCAGTCCTGCTTCCAGAGGGGCACTGATCAATTGCCAGTCCTCCTCTTTATCTGGCTAAAATCACTGTATAGATCAGCGGTGTCTGCTGCAATCCTAGAGGGCCAAAAACCAGTCAGATTTTCAGGCTATCCCTAATGAATATGCATGGCATATATTTGCACACAAGGAGGCAGTGCCTACAGATATATCTCATTCATGTTCATTAGAGAGAGCCTGAAAACCTGACTGGTTTGTACCTATCTAGGATTACAGTTTGACTCCCCTGATGTAGAGTCTTCCTTACGAGTCTAAATAACACAACAGCATGACCGTAAAGTAACCAGTGCATTATCATTTGTATATTTCTATTCAGGATAACACTAGATAGGGGCATGGAATACCTTCCAATGCAGCCACAAAAATGACCATAACTAGCTTGTTCCAATCATTGGCAGATTTGGACTGAACATATTGTCAAAAATGTCCACCTTCATATAGATTTCCAAACAACATACTCCCTTGTAGAACCAGTATAATTCAAAGGTCATCACTCTTCCTAAAATACATTCGGACACCCTTCCCCCCCACCCTGGTAAGGATGTATGAAACACATTCAGAGGCGAGGTAATCACAGGCAGAGTGTGCTTTGGTCTAGTAGTGTGATATGCAATATTTGGCAATGCCTTTCCTGGTGCTTGCTTCTTGTACTGGGTGTGGCAAATTAGCACCGCTGGATGAGATTCTAATTGTTACAAATCACTTGGTTCTAAAGTCCACACCTAGTTTCATTTGTGGAATAGTAATTGTGGTAGCTGTAATTTGTTACTTTGTAAAAACAAATAACTTTAACACTGCATTTAGGGCTCTGGAAGGGATGGCCATGGCAGATGAAAAGAAATTAGCATATGGAGGGATATTCAAGCCAATGCATGAATCAGAGAAATCTTTTTATTCTTGGCATGTGTGTAAGACTGTATTTATCTATTATTTTTTTATTTTGACAAAAATCTCTTATTTTATGATTTTTTTCTCTTAGGGCCACTAGCAAGAAATTGAATTCATGAATATGGGAAGAGTAAGTATGCATTTTGAATATTTAGGAGAGCAATTAGCCAGTAATGTTTAGGATTTCCATTTGACTTGCATCCCAGGGCGTCCGTGCCCTTGTAGCACCTCAGGACACAAAGCATCTGCCTCTGGACTGTGCGTTGGGGACAAAAGCGAACTTTATGGGCCTTGCCATTCAAAAATCGCGGCATTCGTGGGAGCAGATGATTGGACATTTTAACGGAAATGTCTAGTCCTTATTTCCGTATCACGCCAGAGGCCAAAAGTACATTTAAAAAAACCCAAACAACACTAAGGTTCCTCTTTACGTGCATGTGTGGGCTGTGAGTAAAAGCTTTTGTCTTTGTCTGCCCTGTTCATGAAGCACAATTACTGTAATGGGAAAATAAAACGACGTTGCGAATCGCGTTCTCTGATTTGTTGCGGTTGTTAAAATAACAGAAAATAATCATTTCCAAGTTACAGTTGGTAATTATTATATCGATTTCAGAAGTCCTGAAGCCTTGACCATTGGTGCCACGGCTCCCAAGCCTCAGCCTTGCCCTCAGCCTTTTGTTTTTCTGTAACCATGGGGACAATTTTCGGAAATGCCTGTATTGTTGCAAAGTCCTGCAGGTACTCTTTACCTGTGCACTTTGCAGCACTTCTCAAAGGGGGAACGTACAAACTTCCTTTCCCTTAGAAAATTGCCCTGGGGGGGGGGGGGGGGAAATAACCTGCAGAGATTTGCACAGGCTTTTTCTGTGGCTGCCTTTTCCCGTGAAAATATCACAGGTGGATGCGGCAATGTCATCTATATGCATTCTTTCCCTCTCCTGATCCAAACACGCCTCCCTGGGACCAACCCAGGTAAAACTGCAGACAGTGTGGATTCCCATGAGTACTTTTAGCTAAGTATGGACAGAGCCATTTTATCTGGGTAAATAACCTTTGAAAATTGCCTTCCTTATGACCATTATATGTACAGGTATTTTTCCATGGAAGAGCCAAAACCAGGCAGGCATGTGAAGGGAAATGTTTTTCATTTTGGGTGTGTGTGGTTTTTATTTTAATTCATGTTTCGATTCATCTAATGCTTATTTCGGTTCGGTTTGTTTATTGAACCGAAAAACTTTAAATTAAAAAAAAAAGAAATTTTAAACAAAAAAGAAATTTCCTCCATCTCCTCTCCCAGCACCAAAACAGCAAAATGACCCCCTCCCCAGATGTCGCTTATCCCCTTCCTGAGGTCTGCAAGCAGCAACAATCTCCAGTCATTTCCTGTCCTGCCGGGTCCCAGTTTGCAGATGGCACTGTCCAGCTCTGAAACCAATGCCATTTTGTTTTGTGCCCGTATGTTGAATGACTGTACAACAAAATGGCGCCAACCTCGGGACCAGCCAGTGCCATTTTGTAACTGGGACCTAGCCGGGCAGAAGCAACTGGGGACCCCTTTCTACTTTGTAGATTTCTGATTCCTTTCATGTGCATGGGGATGCTTATGGGGAAGGCCAGGCAATTGAGGTTCATGTTGTTGTTTTGGCAGGTCTCTGGTTTTTTTTTTTTGGGGGGGGGGGGGGGGGGGGTTGTTGACTTTCCATAATGAAAGTCAATGAAATAAAAGAATTTTGGAGGGTTTATTTTCTTAGTAGCTTTATTACATTTAAAAACAAGTTCATATCCATATTACATTTAAAAACAAGTTCATATTAATTACTTCTACTTGTTTTATGTTCAATTATGGATTTCAACTCTTGTTAAATGTATAACGCTACAGCGTATGTTCTTGTTCTATGTACACCGACGTGATATCTCTGATGAGCGGCAGTATATAAAAAACTATGAATAAATAAATAAATAAATATCCCCCAATGACAAAATTTAAACCTGTAAACCTGAGATGTTAAAGGTCAGACATCTGAGGTTCACAAGCTCCAATCCTGGGCTGTCCTCTTGGCTGATCATACCACCAGCTTAAAGCTATCATGAATCAGTGGTTTCCTGCCTAATTTCATGGCAGCCCTGGATCAGCATCAGTGAAGTCTATATGCCATGGAGTGGCAGAAGGTCAATTGAAAAGCGCATTATTGTATGAAATAATGATTGTCATTATTGCATGATGGTTATTGCATTGTAGCATTATGATAATTATGTGTGCTGTGTATAGTAGTATGATGATTAGGTGTATATATATCAGCTGCTATAAAATGCATAACTTTAGCTACCCATCAGTCTTTGTATCTCTGAACTTCTTCTTTTTCTTTGTCTTCCAGTGAATTGCTGTTTAAATGGAGGAGAATTCTTCTCCCCGGGCATCCCCTGGAACTGTTTACTCACTACACAAGTAGCTACTGCCACAGGGCATTAACGTCCTCAAATGCTCCGCCATATCGTTCTCTGCGAGGAGGACACTGCCCACCTTACAGTGACTTCTGTAACCAGGAAGGCCCAGCCATTTGCTTGGCAATGTAAGCAAGCTGTCCTTTGCCATGCTTTGTTCTCCAAGAGTGCAGTGTATCTCCCGGTCTGAAGACAGGAGGTGCAAACATCTGGATCTGCTCAATCCCTTGAAATATGTTATTCTTGTGAACTCTTTCATGGTCCTGGTGCAGTTTTGGTAGAAGGGAAAAGAATGACCGCTGTACATTTTTTTTTTTAAAACTTTTGATAACACTTTTCCTTTCTGTAGATTCGTGCAGATGTAGAGCCTGGATCCATTCAAGGCATTCGCTTAAGTTTATGTTGCACCCCCCCCCCCCCCGATGGACCATAAGAAAAGCATTAAAAGCACGGCAGGATATGTGCTGCTGCCTGACAGCCAGAGGCCTTGGAGGTGAAAGTGCAGTCAGGCCTGGTTAAGTCATATACATTTATATGCAGATTTGTTTAAAAGAAAAACGTGCATTAAAATAGGGCCTTAATTCAGCATAATTCCGAGGTGTAGAGAAATATCAAACAGGAGTAAATCTCTGCAGGACAGAGATGAGTCCTGCAGCTCCCACCCACCACGCTGTACAGAATATCTTCTGCAGCCTGAGCAAATTGCCGAGGGCTGAAATTGAAAAATCGCTTGCTATTTACAGGTCTCAAAAATGTTGCAGCATAGTGCCCTGGCAGATTCATAGCTGAGTACTGTGCAGCATATGCTTAACCATCTGGCTTAATCAATTCTGGATTACCTAGGCCTGACTTGGCTAGCACTGTGCACGAGCCACAGGCGAGCTACGGTCTCAGCGTGTGACCTTGGGCAAGTTGTTGTACTGTACTTCTCTTTTCCTCTAACTACCCAGCTGTCGTTGGGTTATACTAAAAATACCTCCTTGAGGCCGGAGCTGTTACTTCACCAGCTCACAGAGCTGAGCACTCCAAACAGATTAGAAAAACTACCGCTATATTCCACACCAACCAACATTTCAAATTCCTTGAAATAGAACCTTCAGCAGGGCCTTTTTTTTTAATGTTATTTTTATTTGCCTGCTTTCTGATGGAAAAGAAGGCTTAGGAGATTGCTGCATGTTTGTTGGGTGTGTGTGTGTGTGTGTGTGTGTTTGTCCACTTCATAGCTTTTGTGTTTGGTGTTCTATGCACATCAAATTTTCAAAAGATGTCAGGAGGGAGGGAGAAGAGGGGGGGGTGACGTCTGACAGGGGTAAGGGTTGGTTTTTTCAGCTCTGTATATATGGTAGGTGCAGAGCGCGGGCATGCGAACACACGCACCCTGGAAAGTAAGGGCCCTATAATTCTGGGTGGGACTTTTTTCTCAGCTGTTGGATCGCCTGGGAGATTATATTTCCATTTGGCTCCAACCTGTTGGTTTGGGCTCAATGCTTTTTTTTTTTGCCAGAGACACCCATGTAATTTTATTTTATTTTTTTTTCAATTTTTGGCATGTTTGGACTAGTATATTGAGTACTGTTGGCCATTTCAGTTAGCTTTTGGCATGCTATGCATGTAAATGACACGAGACATGCACTATTGATCCTAATCTTGCCCCATCTCCACCAATAATTCAAGTGACCTAGAGATCTTGTGAACGGTAAAATGGATGCACCCATGATTTCTCACACCAGTGGCACGGCATAACCCGCTGCTGACCTGGCCAATAAAATGCTTTTCTGGTTATCACGTGGAAGGAAAAACTGCATTAAGGATTGTAGATAAACTTTCAGAGATCTTGCACCTTTCTCTTCCTCCGGGAAACTCTTCCCTGACAAACACGATTTCAAAGGCCAGTGAAATCTATTTTCTGTGATTAGCTTGAAGACTTTCATTTGCTATTGAACTACTTCTGGCCACTTTGCCCTTTCGTGTGCAGCTTGCACCTGTGCATGAGGCTTAATCTTCAGCGTACTGCGATATTTTTTTCTTCAGGCGCTTTCTAAAATGCCACCGTTTGCTTCTAGAGAAACATTTCCATTTCCTCTCTGATTTTTTTGTACTTCTCTGTAAATGTGCTGCATAGTTGAATAGGAACTGAATTTTTTTTTTTTTACTACAAAAACCCCAACTTGGAAATGATTTTTCCTTCATTTAAAATGTCCCTGCTAAAAGACCATTATGGCGCACCCTTCAACGGTGCATGTTCCTGCGACACGCTGTCCCACAAATGCCTTTTTCTTGTCCAGTTGTGTGACCTCTTTTCTCACAGCGTCTCCCTCTGAAAAGCTACTTTAGTGCACGACTTCCCTTATTCTCCTTATTTCATCTCGCACCTCTCCTGTTGATAGATTACTGCTGCCACTTCCTGTGACCAAGAAATCAGGATGCAAAATATATATTTAGGCCCTGATTCACTTTTTCCAAAGAGATCTCAGCACCCCCACCTAAATTTTGGGCACTTAAAAGTTACGCACCTAAGTTTTGAGTTAAAAATCCTGTTGAAAATTCTCCTAACCTTAGATCTCCTATTTATTCATCTTTAGAAAGGAAAAACCTGAGGTCCCTAAATTTAGGATTGTCATTCACCTACATTTAGGTGCCTGAGGGCCTTGCACTGAAAATCAAAGTTAAATGCCTAACTCACTTCCCTCAAACTGACCCTGCCCATATTTAAGGTACATCATTTACTTTTTTCCTATTTAAATGGATACATCATTTGCTTCCTAATGGAACTCTTGGTGATGTACAGCCTGATTAATACAGTAAAATACAATAACATTGCAAACTAAAAAACAATACAAAAATTGGTAAAAAGTTTTTTAAAAACCCCATAACACATTATGAGTTTAAACTGTTACCAAACACTTTGAGGTAGATTTTTAAAACATACGCGCGCGTACTTTTGTTCGCGCACCAGGCGCAAACAAAAGTACGCTGGATTTGATAAGACACGCGCGTATCTTATCAAATCCGGGGTCGGCGCGTGCAAGGGGGTGCACATTTGTGCAACTTGTGCGCGCCGAGCCCTGCGCGCACTGCCCGTTCCCTCCGAGGCCGCTCCGAAATCGGAGCGGCCTCGGAGGGAACTTTTTTTCTACCCCCCCCCAACCTTCCCTTCCCCTACCTAACCCCCCCTACCTTTATCGGAGAAGTTACTACTGCCTCCGGGCAGTTTACGCGCGCTGGCGCAGCAGGCCCCAACACAGGCCGCTGTGTCGGGGCGCTCTGCCAAGCCCCCGGACTGCCCACAGGCCCCCCCGGACACGCCCCGATCCCTAACAGCGCCCCCTGGCCACACCCCCGACTGCCCCTTTTTGCAAGCCCCAGGACTTACGTGCGCCGCCGAGCCCATGCAAAATAGGCTCGGCGCGCGAAGGGGGGGTTTGGGGTAGGTTTTCAGGGGGTACATGCGTATCTTACGCTCATACCCCTTTGAAAATCTACCCCTTAATAGAGCAACAGATCTTGCATTTTTCCCTGCTCTCTGAGCAATCCATCAAAAGCTTCATTGCTCTGGTGATAGAATTCCAAAGAGAGAGGCCTGCAAAACCAAATGCCCATTTTCTGTTGGCATCTGCTCAGGTCCTTTTAGGACAATGTGGCACTGCAACAGAAAGGCATCCTGCTCAGATCGTAGACTTCCAGTAGGTCTGTAGTGACAATTTAGTCCCTCCTTGGAAGGAGGAGGCTAAATTTTCACCCAGTTCCCCGAGTAATGTGCCTAGATCTTTGAATACCATCCCCCCCCGATAGGCACAGAAATTCAAAAAAGCGTTCGTGACTCAGTTAGGTCCTTAATGTTGCTTTTTGGCCAGCCCCTAGCTATTTAAAAACATAAGAGGTACCATGCTGGGTCAGACCCCAAAGGTCCATGGGGCCCGACCTCCCGTCTCCACTAGTGACCGATCTCTAAAAGCAGATCCAATTTCTTGCTGCTCATTCCGAGTCACCCGGTCAATAACTATGTATGGACTTTTCTTCCAGGTACTTAATCAAACTCCTTTTAAGTCCGGCCATGCGAGTTGCCTCGACCACATCCTCTGATCGCCTGATCCAGGAAAGAGACAGTGCCATTAGTCCACAAAGAGTGAATGCCTGGGGTTGGGCTTCCCAAACTTGGTTTGGAGACCCCCACAGCCAGGGCTAGGTTTTCTGGAACTCCACAATGAATAAATACAAGATGTATTTACATACACTTGACTCAGTATACACACCTTTATCTCTAACCTATTCATTGTAGATTTCCTGAAAATGCCACTGACTTGTAGGGTCCCCAGGGCAGATGTGGGCAGCTCTGATCTGGGCCCTCCTCAAGGTACCAGTTAGAGAGGAAGACCCGCTCTATCCACAGAAAGTGAACCTGCGGAGCTGCCTCAGACAGTGCTTTGTGAGGATATATCTGTCACCTCCTTGCTCTGTACTTTGTGCTCAGAAACATTTTCTTCAAAGGCCTTGTAGATAAAGCAGTTGCTTTATTGATTTCCTTCTGAGCATTTGAGAGCTGTAGGTTAATGATTCACGTTTGTGTTGGCTTTGATATTTTGTCACTTACTGTTCTGTGAGATTTCTAGGCAGTAAGGTGATGGCCTTATGTTTACTGGATTCTTGCGAATAGAAAAACCTGTTCTTTATTTCACCAAGGTGTATCAGGGCCTCTGTTTATGCTGTTTGTTTTGCTCCAAGGTACTATGTAGTGCAAGATACAGGAGACCTTGCCAGCATGCCAGTCTCGTACTGTTAAAAATCGTCAGGACCTGAATGAAGCCTCTGGTTAACTCTTTCAGTGCTGGGAAGAAGCAGCAGGGCCCACAAAAAGCTTTGGGTTTGGAGATTCTGTTATCTTTTGCCAATTGAAAATTGTGGGGGTGCAAGAGAATGTGAATTAAATGGGCAAAAACCAAAGCGAGCAAAAAAACCCTTTGGATTGTTTTATGAAAGAACCTCCCCCTTCCAGGTCCATCTTTAAGCTTGGGAGGTATACGCAATACCAGGGCTTTGTCTTGGCCTACAGGTCTCTGGTATCGATGCAGCAGGAGGGATTATTCGCTTCAGGCTCAAGCCCTTTTCCTGGTAATGCATTGATATTCCAAAATAAAAAGTTTTTACTAAGACAGTTTAAATCAGAAAATGGAAATTGGGTGTCTTTTAGTAGTGAAAATCCAAAGGCAGGTACTGAGATATTACAATGTGTATGTGTGTTTGTTTGTTTGTTTTGGAGGTGCTAATCCTTCCCGATGCACCCTCCTGGGGTTCCCTCATTTCTGGAGTTTAAAGCTCCCCTGGACAGATGCTGGGGCTCCATGACTCTCCAAGGACCCTGTTCGGTACCCAATTGCTTGACTCTTCTCCTGCCTACCACCTCTCTCTTCTCTCCTCTGGACTCCTGGGTGAGAGCACTTTCTGGGCCCCTCTCTCTTTTTTCTACTTTATCCTTTCAGGTTACCTCTGGACGGGTACCTCACCCCTCCTGTGAAGATCATGGTTCACGCGCGAGGCTCAGCTCAGCTCAGCTCAGGGTCTTCTTTTCCCTATAGAAAGCCAAACCAGGGATCCTCTCCATCCAACTGCTGGATCCCTTGGCAGCAGCTATTTATAGTGACGTATGCTGCATGTGCGGCCCTCTATACAGACTAAAGATACCGGGGACAGAAGGCTGGCTTTCTCCCCTTCCCCAGACTACTGCAAACAGATGAGTCGGGCTTCTCTCTCTCTCAGCTCTGACCAGAATCTTCTCCCATCTTTCTGACCAGCACATCGGCCACGCGCAGAGGGAAGAAGAAAATGACCCAGTCAACTCACCAGGCCCTCCCACATTTAGAAATGAATTATGAAGCAGAGATCAGTGGGACAAGACAGCTAACAACATATGTTAAGATTAGGGAGCCGAACCATCACCCAGACAGGCAGACTATTCCCTATAGAAAGAGAAGGCAACGGTGCCACAGTACAATTGAAAACAAGTGGACTTTTGAAAATTATTGACATCCTTCTTTTTGTTGGGATTTCCCGAGACGGGTTTGGTCTTTGGCCTTTTGGATTTGCCATACTCTATACTTAACTCAGTCTCGAGTTTTCAGAAAGACACAGTCCATGTTGACACATTTGCTTGCCATCCGTTCCACTTTGGCCCTTGATTCCTGAGAATTAAGTAGGATTTGGTCTCGCCAGTGCCCTGGAAGACGTCCATAGAACATGCAGGGCTGGATTTTCCAAGGGTTTGCTCTTAAGTCTGTTCCTATGGGAAGACTTTTTGGTTTATCAGGCTCCGGTTCTGATAGGATGTGGGGATTTCAATTTTCCCAAAACTCCAACCTGCTGTTTGGCATTGTCATGCAGCTGGAGGCACTGTCTTTCAGCATGGTTTTTACCAGAGGTAAATCTTGTCAGACAAATCTGATCAGTTTCTTTGACTGGGCGACTAGAGAGATGAATCATGGGAGAGGGCTAGCGCAATGGATATGGATTTGGATTTCAGAAAGGCCTCTGATGTGGTTCTGCACAGGAGCCTTTTCAATAAAGTGTGCACTCTTGGGATGGATCCTAGTGTGACTGACTGGGTTAGAAACTGGCTGAGCGGGTGGTGCCATCATGTTTCTAGGTATAGGGGTACATTTTTTAAAAAAGCGCGAGCGCGTACTTTTGTTCGCGCAACAGGCGCAAACAAACTTTCCTTCCGCCTCCCCCCACCTTCCCCTCCCTAACCCCCCCACTTGTATCGCAAAAGTTACGCCTGCTCGAGGCAGGCCTAACTCGCGTGCACCGGTGGCCCACTGGCGCACCATCACCCAACCTGAGGGCTGGTCCGTAGGCCTCGGCCACACACCCCCCCGAACGCCCCCGGGCCGGCACCACGCCCCCCGGAACGCCCCGAACGTCGTGCCGCCCCAGACACGCCCCGGGACTTACGTGCGTCCCGGGGCTTGCGCGCACCTATGCAAAATAGACTCAGCGCGCGCAGGTTTTTTTTTTTAAGGGTTACGTGCGTAACGTATGCGCGTAACCCTTTTAAAATCCACCCCAAAATGTTAAACCAAAGTTCTGTCTACCTTGTACACAGTGAAGAACTGTCAGACTCAGGCGGTAGATGTAAGGTATGGAAGACAACAGCAATTGAGCTGTGCAGGCAAATAAGTTTGTTTTCCACTTCCAAACTTTCATGTAACAGTGGTGTTTGAAACCCATGTGCAGAGTAAGAACAGTGATGACATCAACAACACAAATTCTCTTGTTTCCTTATAAACCCACCCAAAGATCTGCATTCTGCTTTGAAGCACTGTGCATGTGTATGGTATACTTACAGCTCAATAGGCAAAATATGACCAAGAATGAGAAATAAATAGCTGCTATTCCCAATTAGTTTATACTGAAGACATAATGGATATCCCTTGAAATAAACTGGCTATCTCAACATTAGCTGGATTTTGTATTAAATTGTGCCGTAGAATCTTGAACAATGTAGTTACATAACTGTATATTTATTACCTTCCAGCTGATGACAGGTTGAAAAGCCTCCCCTTCTACTTTTATGTAGTTAACTTCTAAATGAATAGGTTTGCACAGTCTAGAGCACCAGTTTACTGAAAGGAGTTTTTAAAAAGAAGGAATCTACTATTGCATCTACATAGAATGAAGACAGCTGTGAACGCTAGCGGCTCGTGCTAAGCCAATAAATAAATCACAAATGGGGAAAACCGGCTGCTAGTTACAATTCCACACCCCAAATTTGTGAATAATGTCCCAAGGACTATAACTCAATGCTGCAATTTAGTGGGTGTGACTTAGAGGTGAAATAATGCAATGGAATAGTTGAAACAAAATGTTGAGCAATCTTATGGAGAGGGCTTACTCTAGAACTGTCACCACATGCACCAATCCTAACTACTTTTTTTCTGCAAAAGTCAACAAGGGCACAACCTCTTCCAGAACACGGTCCATGACAGCAGAGGTAGCAATCAGTTCGCTTCAAGGCTCTTGGTAACTCCCCATTTCTTGTGCACATTCATGAGAAATTTGGGGGGCAAACAAAGAATGAAACCTCCGTTTTCTATATACAAAGAATATATTCTAACCTCTTAATGCTGCTGCACTGATTTAACAGAATTAGCATAAATACTGTGGCGAAACAAACACTGTATATTATTCCTATTACAGCGAGACAGACTGACTACTTGAATGTGGGTATTATTCACTGTTAAAAGGAATAGGATGGCTGCTGATTAATGTATTTTCCCCCTGTGCATACATTGAAGTTCTGGTGAAAGATATAAGATGTAGCATCTGGTGAAAGATGTAAGATGTGAAGGAATGTGACTTCCTGTGCCACAAATCATAAACGCCATTCCAGTTCCATCATTTACGTTGTGCTCAATAATCCTTGACCCTACTGTAGCCTGACACAAGTTCATTTGCAAGATAATGTGAGAAATATTATGACATTACAATATAGTACCACAGTGGCTCCATTGCTTCTAAGGGTACTACTGAATCGCACATCATGATCTAATCCAACAGTCTTGCAGTAACTTAATTAACTTGTGTTCTTAGTGGACGCATGCCTATCACTGATAGCCTTGGAAATATGCCACCCACTAAGAACGTGGAAAATAAGCCGAAAATTGTACATTTCTGTACGTAATGACACTATGATTTACTTTTTGCTACCATTTTCGTTTTATTGCTTTAGTTAGTCAAAATGCGAAAAAGGTGAATAAATATTTTAAGGCTACAGCTGGCTCTAGGTGACCATGTGAGGTGCCACCTAACAAAGGCATGTGGGTTGTGTGCGCCAGCAGTGCCTTAATAGTGATTTTTTTACTGGAAGGTGGGCAGGTGCCCAGGTGAGGCAGAGGGAGGATCATCTCTGGTAATATACGTTCTCCAGTGCACAGCAGGGACAAGAGCGAATGTAAATGCTGCAAGGCTTGCTCTGTAGTTTTCTATTGCTGTAGATTCTTAAGTACATACATTTGCATGCTTAAATCCAACGCCACCTCCCCTCCCATGTCTTCCATCCAACCTCTCAAAACTCGGTCCTACCACTGCCCTCCATATCCGTCCCAAATCAGGCTTATCGTTCAGGTTAGTGCCCTGGGCACTGTGTGCCCGTCGTGCCCAGCCTTTTTGGAAGCCAGCTGCAGCAGCACTCTGCCCACGGGCATGCAATCTGCCCTCTTTGGCCATCTAACATGCCACACGACAGAGCAAGCCCTTTAGCCCAGTTATCCTGCCCCTGTCAGCCTCCCTCTGCTCGGTGTCTGTCCCAAGCACGTTTAAAGACTGTCATGGTTTTGGCTTCCTCTTGTGGATAGGAAATTGTAGGAATCTATCATCAGAACCGTGCTTTCTTTGAATTTTCCTCCCTGCAACTTCTTATCCTGACCCCCTTGAATTCTTCTTATTTCTTTATTTTTGGATTTACAAACCACCTCTTTCCTATTGGGCTACAAGGCGATGTACAATGAAACAGAAATATAGTGCAATTGTATAGCAAAGGCAGATCAAACACATTATACAATAACATTAAACAAATTTTATTTTTGGCTTTATGGAAAGTTTCACTATTCCGTATTTGATTGTAGTCTGTCAAACATTTGAATGTTTCTGTCATGTCCCCCTTCCTTCTCTTCTTTCCTCCACAAGTTCATTTTGAGTGTCTGAAGCCTCTCTTTGTCAGGGCCGGATTTAAGATTTTGGCGCCCTTAGGCAGAGAGCCATGGCAATGTCCCCTTTGAAGCTCTGCCAGCACATGGCCCTAATGCAAAGCCTGCATATTTGATACCTTCAAAATCTGCTGTCCTAGGTAGGTACCTATGCCTAAATCTGGACCTGTTCCTTGTAGGCCTTGTGACAGCTGAGTAGTGCATTTTGGAACCTCTTCCATCCTCTCTTTTCTTATAGTAGTATGGTCCCCAGAAGGGAACATGGTACTCAAGGTGAGGGATCCTGCTAATACCTCTACTTATGCCACTGAGCATCTTGGGGCTGATGCAATACAGTGCGCTCAGCCGAGCACACTGTTTAACCCGCAGATGCGGTTTGCATAGGCGTTACCTAATCCTCTTAGCGCCTACACAACGCACGTCGAAACTAATAGCGCACATTTTTACTCTCAAAAATTAATGGCTGCCCTATACATCCTCCTACTTAATATTGTTGTGATATTAAGCAGAAGGAACAAAATCTTAAAACAAAATTTAAAAAAAAAAAAAAAAAGTTTTAAAAAGTGCTGGCAGCCGGGTTCAGGAAATGGACGCTCAGTTAACAAGCGTCCATTTCCTGACCCCTGGCTGTGGGCCGATTTAGGGAAACGGCCACTGATAAATTTGGCATCAGTTTTCTAAACTGACGGACAGCCGACCGCTTGTGGGCTCCCTTTGTCAAGGAGGTGCTAGGGGCGCGCAAGCGACCCCTAATTTAAATATTGCGTGGTGCCCCCAGGAGGGGTGCGTTAGGAAAGCGGGCACTGAGTGCTCAGCACATTTTAATTGCATCGGCCCTATTGTTAGCTCTTCCAGTTGCTTTATTACATTGACTACCTACTTTGAGGCCATCTGAAAATGATTGCTCCTAGATGCCTTTCGTATTCAACAGTTTCCAGTTCTCAGCCTTCTAAGTGATGAATAGTCCCAAATCCAGAATTTCACACTTTTTTTTGTTTGAAATATTTTTAGGGAATCCGTGCCAGCTCCATCATCCTTCAGCTGCAAGACCCGATTGCTGGAAGTTTAGACTTGTATAGTCATACTTTTTTTTTTTTTACCCTGAAGCTCATTTTCCAAACTCTTGATTCTTCTAGTTATCTCAAGCCCCTTTTTGTTTTCCCACGCTTTCCAGTGCCATCTACTCTGTTACAGATTTCTTTACCATCTGCAAGAACGCATATTTCAACAATTTTGCTAAGAAAGATATTAGGAAGAACCAGTCCTAGTATTAAGCCCAGGGGTACCTGGACTGATACCTTTGCCTTCGCCAAAGTGGACTCTTATTTACCATCACTCTCTGCTTTCCACCACGCTAAAAGTTCCTCACCCCGTATATTTCTGCCTTACCAATATGCCTTCCAGCCTGCTTACCAGTCTTCAATGTGGAACAGTGTCAAAAGTCTTATTGAAATGCAGAGAGAATAGCTAAGGCATCTTCTTGATCCAGCTTTCTTGTTACCTCGTTAAAGAACTCAATCAAGTTTGCCTGGCAGGATCTTCCTTTTGTGAACCCATGTTGTGTGGTACCCTGTGCTCCACTTCTTGAAAGGTGTCCCACTGTCTTTTTCTTTGGTAGAGCTTCCATAGTTTTGCTCCCTACATGTCATGGACTAAAGGATGTTGAATTGTCCATCTCGTTCCCGTCCCCACCTTCATGTAGCAGTACCACATTCCAGCTGAATAAAGCCATAAGGGGGTCAGTACGTGTTATAGTTCAGATGGTATCCTGGGATGTACACCGTTGGATCCCAGCTCCGCTCTCGTTTCTGCAGGTACTTCAAGCAGCTTCTCCTTCATAATTTGGTTTGTTATCATTTTACGTATATTAATACCATTTCCCGTCTTACATCCATCGCCTTCTGCTTCTGCAAACACACACACAAAAATAAGTTTGATAACATTTCTGCCCTTTGCCAGTTCTCTTTGCAAATCCCACTTATTCCCTTTGTTACCTATTCCTCTTAGGGATTTTTTTCACCTCTTTTATATATCTAAATAAAGATTTATCCCCTTTCATTGATTGGGCAATTTTCTCCTTCATTTGGGCCTCTGCTCTTCTAAACCACCCTCTTGCCTTTGGTTTTCCCGATTAATCTGCCTGTCCTCCTGGATTTTTGTAGTTTTGAATGCTAACCTCCTCACTCTTACCATTTCTGTCCGTGGCCTGAGTAGAGTCCTTAAGAACACAAGACAGACCATGCTGGATTAGACTAAGGTCTACCGAGCACAATATCTTGCTTCCAAAAGTGGCCAGGGCAGCTCATAAGTATGCAGCAAATCCCCAAAAGTACACTATTCCTTGTTGCTTACTTCCAAGAATAAACGATGGCTTTCCCAAGTCTACTGGATAATAATGGTTTATGGACTTTTCCTCCAGGAACTTTCCAAACCTCTTAATCTCGCTAAACTACGTGCCTTGACCACATCCTCTGGCAAGAGATTCCACAGTTTGATCATAAGCTGTATGAAAAAAATACAGTCTATAATTTGTTCTAAACCTGCTGGTTGTTAGTTTCATGATGCATCCTCTTGTTTTAGTGTTATTTGAAAGGGTAAATAATGGTTCCTGTTTTACTCATGCCACACCATTCACGATTTTATAAACTTCTATCACATCCTCTCTCAGTTATCTCTTTTCCAAGCTGAATAGCTCTAACGTGTTTAGCCTTTCTGTTCCCTTTATCATTTTTGTCACCCTTCTCTGCACCTTTTCTAGTTTCGCTGTCTCTTTTGAGGTGGGGCAACCAGAACTACATCCAATACTCCATGTGTGGTCGCAGCATGGATACCATGGCAAAATGGTATTCTCCATTCCTTTCCAAATAACTCCTACCATTCTATTTGCTCTTCATGGTTTCCAACAACTTGCATCCCAGAACATTAATTAACCTAGTACAGGAATAGACTATTCTGGATTTTCTTTTGACAAAAGATAGTCTTGTAATATACCATATATTACTATAATTCCACTGAATAATGTGGCGTCACTCCCTGACATATCAATCTCAGCTTATCAGAAGATACTACTGCAGTATATTTATAATTATTTATTGTCACTACTACAATGGTGAAGACCACCAAACAATCTGTAGATTGCTGTAGCACTTTCTGGGAGGCTTTTTATAGAGCAATGGATTTTCCTATGAGCCTCTCTGCAGCTGCAGACTACCCAAGGCTATTTATAGCTTTTTATTGGTCCTCAATGTAGAATAACTCTTGGGTGGGCTCCCTTCCCCCAATCCCCTGGATGTCATTCGTGAGTTTGTCTCATCTTTAATATTTCGGCTGACCTATTTTCAGTACTGTTCTCTCCCTTAAGTCTGTGCTTGACCAACACGCCGTTGTTCGAGCTGTTTCTGTGTGTAATTGAAGTTCATTGTTTGTGTGTAGCGCTTGCGAGATGCTTATTTATGCGTGGTTGGTTTGTTTTGATTTTCTATCATTGTGCTTTTCATTTTCTACATTCAAGCCAATGAAATTTGATTTTGTCTAGAAAACTGGAAGAAAAAAAAAAAAAGGGCCACTCTACCACCACGCTAACTCTAAAGCATGCTTTCATGTTGGTTTTTTTTTAATTTCTTGAATGTAGCCATGTAAAAATCCAGCATATTGCAAACGATGATCAGTTCATAATTTTAGAATGTGAAAATAATTTCTGAGTGTGTTAAAATCTCAGAAACGTTATATGACAAAAAAAAGTTATTTTTTTTAGAGCGTTGGTGCTTTCTAGAGTCTGATTGCCTCCGTTTGTACATATTGTAAATTTAATTTATTGCTGCCATGGCATGTTGTATTGTTACTGTATGTATAAAAAAAATTCTAAAAGGTTCACAAATGGTATATTTTGTTGCTTAACTGTGTCTTTGCAAAGTTCAAAAGAAATAAAATATTTTAATGTCCACTTCTGCTTCTTGACCACATAATCGTGTAAACACTGGATGTCTGAAGGAATACAAGAATGCCATGCATGTGCCCGTGTTTGCAAGGAAACCTAATGCAAAAAAAAAAAGCCAACACTGTTCCGGTCCCCCTTCAATGCTTCAATCACAAAGGCAGTGGTGGCTTGTGGGGATGCAGTTCGGTGCTGGCACCACCTAAAATCACTTGAGGGCAATTTCAACCACCATTTACATGGGTAAATGGGTTATGTTTTTACACAGGTAGTGTAAGTTTACCTGCATTAAATGGAAGGGAGCAGGCAGAGAAGGGGAGAATAGACGGTATGACATTTTGATGCCTGCTGTGTATGCTGCTTCTTTCCCCCCTCAGGATCTGAACCTGCAATTATCTGACCCCCCCAGGATCTCTACTTCTGAGCTAAAGGAGCAGCTCCCTGAGCTGTGCTAGTAGAACTCTTTATCTACCTCCCCCAAATTAATCATATTTCTTCCTTTACTACTCCACCCTGGCACAGGAGCCAGGAGAAGGGTGGCAAGGCTGCAGGTAAGAGGAACTGAGAGGTTGGAGGAAGGTATAAAATGCAGGAGAGAAGAAGAGAACAGTAAACAAGGTGGAGGCAGGCAAAATAATAAAGGCCCCTTTCTCAGAGAAAAAGTCAGGCTCTAGTGACAGAGGGCATGAGAGGAGAGAAGTCGAGATAGAAATCAGTATAAAGTAAAAAGATGAAACTAAATGAAAGAAATACAAAACAGAATAAAGAAACTATCCAAAACACAACAGGTGAAAAACCACTTTTATAACGTGGAAAAGTTTTACATTGTATAAATGTTTACATTATTTACTAATTCATGCAAAGGTATCATTGAATTTAAATATCGGTGCCTCAAAATTTACCCCCATGCTGCTACAGGAAGCAGGGCTCTCTGCACAGAACCTAACCAACGCCTGAATATATTAAGTCCTTCTCCTGTTAAAACAGAACCATGCACAAGCATTTGAACACTGACAGCAGCTGAGAGCCTTCTCTCCAACTTCTCAGCCTTTGCACTAGACTGATGGAGAAGGCACAGAATCACAGTCAGTTCTCAAGAGCTACAAGCAGGCCTGGTTTTCAGGAAATCTTCAGCCACACTGGGATCTGTAGTTTTTGAAATCCCAGAGTACCCTAGGCTAGGAATTAAAGAGGCAGATAATAGGCTCTTACATCTGTGCGTGTCTTACTGATTGTCCTGCGCTACAATAATGCGACTTATGGTGCAAATCCTTGCAGGCTGCGCCCTTGCGTTGGCCACCCATGCAGATCTTACCCACTTGGATCAGGATAGGTAGTGACATGACCCCGGATACCGTATCTGGCTTTTGCCAGCAGTAATAATAAAATTTTAAAAAAATTATGAAAGCAAAATGACAGAGGACGTGTGATTTGCCAGCAGTATGGGATAGGGTGAAAAAAAACATTTTTTTTTTTTTTTAACATTGATGAGTAGATGGCCGGCTGCTCAACCCAGTAACTACTATCTACTGCTGCTGGGTTTCAGGGACCTACTGCCTACAATAAATAAAATTCAGTGCATGTGAGAAAAAAAAAAAAAAAGATGGGCCCTAGCTCAGTCTTTTCAGCAATCCTCCAGCGCCACCTGCAGTTAGAACTTTGAAAATGCACTTCAGAGTCTTCCCAGCTCTGCCGTATAAGATAGTGCTCTGTCTCTACCTTCTCCCAGAAAACGCAAACTACAGGGAAGAAATAAAAGGAGCTTATTTCTCATTAATTGCACAGAGGGTATGGCATCCTGAAGGGCCTGCAGCAGGTAATGGTCATATGTGGATCTGTAATGGGCCTTATTACTTTACAAGTAAATTTTTAAAGCCTTCCGCGCCTTAAAAAAAAGGGGGGTTACACATGTGATTGGGCCTTGCACGCGTCGCACCCATTTCACAAAGGGCCCGGCCCCGCTGAAAGAAAGGGGCGGGCCGGGACAGCGCCATGCAACGCTGTCCCAGGGAAGCGGGAGCCGGCAGGCACCCGGAAATTAATTCTGCTCCAGAGGAGCAGCAAGTAGTAAAATAAAAAAATTGGGGGTTACTTAAGTAAGATTTAGGGGACGGGGAGGAGAGGGGAAGAGAGCTGAAGGGGAGGGTTAGGGATAGGAAAGTTCCCTCCCAGTCACTGTACAGAACCTGAAATAATTATGCAATGCCCATTAATAACATTTATTATTTATTTTAAGGTTTTTCTATACCGACGTTCGCAGAGCATCACATCGGTTTACAAGTAACATGTGGAGGAAACAGTGTAACAAAAACATAAAACTGTGCATTACATTTAAAGAAGAACATGAATATAGGGCAGAAAATTAGGATATAATATAGCTTATAATATGATATGACGAAGAGCAGTATAATGTAATTTAAGGCAACCTATGGAAATATAATTTAATATGATGTAATATAAAGCAATATAACATTGGGGGTGGAGAAGGGGGGTATTGAGGCATATGAGTGTAAAGTGGGGTTGCATTATGTAAATGCTTGTTCGAAGAGCCAGGTTTTTAGCTTGGTTTTTTTAATTTGTGGTGGCAGGGTACGAGACATAGGTCAGGTGGCAGAGCATTCCAATCTGGAGGTCCAGCTATGGAGAGTGCTCTTTCTTTTGTGCTAGAGAGGCGGGTGGGTTTAGTGGAAGGTATGTGTAGTGTGCCATTGTATGCAGATCTGGTGGGTCTATTGGATGTGTGGAAGTGTAGTGAGTCATTGAGCCAGTGTATGTCAGGGTTGTGAAGTGTCTTACACTAGATTACTGCAACTCCCTCCTGCTAGGTCTCCCTTCCTCCACCATCAAACTCCTTCAAATGCTACAAAATGCCACTGCTAGAGTTCTCACTAACACTCGCAGAAAAGACCATATCACCCCCATCCTCAGAGACCTCCATTGGCTCCTTATCCCCTTGCAGTTAGAACTTTGAAAATGCCCATTAATAACCTCTCAATCCTACCCTTCCTAGCCAAACCTATGGAAAAAAATAATAAACACCCAACTCTCTGATCACTTTGAAAAATACAACATCCTATACCCCTCTCAATTTGGCTTCCGCAAATTCCACACTACTGAAACCCTCCTAATCTCCCTGACTGACACTCTCCTAAAAGGCATAGACAATGGCGATTCCTACATCCTTGCAATGCTTGACATCTCCTCTGCCTTTGACACTATCAGCCACAAGATTCTTCTAACCAGCCTCTCTGAAACCCTGACATACACTGGCTCAATGACTCACTACACTTCCACACATCCAATAGACCCACCAGATCTGCATACAATGGCACACTACACATACCTTCCACTAAACCCACCCGCCTCTCTAGCACAAAAGAAAAAGCACTCTCCATAGCTGGACCTTCAAATAAGAAAATTATTCCTTACCTGCTAATTTTCGTTCCTGTAGTACTAAGGATCAGTCCAGATGGTGGGTTATGTCCCCCGTCCAGCAGATGGAGTCAGAGCAAACTTCGAAGGGTGCTGGCATATAAGCTGGTGCACCCTCCCCAGGTCCTCAGTATCGAGAATATCAAAGCCAAGACAGAGTACTTGACAGGATGGATCAAGCATATTTGCAATTGAAACTGTAGAAATCGAAACAATGCAACTTGCAAAGAAAACTCTCGAACCAGTATGAATAAACGAACAACAGAACAGAAAGAAGGCTGAACAGTAGGACAGGAGAGCAACCGCAAGAGCAGGTGTACCCCTAGATCCAAACAAGACCAGGGTGGGCGTCTGGACTGATCCTTAGTACTACAGGAACAAAAATTAGCAGGTAAGGAATGATTTTCTTTTCCCTGTACGTACCAGGATCAGTCCAGACGGTGGGATGGACCAAAGTTTCCCTACACCGGGTGGGTCCCAGAGAACCCTGCTCGAATTACCCTGTCCCCAAAGGAGCCTGAGTCAGATACCGGCAAGTGGAGCCGGTAATGTCTGGAGAACGTGTGCAGGGACTTCCAAGTCGCTGCCCGACAGATTTCCTGAGCGGAGACTTGCTGAGACTCCACCCAGGACGTGGCCTGGGAGCGTAAGGAATGAGCCTTGATCCCTGTCGGGGGATCCCTACCGGTGGCAATGTACGTAGATGCCACCGCTTCTTTGAGCCATCGCGCAATAGTAGTCTTAGATGCTTGATGGCCTCTTTTATTCCCGGACCAGAGTACAAAGAGATGATCGGATACCCGGAAGTCGTTGGTCACCTCCAGGTAGTGTAGAAGGATGCGCTTTACGTCCAGGCGACAGAGCGACTTGGGGGCATCCGCCAAGAAGGACAGTAGTTCCACCGTCTGATTCAAGTGGAACGACGAGACCACCTTAGAGAAATAAGAGAAAGAAGACCAAAATGTGGAACAGAAGCCACTAGCTAGGGGAAGCAATGGGTTCCCCTCCTCACATCTGCTGGAGTCAGAGAGATACTGAGGATCTAGGGAGGGTGCATCAGCTTATATGCCAGCACCCTTCGAAGTTTGCTCTGACTCCATCTGCTGGACGGGGGATATAACCCACCGTCTGGACTGATCCTGGTACGTACAGGGAATGGAATGCTATGCCACCTGACTTATGTCTCGAATCCTGCAACCACAAATTAAAAAAAAAAAAAACAAACTAAAAACCTGACTGTTCGAACAAGCATTTACATAATGCAACCCCCACCTTACACTCATATGCCTCAATACCCCCCTTCTCCACCCCCAATGTTATATTGCTTTATATTACATCATATTAAATTATATTTCCATAGGTTGCCTTAAATTACATTATACTGCTCTTCGTCATATCATAAGCTATATTATATCCTAATTTTCTGCCCTATATTCATGTTCTTCTTTAAATGTAATGCACAGTTTTATGTTTTTGTTACACTGTTTCCTCCACATGTTACTTGTAAACCGATGTGATGCTCTGCGAACGTCGGTATAGAAAAACCTTAAAATAAATAATAAATGTTATTAATGGGCATTGCATAATTATTTCAGGTTCTGTACAGTGACTGGGAGGGAACTTTCCTATCCCTAACCCTCCCCTTCAGCTCTCTTCCCCTCTCCTCCCCGTCCCCTAAATCTTACTTAAGTAACCCCCAATTTTTTTATTTTACTACTTGCTGCTCCTCTGGAGCAGAATTAATTTCCGGGTGCCTGCCGGCTCCCGCTTCCCTGGGACAGCGTCGCATGGCGCTGTCCCGGCCCGCCCCTTTCTTTCAGCGGGGGCCAGGCCCTTTGTGAAATGGGCGCGGCGCATGCAAGGCCCAATCACATGTGTAACCCCCCCCTTTTTTTTTTTAAGGCGCGGAAGGCTTTAAAAATTTACTTGTAAAGTAATAAGGCCCATTACAGATCCACATATGACCATTACCTGCTGCAGGCCCTTCTGGGGTACTTTCCACCCTCTGGCAGGATCCTTGACCATTCAAATAAAGTAGCCGAGTGACCAGCCAAATCAACAGCTGGTCAGGAAAGTGTGAGAGAGTGAGTGCATGTATGTATGTATGTATGTAATGTATGTATGTATATATGTATGTAATGTAGCTACAGTATTGATCCCGAGGGGCCAGGATGCCATACCCTCTGTGCAATTAATGAGAACTAAGCTCCTTTTATTTCTTCCCGGTAGTTTGCGTTTTCTGGGAGAAGGTAGAGACAGAGCACTATCTTATATGACAGACCTGAAAGAACCGGGAAGACTCTGAAGTGCATTTTCAAAGTTCTAACTGCAGGGGATAAGGAGCCAATGGAGGTCTCTGAGGATGGGGGTGATATGGTCTTTTCTGCGAGTGTTAGTGAGAACTCTAGCAGTGGCATTTTGTAGCATTTGAAGGGGTTTGATGGTGGAGGAAGGGAGACCTAGCAGGAGGGAGTTGCAATAATCTAATTTGGAGAATATTATGGCCTGTAGGACAGTGTGGAAGTCATTAAAGTGGAGGAGGGGTTTAAGTTTTTTTGAGGACATGAGGTTTATAGTAACATTCTTTCATGGTGGAGCTTATGAATTTTTTGAGGTCGAGTTGGGAATCTATTATTAGGCCAAGGTTTCTTACGTGTTGGGAGAAGGGGGTTGAAGGGAGGAGGGTGTCCATGTCAGTAGTGTTCAATGTGTGAAATAATAATAAGTTCAGTTTTGGAGGAGTTGAGGGAGAGGTTTAGACTGGAGAGGAGGAGAGTGATAGATGAGAGACAGATTTCCCAGATTTTGGAGATGGAATCGGTAAAGGGGATAAGGATTTGAACATCATCTGCGTAGATGAAATGGGTGAGTCCTAGACTGGATAGAAGGTGGCAGAGAGGCAGTATTATATGTTGAAAAGGGCGGAGGATAGTGAGGAGCCTTGGGGAACACCTCGAGTGGATGTGAGAGTTAATGAAGATTAGATCTAAGGATCAGCCTGCTTTGTGTGTAGAGCCAGTTATAATCTGTTTAAAGCCAATGGCATTCATAGAGGCAAGGACGTTTTCGCAGGATGGGGATGGGGGAATGGCATCTATGTGGAGGTTGAAATCTCCAAGCAGGACAGCTGGTATGTCCATATTGAGATTGTCAGCAATGAATTCAATAAATGGAGAGGCATTGTTTTCAAGGAGGCCTGGGGGGGGGGGGGGGGGGGGAAGTAAACAAGGCATATTTGGAGTTGTGAGAATTTGAAAAATCCAATTTCAAATTTTGGGGAGGTATGGACAGTTTGGGATTTAAGTCTAAGTTCTTTTTTAGCAGCTAGAAGGATACCCCCTCTTCTTTTTTTGAGCCTGGGTAAGGAGAAAATATCATATAGGTGAGAGGGGAGGTGGTTTAGAGGAACTAGGTCGGATTGTTTAAACCAGGTTTCTGTTATGGTACAGATGTCTGGATTGTCATCGAGGAGGATGTCATTAAGGATTGGTGTTTTCTTTGTTAGGGATTAGGAATTGAAGAGGATAAAGGAGAGGGCTGTGAGGCCGAGAAATTGTGTCAGGGGGATAACATGATGGGTATTAGGGATCTTGAATGAGAGGTAGGATTGTATGGGAGAGGTTTTTAAAGTAGCGTGGGGAGTGTTGGATGATGGGAATCGGTAGTGCTGACATGATCGGGAAGGGGGTGTGGACTTTGGGGAGATGAAGAGTACAGATAGGTTAGGGGGAAGGGGGAAGGGGGAAAGGAGTGGAATTAACACTAAGAGGAGGCGAGTAGTATGAAGGTGCAGCTCCAAGGGTAGCGCAAAGAGGCACGCTAAAGGGCAGGCCCTTTCAGCGCACGGCACGCGGTGCCTATGGTTCACCGGCACTGGTTTTAAGGGTGTCCCTCGTCGCTCCGCTGATGTCAGCAGGTAGGCAGAGCCTGCGGT
Source organism: Rhinatrema bivittatum (assembly GCF_901001135.1). Lineage (NCBI taxonomy): Eukaryota > Metazoa > Chordata > Amphibia > Gymnophiona > Rhinatrematidae > Rhinatrema > Rhinatrema bivittatum. The sequence continues at coordinate 198,859,745 of NC_042622.1, read as the reverse complement.
GGGCCGGCTGGTGTCAGGCGTGGTCCAATTGTGGCCTTCAGGAGGGGGGGTGGTCTGCCGAGGCGATCCTCATGGCGATGGTGGGGAGCAGGGCCAATCAGCTTCGGAGGGGCCTCCGTCTGCTGTTGAAGTTCAGGGAGCAATCCACAAACTCCTCCGCCTAGGTGCCCCTCAAACCTTGCGCCAAATTTTCAAAGGGAAAGCACGCGGGTACTTCTCCCCTTCAAAAACCATCCCCGGGTACCAAGGATGTGTGGATACTGGGCCACACACATCCTTGGTACCCTTTTTTTTTTTTTTTGTGCAGGTGAAATTTTAACTGAAAAATTGGCACACATTGCTTTGAAAATCTGACTTGCACACATTATTTTTCCTCCTTGACCTATACCCGCCTCCTCCGGGAACGCCTCCTCAAAGACGGGCTCAGCATGCGCGTGCTAGGGAAGAGCACGCGTACTTTCACACAGATCAAGGGACGGGGGATACTTTCAGAGTGCCAGTTTACCCTGCGAAGTCACCACCTGCCTGAGCGAACGGCTTTGAAATTGCCCCCTTTACACCAAACTGTGCAAGCAAACAAAGAAGCATTTGTTGTTTTTGAATGGCTCAATGTTCCTTGATTGTAACGGACGGTGATCTGATAACAACGGCTCGCAGTCTGACAGGGCTGCGTCTTCAGCTAGAAAGCGCAGCTTTTCATCCATCTGAGAGATCTTTTCTAGCTTTCTCCTTCGACACCACCACGATACTATTTCTGCTGACAGGTTAAGTAGCCAACTGCATTCACTCCTCTTTCCAGTGCAATATCTTAGGCTGGATCCATTCCTGGTTTTACTGCACTGAATGCATGAATTTTGGAGTTCCTGCTTTTTTTTTTTTTTTTAGGAATTCAGAGCTGCAAGTCTATGTGCGCCAGGGAGAAACACTAGGACTGGAACCAGTTGGCAACCGTGTTTCTGGCTGCCTGGCTTTCTTTCAGTGCAACCCGTGACCGCTGCAGCCCTAATCAAACTCTATGGAAGAAGATGCAATTTTCACCACAACCAAGGGTCCTGAATAAAGGGAGAAAAAGGAGAGGCAGGGGATGGCATAGAGAAATGAGATGGGCAGAAAGGAAGAGATGAAGGAGTGGCGGCGTGGTGGTTACAGTGATGGGCTGAAAACAAGGGACAGTGGTGTTTCAAATCCCACTTCCCCCACCAGCATGCCCTGTGACCTTAGGCAAGTCACTTTACCTTCCATTACCTTAGATTCCCAATTACACTGCAAGCTCTTCGGGGCAGGGGCTTACTGTACCTGAATTCTAATAATGCTGTAAACTACCTTGAGCATCATGTGGCAAGGAGGACTGAAAATCCAAAATGATTATTATGCGACAAGAGCATGAGGAAATCTGCCCTGCCAATAGTTTGCTGTAGAGTTTTTGTAGCCTGTTTTTCTTGGCCCTTACCTTTTGGAAGAGCTGGACTGAAATACTTTGGGTTATTCCTAGTACGGTTTTCTCTGAAATAAAAAAAAAAAAAATAATGTTGAAGTACTTAAAAAGAACAAACTAGAAAGCTCCTGTAACAAGGGAGAGCAAGAAGGTAAATGGAGGGCTTACCTTGCTGCTGGTTTTCACTGGGGGGAAAAAAAACAAAACACACACACATGATCAGAAAGGGAACCGTTCCCGTGATTCACACCACATGAGCCCAAACTATGAGAGTCACAAGGATCCTGTAACCGTCCACTCCCCTCGCTGACCACCAGCTCCTTCCCTTTGTGCTAGTCACATGTTAACTCTTTGGTGTTGTCCTGATGGAGCTCCTCGGGACACACCCTGCCAATCGAGTTTTCAGGCTTTCCACCATGAATATGCAGGAGATCGATTCACGTGCGGGGCGGGGGTTACATACAAATCTATCTCAAGCATGGACCTGGTGGATATCCTGAAAACTCGACTATTCGGCACTGGCTTCAGAGAGACTGCTTAAGATCAGTATTTCCCAATCCAGTCCTAAAGGCTCACCTAACCAATCGGGTTTTAGGATAGCCACAACGAATGTGCCTGCAATAGATTGGGCATATACTGCGTTTATAATGTATATAAATCTATCTCATGCATAACCATGGCAGAGATCCTGAAAACCAGGCCAAATGGGTTAGGAATTGATGTTCTAGGTCAAGTACAGGGACATCTGAAGGGTCTAGCACCTGCTCATATCCCCAACCTGGGGTAAATGAGGATATCATTTGGGAGGCGGGGTTTCCCAGCCACTTCCCTGGAAAGGGCTGGTCCCATTTTCAAAGAGCAGCTAGTCAGTGTCTTCCATTTGAAACAGGAGTGCACCACCATGCTTTGTCAACATGGATTTGTTGGTTAGAAGTTAGCAGCAGCCAGAAACCAAATGCTTCGGTGATCTGCACCTTAAATGCCAGAGCTGGCCAATGCCTTTCTAACAGCGAGCACAGGTTTTATACGGAGCGGCCCTTCTCGTTCGTACCTGTGAGATGATACGTGACCAAGTACAAGATCAGTCCAGCCAAAACAAGGATGAGGAGTATCAGAAGCCATGGAGTCCAGGCGTGGGAAGCTGCCACAGAAATACAAAGACAGTAACTGGAGATGCATTGTCAACTTGAAACGACATGGAAGCAACAACAACTGCTTTCGTTTCACTTTGTATCATTTCCAATCCAAAACACAAAAGAAAAGACAAAAACATGAAATGCAGTTTAGGTTAGCGCGTGCTAAAACCATTTTAGTACGCCATTAAACCATTTAGCATGTGCTACAACAAAGAAACAACCCCCCCTCCCCTTCCCCTTGAAACTAAACAGAGAAACAAAACATTTCTTTCCAAGCACACCTCTAACAGAAGCTGTGGCCTGCAAACATTGGAAGTCAGCCTGGTGCCCTCTCGATCCAACCAGCAAAGAGAAGAAAATCAAAGGAGAGATACTGATCTTCCACAATGCTTACATGGCGAATGCTGGGCTTTAAGATTATTATGTGCTTTGTCATTGAATAAACATCGCTGTGCAGTCCATTTCAGAAGGGTTATATATACACACAACAGAGTGATGCACAAGGGTTTCCAGCCTTCCTATGGCAGAATTTCAGCGGGGGCCAGTTGTAGCCATTGCTCCGGCATTGAGCCCCTGCTAATGGTGAGAGAGAGCTACAGCTGAGGAAAGATAACAGAGCCTACCACCCCAACTTCACCAGCAGGAGCGGGGGGTCTCCTTCTGCCCCCGGACCAGAAGGCTGCGAGTTCCAGCCCCAGCTGAGACGTTTCCTCACACTTTTACACAATTAAGGGTCATTTTTCTGTGTACGGCAGAATAAAGGTTGCATTATCTTTTACACGCAGACATTCCCCGAATATTCTACACAAAAGTTCACTTTGAAAATTTGCATGTAAGTGCCTGAATCTGCACACAGATTAATTTGTGTAAAGATACACCTCCTCTTCTGGGGATGTAACTTATGGATTAATTTATGCACATGTTTTTTTTTAAATTAAAAAAACAAAACACACAAACCTCTGCCCTCTGGAACAGCTCTCTGCAATTCGCAAAATAGTACAGCCATACCTTTACACAAATAGAGCCCCAGGGTATTTTATAATAATCACTTACCCACATAAAACCCATACATAAACCCCAGTTTTATGTGTGTAAATAGCTTTGAAAATCAGGCCTATCATGTCCTGGAATAATTGTGAAATCACAGAGGAGGAAACTGCCCATCATCTCCTCCAAGCTCACTACTTGTTCCTCTGACCCCACCACTCCCACCCAGCTCCTCAGTTCCATCTCCCCTCCCTCTAACACATACTCAAGTCATCCCTCTGCCTTCAAACATGCTGTTATCACACCACTCTTCAAAAAACCTTCACTGGACCCTATCTGCCCTGCTGTCAGCTCATCCCTCTGCTCCCTTTCGCATCCAGACTGCTTGAACACCCTGCTCCCTTTCGCATCCAGACTACCACTCACATCTGCTGTCCTGGCTTCCTTTCATCGTGAGCCGTTCCGGATCCGTTCCAGTGTGGCTTTTGTCATCTACCTTCCACAGTAGCTCTTGTTGATATCTCCATGACCTCTTTGTGGCCAGGGCTGAGGGCCTCTACATGATCCTCACTGACCTATCCGCTGCTTTTGATACCACTTACCACTGTATTTAGTTAGATTTTTGGACTCTGCTCTACCTTGGATTTCTTCTTCCCTTTAGAAAACTCTGCAACTCATTACTTCTTTTCTCTCTCCCTACACCCTTCTGAGTCATCTCTGTTCATTAGGCAGGTCGTCCTCATCTGTGCACTTCTCCTCCACAGCCAATTCCTGACACCTTCTTGAGCTGGGCATCCTGAGTCAGTGTGTCATGCTCCTTCTGTGGCCATATTCAAATTCAGTCTAAAAATTCATCTTTTAGAGGTTGCTTTTAAATCTTAACCACTTTTCTATAATACTTTTCCTACAGACTCTTGGTGTCATGTAGGTTTGTCTTGACTAGACTGTAAACTCCATGGAGAAGGGACTGTCTCTTGCATGTGTCTGTACAGAATTGCAGATGCCTAGTGGTGGTGATGGTTAAAATTTATTTGGTGCTTTGGAAATGATAAAAAGTGACAGTAGTAGTAGTAGTAGTAGTGGAAACTTTCAAAACTACATAGGTGGTTGCAAAGTCCTGAGGACTTTGCATTAATTCTGAAAAGGAAAGTAATGTGAATGCAGTGTCGTAAATCTTACTGCAACTGTGAGTTTTAATTGCTATAGCTTGACAACTCCAGATGGCTAATGTCAGCGCTATGGATGCAAACTGAAACACCTAATTTGCAGACACTGGACTAAAATCAGAGAGAATAACAGTGAGTCGTGTAATCTTGAAACAGACTATACAACGCCGGGAACTCCACAAATAGAACCAGCTATTTGCTCTCTTGTTCATGGTTCATTCAACAATTCCATAGCAAGGAGAACCTATGAGGAGAATATTCTTTGTATAATATCTTTTCTTTATTCTTATCCCTGTGATTGCAATCTTATTTACTTGATTAATCTACGTAATGCCTACTGTAATGTTGTGTGCTTGTACTGATATTTATTATGATACTGTTTCTCTTTGCTGATTTCATACCATATATTTACAACATTTAGTAAACTAAGTTTTGCTTTTACCAGATTGTGTATAGAGTGTTCTATGACATAATATATAACCACTCAGCCTACTTTTCACAATCTCCTGCTTTATTCAGGTTTTCTTGGTGGTTCGGCATACCCCAGGCTGAATGTTGCTTAACTACCACAGTCTCAGGGTAAGCGCCCAATGTGGTACAGCTGCACAATTATAATTTGCAGAATAACTTCATTTTGAAAGAGAAGATCTCCTTGGTGTGCTTACATATTTTACCCACTGTTCACTACTTTGCAGCCTCTCTTTGGGAGAAGTGTACTCAAAATTTGAAAATAAATAAGAATATCAGATATGGAACAGGCCATACTCTAAGGAGTAGTGCAAATGGCTCTGAACTGATAGCTTATGCATTGTGCATCTACCATCACCCCAAGGGGATGCAGTCGGGATCCTCAGGGAATTAAACTGACCAAAACCAGGGAAACCACCTACACAGGAGGTTTCCATTCTCTACTGCGCTCCCAAACAGGCAGAGGTGGGAGGAAGCAATGTAAAAACTGGGAGCTGCAAGTGATGCTTGGGTCTCATTTACCAGACCTCCTGGGATTAGGGGGCCATGGGCAGACCTCTCACTTTGAAGTGGGGGTCGATATTTTCAAGTTACTAAAAAAAAAAAATAATAATAATTTAAATACTTTCATTTGATCGGCACGACATATACCTGTCACCATCACTTTTACACTCTTCCTGATGGGGATCTGTAGGCTCTTATGCTGCACTCGACATGTGTATCTGACGCCGTCATCCGCGAGAGAACCCTTAAGCAGGAAGAAGCTGGAGAGACTGTAGGTACCGTCGGAATTGTATTTGTGACTGCTGAAGAGGACGCCCTTCACCAGCTCCGGCAGCATCTTGCCTTCCGACCGATCCCGCGACCACTGCACCTGCACGTCCAGAGGGTAATAGTGGGCTACATCGCATACCAGCTTCTGGTCCTCTCCTTCCACTAGGGACAGGGAGGCGGTGTTCAATGTCACTCTGGGACTTTCTGGTGAACAAAACGAGATCATTAGAGTACACTGTGTGACTCCTGGGGGGGAGAGTTGTTCATAGTGACTAATGCATGGGGCCACTTCCTTCTTCCCCCCCTCATCTATATCCTGTTCTAACTGGAAGTGCTTTCACCAGGGTTAAATTAAATTTGAATAAAGCAAAATTACCCAGAATTTCCAGCTGAATGTTCTGTTCCACGTAAAGAGAAGACACAGACACTTCACACAAATAGATTCCCTGGTCTTCTAACGTGGTACTTCTCAGGAGGAGAGAAGCATTTCCCTTGGGAATCTCTTCGAGGGCCATTTTGGCATGCTGACCCTCCTGATCCACCTGTTTCTTGGAGCCATTGTACTTAAACAGCCTTTTCGTTCTCCCTCCTTTCTGCTTTAAGCTCCACGTGATGGACGGGTCTGCCTGATGGTCCACCGAGAACGCACAGTGGAGGAGGCTTTCCTTCTTCAGGCCTGTCTGGACTACAGGAGACTTGCTGTACACCATGAACACAGCTAGAATGCAAGCGAAGTCAGGAGGATAAATGCATCGATTACCCTATGTTAATGCACAAAAAAACGTTGCCAATAAGTAGAAGGCCAACATTTAATGCGATAAGACTTACAAGTCACAGGGCTTTCCAAACATGCCCTGGGGATTCCATTTCAGGATATCCAAAATGAATATGCACGAGCCACCTTTGTATATACTGAGTCTCCATGATATGCAGATTCATTTTGTATATTCTGAAAACCCGACTGGCTATGGGGTCCCCAGGACAGGCTTGGGAAGCCCTGACTTATAAGGTTACTAACTGCCTCCATTTTATTTTTTTGGGACAAGTTGGTCCAGTCCTGGCTTAACCCCCTTCCCCATTATATGCATGGGCTTGTCGCTTTGATTACTTATCAGTTCCATAAGAAAAGCTGAAGTACAACTCCAGGTATAATATTGGAGACAGGTGGCAACCGTAGCTAAGAGAGGAAACCATCTGCCTAAAATGCTGCCATTTATAATGATTCTAAGGGAGGGGGGAATATCTCAGAAGTTCCCTCCTGTTCATCTATATCCCTGCTCAGTCAGACCTAGGGCTAGGATCTGGTGCCAGGAGTCTACATTGTTTTGTTTTTTTTTACCTGCTTTACATATCCCCACCCAATGTATCATCTGCTCATTGCCTAGGCCGGGGACCTCTAGAACCCTGCAATTATGGGTACTGAATCTGGCCACTAGGTGTCACCCTTGAGCAATGACCACAACTGCTTAAGGGTGACGCAAAATCTACCCCGTGAGCTGTGGGGCTATGCCTTAGCCGAGGGGTGGGCAATTCCGGTCCTCGAGGGCTGCAAACCAGTCGGGTTTTCAGGATATCCTTAATGAATATGCATGAGAGAGACCTGCATACACACTGCCTCAGTTGTATGAAAATCTATTTCATGCATATTCATTAGGGGTATCCTGAAAACCCGACTGGTTTGCAGCCCTCGAGGACCGGACTTGCCCACCCCGGCCTTAGACCTTCTAATACCTGTTGTCCAATCTCAGGGGAAGCAGGGCAGAACTGGAAGAGTAGTCTAATGGTTACAGCAGCGGGACTGTGAATCAAGGAAGCCAGAATTCAAATCCCACCGATGTGCCTTGTGACCTTGGGTAAGTCCCTTTACCCTCCAATTCCACAGGTACAATCAGGGCCTGATTTACTAAGGCTTTTCTCCCATTCTGTGTCTATGGAAAAACTGTTTCATAAATGCCGCTCTTAGTTTGTGAGCCTTCTGTGGACAGCGAAATACCTACAGTACCCGAATGTGATCCACTTTGAAATATCAGGAAAGACAGGCTTTATATATATAAAAAAAATAAATGAAAAGCACCAAACAGTGCCTAGGGATGGCAGAAAGGGAAATTGGTTCTTACCTGCTAATTTCCATTCCTGTAATACCACAGCTCAGTCCAGACAAGTGGGTTTATGCATTCCTACCAGCAGATGGAGGCAGAGAAGGAAACCTTGAGGCACTGCTACTTAACCGAGAGTGCCACCTGCGGACCCTCGGTATTGACTGGTACCCAAGCCAAGATGCGAACCAAAAAAAACCAAACACATTCCCCTAAAATAAGGCGAACGAAAAACCCCAGGGTTGGAAACCCTGGAAAAAACTGTTAACAACTCTTAGCAACTGCTGAGCTTGAAAGTACTAGTACGTTCTATTGAAATAACTCTTTGGAACGCATTCAAGCGAATAACAGGACAGTCAGTCTTTCGGAAGTGCCAACAGGGCGGGCCTCTGGACTGATCTGTGGTATTACAGGAATGGAAATTAGCAGGTAAGAACCAAAATTTCCCTTTCCTGAACATACCCAGATCAGTCCAGACAAGTGGGATGTACCAAAGCACCCCTAAACCGGGCGGGAACCCGAAAGACCCACTCTCAGCACACTCTCACCAAAGGCAGCTGCCTCTGGTGCGCTCACATCCAAACAGTAATGCTTAGCGAAAGTATGCAGAGAGGACCACACCGCGGCCCTACACATCTCCTGAGGTGAGACCAACTGACACTTGGCCCATGATGCTGCTAGTGCGTGCATAGAATGAGCTTTAAGACCCACTGGCACCGCGCAGCCCTTAGAAACATAGGCCAAGGAAATAGTTTCCGTCAACCAGCAGGCTAAAGAAGCCTTAGATGCTTTCTCTCCCTTCTTAGGTCCACCGAATAAAACAAAGAGATGATTGATCGCTGGAAAGAATTGGTGACCTTCAAATATCGCAACAGGGCACGACGTACATCCAAGAGATGGAGATCTCTACCCATAGAGGAATCTCGATCCCAGTTCAGAAACCCCAGCAACTCCACCGTATCATTCACATGAAAGGCAGAGACCACCTTGGGAAGGAACAAAGGCACCGTCCGTAGAGATGCCTTGTCTGAGGACATCCGCAGGAAAGGATCAAGGCAAGAAAGGGCTTGCAATTCGGAGATCCGCCTGGCTGAGCAAATGGCCAAAAAGATGGTCTTCAAGGTAAGGACTTTCAAAGATGCTTGACCCAAAATTTCAAAGGGGGCCTCACAGAGGACCCACAACATCAGATTGAGATTCCAGTCAGGACACACCTTCCAAACTGGAGGCTTCAAATGCTTTACCCCTTTCAGGAAACAGACGACATCAGGATTAGTGGTCAACGGCCTGCCCTGAACCTTACCCCTAAGACAACTGAGGGCCAACATTTGAACTCTTAGCAAACTATAAGCCAAACCCTTTGATAAGCTCTGCTGCAGAAAGGACAAAATATGTGGAACAGAGGACACCAGCGGATCTACTCGTTGCTGACCACACCAGGTCTCAAACACCTTCCAACTCTGACATACACCTTGGAGGTCGCTGGACACCTGGCCTGAAAAAGGGTAGTAATGACATACTCAGAATAGCCCTTCAGTCGTAACCACTGCCTCTCAAAAGCCAGGCCATGAGACAAAAGTGATCCTCCCGATCCGAGAAGATGGGACCTTGATGTAACAGCCCCCACAGATGAGCTAGGCGAAGGGGTCCATCAACGGTCAGATGAACCAAATCCGCGAACCGCGGCCACTCAGAAGCCACCAGAACCATAGATCTGGGATGGGTGTCTATGCGCCATAGTATGCACCCTATGAAGGGCCACAGTGGGAAGACATAAAGAAGGATCCCCTTCAACCACAGGCACACCAGAGCATCGAGATCCACTGAACCGATGTCCCTTCTGCGACTGAAGAATTGAGCAGTCTTTGCATTGAGCCGCGTCACCATGAGGTCCAGTTGAGGAATCCCCCACCGGGCACAAATGAGGTTCCAGGCTTCCAGGGACAGCTCCCACTCCCCTGGATCCAGCTGCTGACAGCTGAGGAAATCCACTTGCACATTGTCTACTCCAGCAACGTGGGAAGCTGCGATCCCTTCCAGGTGTTGTTCTGCACACACAAACAGCAATTGAGCTTCCTGAGCCACCGCTTGACTCCTGGTGCCGCCTTGACGGTTGATGTATGCCTCTGTCGTTGCACTGTCCAAGAACACCCGAACCATGCAACCTTGCACCATCGGCAGAAATTCTTACAAGGCTCTACGCATGGCCCTTATCTCCAAGCAGTTGATTGACCAGGACTTCTCCTTCATGGACCAAAGTCCCTGAGCCGAGCAACCCAGGCACACCACTCCCAAGCCCCTGAGACTGGCATCCGTGGCCACCACCATCCAATCCAGGATGTCGAAACTCATTCTCTTCTCCAAATGGGGCCGGGATAGCCACCACGATAGGCTGGCTCTGGCTTCCTTCCCTAGCGGCAGTGAAAAGTGGTATTGCTCTGACGCTGTTTCCCAGCGGGACAACAGGAATCTCTGCAGCGGACGCAGGTGGGCAAAAGCTCATGGGACCAGCTCCAACATCAAGGCCATGGAGCTTAGGACCTGTAAGTAATCCCAGACCTTCAGAACTCGCAGGAGTAACAGCCACTCAACCTGATGAATCAACTTGGTCAAACTGTCTGTCATCAGGAACACCTGGCCAGATTAGGTATCGAAGCAAGCCCCCAGGTACTCCAGAGATTGCGAGGGCGCCAGCTGACTCTTCGCCAGATTGATCACCCATATGAGAGAGTGTAACATCTGGAGAACACGGTCCACTGCCCGAACACACTCCTCCTGTGTCTTGCCCCAGATGAGCCATTCCTTAAGGCTGCTGCTACCACTACCATCACCTTGGTGAAGGTTCGCGGAACTGTGGCGAGTCCGAATGGAAGAGCCTGGAACTGGAAGTGCCGCCCCAGCACCTTGAACTGCAGAAACCTCTGATGACCCTGCCGTATGGGGATGTGCAAGTAGGCCTCGGTGAGATCCAATGACGCCAGAAATTCCCCCTTGCGGACTGCCACAATCACCATGCAGTGTCTTCATCTGGAAACGTGGGACCTTCAAGCTCTTGGATCTCCAGAAGTGAACAGGATGGGACAGAAGGTTCCCTCCTTCTTCAGAACCATGAAGTAGATGGAGTACCATCCTTGCCCCTGCTTTGGCACTGGGAGAATAGCCTCCAGGCTTAACAATCTCTGCAGGGGTCATTCCACGGCCTCTCATTTGCTGCGGGAAATATAGCGCAATTCCAGACAGGAATGTAATCTTCACCCACTCCTCGTAAAAATGGGACAGGTGGTCCCCGACCGCTACTGGAGAGGAGTGGGTGGGCTGGATCTCATTGGGTTGGCTTACTGCCTCTGACCACCTGGCCAGAGCCGCACCTGGAGGGTCGTCTGGAAGATTGAAATGACTGCTGGCAGCTGGCCGGCTGCTTAGATCCCGAGGAAGCTGCCCCTCTTCCGGAACGAAAAACGCCTCGACTCCCGAAAACAAGAGTGGCCAGATAAAGACTTTTTAAAATTCTTCCTGTCTTCTGACAATTTATTGCCCTTAGTCCCCACCAAGGATTTCATAAGTTGATCCAGATCCTCCCCGAAGAGAAGTCCCCCTTTAAAAAGAAGGTGACATAATTGGGACTTGGACCATATGTCCGCTGACCCATTGGACAGCCACAAAAGGCTACCGCCAAAACCATACTGCAAGCCACTGTGCGCACTAAATCATACAAAGCGTCCGCCACCTAGGTCACCCCTGTCTCCAGACGGGCTACCTGAACAGGGGAGAGTACACCCAAAGCCGCTGGTTCCTGAGCTTCTGGATCCAACATAAACAGGCACGCTGCATCATACTAGCACAAACCGCAGCAAGGAACCCCAATGCGAAGACCTCAAATCTCCAGCTAGCGATCCTGCGCATCCTTCAGAGTGGCAGCCCCTGCCATCGGAATTGTGGTCTTCTTGGTCACCACTGAGACAGCAGCATCCACCTTAGGAGTCTTAAGGCTCCTAAGGTGGATGCTCCTCCAACAGGGGGTAGAGCTTCATCATCGCCCTTCCCACTTTCAATCCCACCTCTGGGGTATCCCACTCCCAGCTAATCAGCTTTTGAATCTTCTTTGGAATAGGAAATTCGCTTGGCGGGCCTCTCAGTACCGAATTAACTCCCTCGCTATCTGACTCTTTCTGAGCCAGCTTCACTCCCAGTTCCTCCAAAACTTGGGGAATAAGAGGTCTCAGCTCTTCCCTCTTAAATAGATGGACCACCCGGGAGTCATCTCAGTCAGGCCTGGCACCTTCAGGGAGGGTCTGATCATCTTTACTGGTGTCCGGACTGGGGGTGAGATCTCCATCTGGCTCATTTGGGACCACGAATGGAGAGGAGTCCCCCTCTCCCTGCGGATCTTCTGAGTCCATCCCATCCTCCCTGTCCACTTCCGGACATCCAGGCCCCCGCATCTTTAGAGAGACCACTGAGGAGCAGAGAGGCCTCTTAGAGGAACCCAAGCCTGTGTCCCTGGGTCTGCGCTTAGCTGCCTTCTTAGCCAAGAAGGCCTCATGTAGTAGGACGACGAATTTGGGAGAAAACCCCCCAGGACCCAGAAGCATGTCCTCAGCCTCACTGGAGGTCGAGCTAGAGCCTCCATCATCCCCCTGCTCAACACCCTGGAGTACAGGAGAAGGGGGGGAGGGCCATCGGCTGAAGCCCCTTCAGCGGCAGCGGTGAAGTCCGCAGCCCCTTCAGAGGTCTCAGGCATGGAGACCCTCACCTTGGGCCCTGCCAGTGCCCCTGAGGACCGAGAAGCCTTCTTGGGCTTCTGAGGCTTAGAAGAGGATCCCTCTCCTCCCAAAGCACAAGTAGTACGAAGGGAGAGGGGGTTTAGGTAGGCAGATGACACTCCAACAAGCTTTGCAAGCAGCAACGCGCAGCTTGTCCGCCATCCTGCCGCCCCCGCGGGAAAAACCCATTCCAGAATGGCTGGCCCAGGTGGCCTGGAGGCTGCCCGAGACACTGCCGTACTAAAACTGCAGGCTCGCGGGAGAAGCGGCAGAGGAGAGGAGAGGCGCATGCGCCAAAAACAACCTCACTGAAGGCGGCGCAGGTCGGCACGTCGAGAACTGGCCAGTGTCCCGCCGTCCGTCCCCCCCCCCCCAGGGGAAAACCACACCGTCCTCCGCCGGCAAAACACTCTGCTCCCTCCCCGACACGGCCCAGGAACGCAGGGCCTGCCCGCTTGAGACACTGCCGTGCAGGCCGACTGTCCCGCTGAGCCTCGCTGCTCCTGAAGATGAGAAATTCTTCTTTTTCTCTTTTTTTTTTTTTTTTTTAAACACAAAAAAAAAAAACTTTTCTGCCCAAATACCAGACACCGAAGAGCCAAAAAAAAAGAGCCCCATAGGGGATACTTTCCTGAGCGAGTCAGCAGCAGCTAGGAGGGGGGTTCTCAGGTCACCGAGAGGGAGCCAGTCCCCCGGGTCTCACCCCCGTTCACCCGGCTCGACCCGAGGGATGGCCCAAAGCATGGAACCTGCCACCTCGGGGAGCACTTTCGAGTCTCCAACACCAAACCAGTCAGCACTGCAAGGATGCACTTCTACCACCTGCTGGAGACAGAGGACCAGTGAGGGACTGCAGGCGGCACTCTCTGTTATGTAGCAGTGCCTCAAGGTTGTGTTCTCTGCTGGAGGCAGAGGAATAGTGAGGGACTGCATGCGGCACTCTCTGTTATGTAGCAGTGCCTCAAGGTTGTGTTCTCTGCTGGAGACAGAGGAATAGTGAGGGACTGCAGGCGGCACTCTCTGTTATGTAGCAGTGCCTCAAGGTTGTGTTCTCTGCTGGAGACAGAGGAATAGTGAGGGACTGCAGACGGCACTCTCTGTTATGTAGCAGTGCCTCAAGGTTGTGTTCTCTGCTGGAGACAGAGGAATAGTGAGGGACTGCATGCGGCACTCTCTGTTATGTAGCAGTGCCTCAAGGTTGTGTTCTCTGCTGGAGACAGAGGAATAGTGAGGGACTGCAGGCGGCACTCTCTGTTATGTAGCAGTGCCTCAAGGTTGTGTTCTCTGCTGGAGGCACAGGAATAGTGAGGGACTGCATGCGGCACTCTCTGTTATGTAGCAGTGCCTCAAGGTTGTGTTCTCTGCTGGAGACAGAGGAATAGTGAGGGACTGCAGGCGGCACTCTCTGTTATGTAGCAGTGCCTCAAGGTTGTGTTCTCTGCTGGAGACAGAGGAATAGTGAGGGACTGCAGGCGGCACTCTCTGTTATGTAGCAGTGCCTCAAAATGTTTAGCTCTCTGCCTCCATCTGCTGGTAGGGATGCATAAACCCCACTTGTCTGGACTGATCTGGGGATGTTCAGGAATCCTAAATCTGTCACTGGCGGGGTGGGAATTATAAAATGAGGGGAAACCTACCCCCCTCCTGGGTAGTTGTGAAGGGAGGTTCGTGGTGCCAAAGCCGTAGCAGAGATTGATTCTGCCACATCCCCTCCCCCACAGTCTATGATCAGGAACTTAAACAGGGAGAGGAGGTGCAATGGCTGTTGGTCAACTGATAAAATATGAACTGCTTTTTTTCCCCCAAAAATTTTAAAATGGGAACAATTTAGAAGTATATAGACTCCTCTGGCTATTCTCCATCACTGCAGAAAGAACAGCTGCCCTCCTGTCTAAGGCACGCTGTGATGCAGTCCTCAATTACTGTGCTAGATCCCTTCTTACCTGACAGGTGCAGCGTCTCTGAACCGGGCCCAAATATACTTCCGGGGCTTTCTTTCTCACCAAAGCCACTTTGAAACTGAAAGAAGATAACTCTTACGATGAAGACGCCTTCCGTGTGTCTTACGGTGGCGGTAAACCATGCGTCTTCTCCGTCGCTTGCAGGATGGATCCCCGGCCACAGCACCTGGGTGTTCTGGGTGTAGTAATGACTGATCTCGCACTCCAGCTTGTCAACGTCCGCATCTATAACTCGCGCCACGTCCACTGCAGATTCTGAAAACACAGGCACGATTATGTCCTGGGTCAATTGCCATTCCCTGCTTCCACTCCATTTTTCTCTCATCATTTACAGCCTCCCCCCTACCCAGGAAGACCCCAGAACTAGAGGGCAGTCTCATAAGAACATGCCATACTGGGTCAGACCAAGGGTCCATCAAGCCCAGCATCCTGTTTCCAACAGTGGCCAATCCAGGCCAAAAGAACCTGGCAATTACCCAAAAACTAAGTCTATTCCATGTTACCGTTGCTAGTAATAGCAGTGGTTATTTTCTAAGTCAACTTAATTAATAGCAGGTAATGGACTTCTCCTCCAAGAACTTATCCAATCCTTTTTTAAACACAGCTACGCTAACTGCACTAACCACATCCTCTGGCAACAAATTCCAGAGTTTAATTGTGAGTTGAGTAAGAAAGAACTTTCTCCGATTAGTTTTAAATGTGCCACATGCTAACTTCATGGAGTACCCCCCTAGTCTTTCTACTATCCGAAAGAGTAAATAACCGATTCACATCTACCCGTCTCTTCTGAAACCATCCCTGGGTGCCTCTCTGTGGCCAGTGGCGTTTGCCACAGCAATGGCGGCCGTCTTCCCATCAGAGAGCGAGGCCAAAGATGAGCCTGCTGCTCCGCGGCACTACAGCCCAGGGTAGCCCCGGCTATCACACCAATAAGATGAGCTGCCCGGCACGGCATCCTGTAGGTTTACAGGAAATAATTGTTCGTATAAGGAACGATGTCTTGAGTGCGTATCGCTGTCAAGTACTAATACGCTGCAGCAAAGCAAAATTTGCAGCCGACCTATGTTGCTGTCATGGCCTTTGTGTTCCCATAACTAGGATATCTGTATTTGCTGTTTTGATAGTTAATCATCCAGTTGCACAATACATCTATGTTTTAAGAGGTGGGTGTGTGGGGTGCCTGACCCCAGCCCCGTGCTCAAAAAAGAGTCCCAGGCTTTCTATGTAGTCGGGGTGCATGTGTAGGGAAGTGCACCTTCCCGCATTCAGACTGGCACCCCTGTGCTCATCAATTCACACTACAACCCTATCACAAAATACTCGGTGTTATATATTTCGATCAAATATTCACTGATAATCAATCCAAATTTTAAATCCAAAAAGGATCTTTTTATTATTTTTTGAAAAATTTTTGTAGACGATGGGAATGGTTTCATACATTATATCCGGCAACCCCCTTGGTGCCTTTATCTCTTTAATCATAAACGCATCCACCAACCTCCATATTTCTTTTATTTTAATTTAAACCAATGATTAAAAAAAAATTTTTGATTTGAATCTCAGTGAAAATCGCTTTTCTTATATATATTCGTTGTTTGTTGCATTTTTCATTAAATTTTCTCTCTACCACGTACTACTGAATACTTGTTATGAGCCGTCAGCAATAACTAGTTTGTACTTAGCTTTAGATAAATTTCTGAATTAGTCCCGACTTGCGCAAGTTTTGACATACAAATGTCTTCATCAGGGTTCATTCATATCCTTTGTTCTTTCTTCAAAGACTCTCTGTCCATTATATTCTTCGGTGCTCTGAACAAGCTTGTTCAGAGCACCGAAGAATATAATGGACAGAGAGAAGTTAATGAAAAATGCAACAAACAACGAATATATATAAGAAAAGCGATTTTCACTGAGATTCAAATCAAAAAAATTTTTTTAATCATTGGTTTAAATTAAAATAAAAGAAATATGGAGGTTGGTGGATGCGTTTATGATTAAAGAGATAAAGGCACCAAGGGGGTTGCCGGATATAATGTATGAAACCATTCCCATCGTCTACAAAAATTTTTCAAAAAATAATAAAAAGATCCTTTTTGGATTTAAAATTTGGATTGATTATCAGTGAATATTTGATCGAAATATATAACACCGAGTATTTTGTGATAGGGTTGTAGTGTACACTTGGTGTAGAATCTCATTTTTGAAATTTAGCATCAATTCACACTGGCAAACTTCAAATCCCAACCATTAGCTCGTGCCAGCACTGCCCATCCCTGATGAGAGGCCCTGCACAGCAGCACTGACTCGCCCACTGTGCTGCGTCCCACTAGGGCCCTGCGACATATATACTTTCAGCCTCTCATAACAGTGACATAAGGCTCACTGCAGCACAATTGAGATGATCCTGCTATGACCTTTTCATTTAGAGGATATACCAAACCCCACGTAGGATCCGGTGACAGATTAAGTAACAAAATAACTCAAGAATGAATGCAATATTCTAATCACCAAAAAAGGTAAGTTCTTGGAGACGATATCGCAAGAAGCAGGCGAACCAGCGCTCTGAGCTGTCCAACCAGCAGGTGCTTGCCAGTTAAAAAAAACAAAAACAAAAACAACCCAGGATCTATCAAAACCAACTTGTTAAACTTCTGCAGCACAAAATATATAATAAAAGTGACCAGGAGAGCTGCATAATAATACTGACCCTCAACTAACCACAGGAGCGAAAGGGGTGAGCTAATATAAAGCCTGCCACCTGGGGGCGAAAGACCAGAAGAGCATAAGAACATAAGAAATTGCCATACTGGGTCAGACCAAAGGTCCACCAGTGGCCGATCCAGGTTACAAGTACCTGGCAAGTACCCAAACACTAAGTAGATCCTGTGCTACTGATGCAATTAATAGCAGTGGCTATTCCCTAAGTAAACTTGATTAATAGCCATTAATGGACTTCTCCTCCAAGAACTTATCCAAACTTTTTAAAACCTAGCTACACTAAGGGGCAGATTTTAAAACTTATGTGCTGGCATAGACTTGTTCGCGCAACCCGGCGCGAACAAATCTATGCCCGATTTTATAACATGCGTGTGCTGCCGAAGGGAGCCCCGATGGCTGTCCCCGTTCCCTCCAACGGAAATCGGAGCGGCCTTGGAGGAACTTTTTTTTCCGGCCCTCCCACCTTCCCCTATCTAACCCACCCCCCAGCCCTACCTAAATCCCCTCCCCCACCTTATTTTATTTCTTGCGCCTGCCAGAGGCAGGTGTATCTTGTGCGTGCCGGCACGGCCGGAACGGAGGAGAGCTCAAGACACGCCCCCGGACTGTTGTCATGCCCCTGGACATGCCCCCAGACCCACCCACTTTTGAAAGCCCCGGGACTTGCGCGCGCCGCCAGGCCTATGCAAAATACGCTCAGCGCGCGCAGGGGCAGATTTTCTCAGGTTACACACGTAGCCTTTGAAAATCTGCCCCTAATTGTACTAACCACATCCTCTGGCAACAAATTCCAGAGCTTAATTGTGCATTGAGTGAAAAATAATTTTCTCAGATTAGTTTTAAATGTGCTACTTGCTAACTTCATGGACTGACCCTAGTCCTTCTATTATCCAAAAGAGTAAATAACCGATTCATATCTACCCGTTCTAGACATCTCATGATTTTAAAGTCTTCTATCATATCCCCCCTCAGCCATCTCTTCTCCAAGCTGAACAGCCCTAACCTCTTCAGCCTTTCCTCATAGGGGAGCTGTTCCATCCCCTTTATCATTTTGGTTGCCCTTCTCTGTACCTTCTCCATCGCAACTATATCTTTTTTGAGATGCAGTGACCAGAACTGTACTCAGCACTTAAGGTGCGTCTCACCATGGAGTGATACAGAGGCATTATGACATTTTCCGTTTTATTCACCATTCCCTTCCTAATAATTCCTAACATTCTGTTTGCTTTTTTTTTTTTTTTTTTTACTAATAATTTTTATTGAAAGTTTCAGAATACAACATAAGGAAAACAGCACAACTGTAGAAAACAGGATACATAGGCATGTCAGATATCAGCGCCGTATTCCTTCCCCCCCCCCAATGAAGCCCACCCCCCCACCCTACATCCATGTGCTCGTGGGAAGACAGTAATCCAAATCCAATAACAATAAAAAAGAAGGAAAACCAAGAAGGAGGTAAGAGCAGTGGTCAAAGAAAGGAGCAGTAATGGCATACATCAATCCAAATTTGCACAAAACTCAGGGCTCCATCCCAACTGAAAGCTGTATCTGTTGTTTCTCCCAACGCAGGTAAGGAGACCACGCAGAGTGGAACTTGGAGGTGTCCGCATGAAGAGTCGCCGTGATCGCCGCCAATTGACAAGAAAGATGAACCTTATGTTGAACAACTTGTAGCGAGGGAACATCTGCTGACTTCCAGACTTGTGCTATTGCCAACCGGGTTATAATAAAAACTTGATTGCAAAAGGGAGTGTATTTCTTTCGGAGATGCAGAGGTGGATGGTGGAGGAGCATAAAACTAGCCTTGTATAGTCCAGAGGTTCCCAAAAGCTGCTCCAACCACTTTGCCACCTCAGTCCACAAGTCCCGTACCTTGGGGCATTGCCACCATATATGAAAGAAAGTCCCCGGGTTGCCGCAGCCCCGCCAGCATTGAGCGTCCAGGGAAGGATAACGCCGATGTAGCAGATGAGGTGTAATATACCAGCGAGTTATCATTTTATAACAATTTTCCTGATGAAGGGCGGAGACCGAGCACTGACGGGCTTGCTGATAGATAGAGCGCCACTCTTTAGGAGCCAGAGTCAGGCCCAAATCACGCTCCCAATGGCCCACATGCGGGAAGGGGGTCCCATCAGTCTCAGCGAGAAGGGCGTAGAGCTTAGATATCATCCCACTAGTTTTATCAACTGCTGCACAGAGCTGTTCAAATTGAGACTTGCCCCTCCGTATAGAGTCCAACAGTCTGGGTGTGCGAAGAAAGTGGAGGATCTGGTTACCGGCCAGAAAGTCCGAAGGAGGCAATCGATAACGATCTTGTATTTCCGGCCAGGTCATCAGACCCTCACCCTGAAGTAAATGTTCAATGCGAAGTATCCCTTTCTTCCGCCATGTTTGAAACACCCCATGCTGGCGACCTGCTGGGAATTGTAAGTGGTGATAGAGACTAGTTGTATGGTAGTAACACCGATCGCCCGCCAATTTCACCTTCCAACGGCCCCAGAGACGCAGCATAGTGTCCAGGGCCCCCGTTTTTAATCCCATTGAGAGCCAAGTGGATCTCGGCTGCCATATAAGAGCAGGCAATGGTAGACCTCCGAGAACCTGCTCTTCAAAAGTGGCCCATTGCTTAGGAGTTCGACGACTGTGGATGTCGGGAATCGCCTTCAGTTGGGCGGCAACATAGAGCCAAAGCAAATTCGGGACTCCAAGTCCCCCTTTATCACGAGGTTGAAACAGCAAACGCCTCGACACCCTGGGAGGGCGCCTACGCCAAATGAAGTCGAAGAGTATCTTCTGCCAAGAGCGGAGTATTGCAGCGGAAATAAAAATAGGGAGGGTTTGGAAGAAATACAGAAATCGAGGGATAACATTCATTTTAATTATAGCCACCCTCCCCAGCCAAGAATATTGCCCCCTATCCCAGAGATGGAGATCTTGTCTAATCCGGTGGAGCAACGGCGGATAATTAAGATTAAATAAGTCAGAGGGTTTCGCTCCCAAATGGACCCCTAGATATTTTAATACTTTATGGGAAACCCGGAAGGGGTATAGACGGGCCAACTCACCCATTACCGCCGAGGAAGCCGTGATATTTAAAATTTCCGTTTTGTCCAAATTAACTTTAAATCCAGACACCACACTATATTCCTGCAACTCCTCCGTCACCCCCTCCACAGAGGCCAGGGGGTGGGTTAGTGTAAGGAGGACATCGTCCGCGAATAGGGAAATCTTCATGGGAGAGGGCTGCATGGGTATGCCCGTAATAGAGGCGGAGAGACGCACCCTAGTCGCCAATGGTTCTAAGAACAAGGCGAACAATAAGGGCGACAGAGGACATCCCTGGCGCGTTCCCCTATGGACCGTGAAGAGATCCCCATACTGTCCATTAATCTTGATTCTAGCACCCGGGTCCTGGTAAAGACAATGGAGCCAACGCAAGATTCCCGGACCAAAAGACATTTTTTCCAGGGTGGCAAACAAAAAGTCCCAGTGTACCAGGTCAAATGCCTTTTCGGCATCAATAGCCATTAATACCATAGGGACTTTTGCAGTATTGGCCCACCAGATCCCGTCAATCACCTTGCGGACGTTATCAGCGGCCATCCTACGAGGTATGAAACCAACCTGATCACTGTGCACTAGTAAAGGGAGAACAGTGTTAAGCCTGGCGGCCAGTACCTTTGCCAGGATTTTTAAGTCGACATTAAGCAGTGAGATAGGGCGATACGATCCACACTGCGTGGGGTCCCGGCCAGGCTTTGGGAGGACGGTAATACCCGCCACATTAGAATGCAGCGGTAGCGAGGCTCCCTCCCGTATACCATTAAAAAAGGCAGTCAGGGGGCCCACTAACTGAGTAATAAACTTTTTGTAATAACTACCGGTGAATCCATCGAGGCCCGGGGACTTTCCCGCCTTAAGATCCCCAATGGCCGCCTCGACTTCTATAGATTGTATGGGTGCATCTAAATATCCTTGTTGAGACTTTGTCAAAGTAGGGAGGGAGATCGACTCCAGGTATTGGTCTATTTTGGGTGCCGTAATAGTGGCATCTGCCTTGTATAACTGGGCATAGAACTTAGTAAAACAGCGACGAATATCTTTAGTCTCAGTCAGCATGGCTCCTTGCTTGTCCCTAATCTTGGCTATGAGAGTCGCGTAATTACGCTGTTTAAGCATTCGTGCTAAAAACCGCCCTGCCTTATTATTACCTTCATAATAGCGTTGTTTGGCCCTAAGCATAGCATGTGCTATCTGCTCCGTGTCCAGTAATTGCAGCTCAGTACGCTTGAGCCGCAGGCGGGCAAGGGTAGCACGCGTCTGGCGTTGGGAATGCTCGCGAGTCAACACGGCGATGTCTTGTAGGATGGCACTGCGCTTTGCATCTCTAAGTTTTCTCAATGCTGTGGAGAGAGCTATCAAATGCCCTCTCATGACCGCTTTGGACCCCTCCCAGTAAATCCCAGCATCGCTCACCGTCCCCTTATTCAAATCTAGATAGGCTCGTAAATGCGCAGCCAACTGCTCACTATGGCCGGGATCTCGGAGCAACTCATCTCTAAGGCGCCAAAACCGACAACCCGGCTCAGGGTCCCGCAGGCCTACCGTTAGCCACACGGGTGCATGATCGGACCATGTGATATCCCCTATGTCAGTGTCCAACACCTGATTCTGAATTCCCTTATCCACCAACAGGTAATCCAGACGAGAGTAAGTATTATGAGGGTTAGAATAGAACGTATATGTTCTGGCCGTAGGATTCCTCTGTCGCCATATGTCCAGGAGTCCCCACCCTTGCATTAATGTCTTCAAGGAGGCGGTGGATTTCCCTGTCCCCCCTCTTCGGGGACCGGAGGAATCCAGTCTAGGGTTCCGCACCACATTGTGGTCCCCGCCCCAGATTAATATTCCCTCTGCATACGTGGCCAAGACTGCCTCCATTTGTGCAAAAAAGAGGTGCTGGTCCACGGTGGGGGCATACACGCTAATTATAGTATATAAATGACCATCCAGCTGCATTTTCAATAATATATAACGGCCTTCAGGGTCAGCTAAGTGAGATTTATATTCAAAAATAACAGAGCGGGCAACGAGGATACCCACTCCAGCATATTTGGAAGTGGGGGAACTAGCTGCAAAATAACCGTGGGGATACCCTGCGAACTGCAAGAGGTGTTCATGGCGTTTTCTAGTGTGCGTCTCCTGGATGAGGGCAATATCCACGCCTTGGCGTTTAAGATCCCTAAAAAGTAGCTGCCGTTTCATTGGGGTGTTAAGTCCCTTCACATTTAGGGACCATATTTTCAGTGCCATGGGACAGACTTCATAAAGGGATGCACGCCACTCCACTGTGAGAAATCTCTATCTCCATCTCGGGTCCTCCCAACAGAAAAGTAACACCCAGCCTGGACCCCCTGAGCACATGGATGAAAAAATTCCCTCCCCCTCCCTCCAAATCCCGATATATCCCCCATTGGGATAACTCCAGAAACCGGGGGTCCTAGTAACCCGCAGGAAAGGCCACTCCCCGGCTATAAAGAGAGAGAATAAACGCCCATCTGAAAGCGATCCAACCCACAAACAGGAAAACAGTGCTAACGTAACCCAAACAGTGTACAAAAAGATATGTCACCCAGAACCTGCAATTCTGATTGAATAAGGAGAGTCTCCAGTCCCTTCAGCCTGTTGGGCCAGCTGCAGGTACCTTCCATGCTCCAGGCGGTGTCCGCCCCTGCCTTTCCAGCCTGCGTTTGTTTCCCACTCGCTGCCAACGTGGTGTCTTCGGCATAGTGGGCGCACGAAGCGCGGCAGGCGCAGAAACTGGAGGAGCAGGCAGCTGTTGCTTAGCAAAGACCTCAGACGCCTCTTCCAAGGTGCGAACCCGGAATACGGCTCCCTTATGCTCAAACTGAAGGCCAAAAGGGAAGGTCCATTTGTATCTGATGTTCCGGTCCCTCAGTATGCCGGTGATCGGGCGAAAATCAAAACGCTTGCGCAATGTAGTGGCCGCCAGGTCATTGAAAAAGCTGAGTTTGTGTCCTTCCCAGACCCACTCGCGCTGCGTACGGGAACGTGCATATAACCTCTCCTTCTCTTTGAAGGTCTGGAGGCACACCAAAATGTCCCGAGGCTTTTCCGTCGTCTGAGGCCCCAAGGTCCTATGTACACGCTCGATGTGGAAACTTGGACCCCCATCCTCGGGCCCCTCCTCCCCGCTATCAGGCTCCTTCATGATATAACAAAATATTTTTTGCACCACAGACTCACAGTTCAGATAATTGTCCCCTTCAGGCACACCCCTGATGCGCAAGTTGTTGCGGCGGGACCGGTTCTCAAGGTCCTCCACTTTGTCTGCCAAGCGTGCCTGATCCTGCATGCTGGAGTGCAGTGCGTCGGCCATTTTGTGGAGCATATCCTCATGGCCCTCCACCTTGGTGTCCAGCTCACCCACGCGATTGCCAAGCATGGCTAAGTCCTCTCGCAGATCATCCATGTGCTGCATCAGGTCGGCCTTATGCTGCTTCATATCCGCCCTTAACCCGATAAACCACTCTCTCATCTCCGCCCGTGATGGCAGGTCAGAGATGGCTTCTGGGACCGGGTGCTCCGCCACGGTTTCTGCGCCGGGGCCTGCCTCCATGTCCGATGCTGACTCCAAATCTCCCTGCCCCGATTTCGCGTAGGAAAAACGTTTCAAGCTGCAACCCGACTTTAGATTAGCCATCTCTAGGTGATAAACTACTGGTGGCGCGAGAAAAGGCAGGAACTTGGGTGCGAATAGCGTGGGTTAGATCGCTCGCAAAATTATAAAGCCGGGAGCTCGCGGGCTATGCGACCATTCCCGCCGGTGACGTCAGCGCGCCCCCTGTTTGCTTTTTTGACTGCTGCAGCACAATGAATCGACGATGTCAATGTATTATCCACTATGATGCCTAGATCTTTTTTTT
Source organism: Rhinatrema bivittatum (assembly GCF_901001135.1). NCBI lineage: Eukaryota > Metazoa > Chordata > Amphibia > Gymnophiona > Rhinatrematidae > Rhinatrema > Rhinatrema bivittatum. The sequence goes on along the minus strand of NC_042622.1, from coordinate 198,835,291 downwards.
GGTTGCTAACTCATAACATGGAACCTAACCATGAAGTACAGCATGGGTTATTTTTCCCCATATGCAACATCTTGCACTTGTCCACATTAAATTTCATCTGCCTTTGGATGCCCAATCTTCCAGCTTCGGAAGGTCCTCCTGCAATTTATCACAGTCTGCTTGTGATTTAACTACTCTGATTACTTTTGTATCATCTGCAAATTTGATAACCTCATTCGTCGTATTCCTTTCCAGATCATTTATAAATATATTGAAAAGTACCGCCCAAGTACAGATTCCTGAGGCACTCCACTGTTTACCCTTTTCCACTGATAAAATTGACCATTTAATCCCACTCTCTGTTGCCTGTCTTTTAACCAGTTTGTAATCTATGAAAGGTCATCACCTCCTATCCCATGATTTTTAGTTTTCTTAGAAGCCTCTAAATGAGGGAATTTGTCAAACGCCTTCTGAAAATCCAAAGACACTACATCTACAGGTTCACCTTTATCCACGTTTATTAACCTTTTCAAAAAAATGGAGCATATTTGGGAGGCAAGATTTCCCTTGGGTAAATCCATGTTGACTGTGTTCCATTAAACCATGTCTTTCTATATGCTCTGTAATTTTGATCTTTAGAATAGTTTCCACTATGTTTCCCAGCACTGAAGTCAGGCTCACGGGTGTATAGTTCTCCAGATCACCCTGGAGCCCTTTTTAAATATTGGGGTTATATTGGCCATCCTCCAGTCTTCAAGTACAATGGATGATTTTAATGATAGGTTACAAATTTTAATTAATAGATCTTAAATTTCATTTTTTAGTTCCTTCAGAATCCCGGGATGCATACCATCTGGTCCAGGTAATTTGCTACTCTTTAGTTTGTCAATCTAGCCCTACGACATCTTCCAGGTTCACAGTGATTTGGCTCATTTCATCTGACTCATCACCCTTGAAATCCTTCTCCAGAACGGGTATCTCCCCAACAGACATGACAAACTTTGCCCGCGCTGCGTGGGAGTTGGCTTGCCAGCGCAGTCGGGCCTTCACACGTAGTCAGGCCTAAAAATAGCACCTGCTGACATAAGCGCTCCCTGACGCTCTGCAGTGCTGAAATATCAAGCACCTGGCCCCAACCAACAAAAGTAATTCAGCCCACTTCCTCTTGCCATACAGTGACTTAACTGCTGCCTCAGCCCTGCTCTCAGCCGCTACTGCTGTCGTCCTTTTCTTAAACAATAAATAAATAAAATAAACAAACAGGCCTGGCCAGAAAAGGGACCAAAAAAAACGGGAACAGAAATATTTCCCTGCTTCTGGAGGCCGAGCACTGAAGATGCCAGGGACACGGAATGAAGGGCCCAGAGGGGGTAAGGGGACCAGGAACCCTGGCTATCAATCCCCTCCTGACAAGAAGGGTCAAGTCAGGACAGGTCACCAACCCCCCTGCTCTACCCCGCTCTACCCCAGGGATGGCCCTCGAAGGAACCTAACACCTCGTGGAGCTGAATCTCCGTACTCTTCTTCTTCTTTTAAACTCCAGACTGCAGGTTTCCACCTCTCCCATCTGCTGGAGACAGAGAAATACTGAGGGACTGCAGGTGTCACTCTCGGATATGTAGCAGTGCCTCAAAGTTTTGTTCTCTGCCTCCATCTGCTGGTAGGGATGCATAAACCCCACTTGTCTGGACTGATCCGGGGTACGAACAGGGACACAATAACGCCTAAGCGTGATTTCATTTTGTTGGGTGAATAAATGCATCACAGTCTCTGTACTGCCTTCCCCCCCCCCCCCCCCCAACAAGCATTTTAATCAAGAGATTTCATAAGAAGGGACCAGGCTCAGCGTGGGCCTGTGAGCAGACTTTCAAAGGGGAAATTCCCCAGTGCTTTCATTACCTTGCAGATGTAGAGTAGTTATGTTAAACGAGTGACAAGCAGGCACGGGAGATTTGAAAATGAAATCCCTGCCCATCTTTTCCTGGCTGAGGGCCCTTGGACAATTTTTAAAGGGCCTTTTTCTGTGGGTAAATACCCCACCACCCGCTTTTACCCACGGAAATCACTTTGGAAGCTACCCTCAAAAAAAAAAAAAAAAAAAAGCTGCAAAAACGATGGGAACATAACTAGAGCAGGAACTATCACCCGTCCCAGGCCGCCAGTTCCATAGCATGGTGCCCTGGAGTTGTAGGACCACCCCCTGCAGCACCACCTGGACTATGGTGCTTGGTGGCCAGAAAGGACAAATCACCTCCTGAAGGCTGCAGCATGAATTAGGGTACTCTGCTGCCACCTACTGGTCAAGCTCAAGTACTGCATGGAGCTGTGACGGTCAATGGCCGCCAGGCTGCATATTAGTCCATGGACCCTCTTATCAGTCATAGCAGGTTTCTGGCAGGCTTTCCTATCCTGCTTGAGTACATTGAATGTAATGCATAAGCCTCATTACCTCTTACGATAAAAGTGATTTGGTAAGTGTCAGGATAAGAGGATTCCAGGTGCTGTGTCTCAGCGCTTTGTGCTTTGCTGCTCCCAAGCAGTAGTCGGGCCTTCAATTTCACAGGATCTCCTGCACCAGCAAGGTGATTTACAGTTTTATACATGCAAAGCAGCTGCTTAGTCTGGCTGAATGCTGAACCAGCTGAAACAGGCGTATCTTGGAACATGAGGAAGCCTTAAAGAGAAAACAGGAAATTCTGATGCAATGCCTTAGTAATTCTCTCTCCAAAACCATCCTTACCATTTGTAAAATCAGAACTTGCTGCACATTTACAGAGGGATTTTTTTTGTCTCTTAAAGTAAATCAAAAGAAATGAAATTTGAATGGCTTCCAAACTGCTTTTTTGCCTTTTCAGGGAGTTTACCATAACTGTCCCCCCAGAGTCGCAGAGACCAATATCTGACTCATAATTTGAAGAATTCCTATGTTGGGGACTCTAAAAGGTGGATGTGCCAAGGTACTAAGTAGATTCAGGCCGACGCAATACTGTGCACAGGTTAATCCGCAATTGGACGCACATTTTGGAAGCTTGCCCATAACACCTTATACAATAAGGGGATTAGCGTGTCCAAAACGCGTTAAAAAAAAGTGCGTCCAGTTTGGAAGAACGTTTTTAGCGTGTCAATATTGCGTTGGCTAGTGTGTATTAGGGGAGACAGGTGTGGTCTTTAGAATAATCAGAGCTTGTCCTAAAATTCCCTCTAGTTGTGAGCGACAAGTACTACAATGGCTTCGGTAGCAGGGGCAAATCTCCTCATCCACTACCCAGTAGAGCCTTAGTCCTGGTTGAGGTGTTTCTTCACAGGCTACACACTCCGAAAGTAATTTTCAGACGGGTAAAGTCTGTGGATACTTTCTGCCTGCAGATTTTACATTGCTTTTCAAGGTTAAGGTGTGCACATAACTTCACCTGCGCAAAGCTATACCTGCTCTTTGAAAGGCAGAGAAGAAAATTAGTTTCTTACCTGATAATTTTCGTTCCTGTAGTACCACGGATCAGTCCAGACTCCTGGGTTTTGCCCCCCTAGCAGATGGAGACAGAAGTTTTCAAAACAAAACTCTGCCTCAAATAGGATGGTGCCACCTACAATCCCGGCAGTATTACTCAATGTCAAAGCAGAATGGCTCTCAAAAAACCACCATAACTATGTACAATAACCCTTCAACAAGAAAAAGAAATAACCGGTTCACTTAACCCTCCTAGGAACTGAACCTGTAGAACCACTTGAGGATGGTCAATCCAATTTCTGCAGATCTGAAAACAAATCAATCAATAACTGAGCGGACTCTCCCTTACTTCCATGCATTCCCCAGGCGGGACTCTCGACTGATCCTTAGTACTACAGGAATGAAAATTATCAGGTAAGAAACTAATTTTCCTTTCCCTGTACGTACCCGGATCAATCCAGACTCCTGGGATGTACCAGAGCTTTCTTATCTGGGATGGGATCTGTAGAGGCCCGCTCTAAGCACTGCTTCTCCAAAGCCTCCTTCACCCGGTGCCTGAACATCCAGTCTGTAGTAACTGGCAAAGGTATGCAAAGACTTCCAATTCACCGCCCTGCAGATCTCCTGTGGTGAGACCATTTGACACTCCGCCCAAGAAGCCGCCTGCGAACGGGTAGAATGAGCCTGAAGACCAAACGATACAGGCTCACCACACAGCAAATATGCCGAGCCTATAGCCTCTTTCAACCAGCGCGAAATTGTAGCTTTAGATGCCATATTTCCTCGTTTCGGACCAGCTCACAGAACAAAAAGATGGTCCGTCACACGAAACGAGTTAGTAACTTCCAGATAACGCAACAATGCCCGAACATCCAGCTTCCATAAGTCTTTAGACATAGGGTCTGACCGGTCCAAAATGGGAAACGACGGAAGCTCCACTGACTGATTCCCGTGAAAAACAGACACCACCTTTGGAAGAAAGGAAGGAACTGTCCTCAAGGACACACCAAAATCTGAAATTCTCAGAAACGGCTCCCTACAGGATAGAGCCTGGAGCTCAGATACCCTGCGAGCAGATGTGATAGCCATAAGGAAAATCACCTTTAACGTGAGATCCTTTATTGTAGCTGTTTTCAGAGGCTGAAAGGGCACCGTACACAGAGCTGAGAGAATCAAGTTCAGATTCCAAGAAGGACAAGGGTGCCTGATCAGGGGACGTAAATGCTTTGCCCCCTTTAGGAAAGGAGCCACATCGTGGTGAGCAGCCAATGTCACGCCTTGAATGGAACCACGCAAACAACCAAGAGCTGCCACCTGAACCCTCAGGGAACTACACAATAAGCCCTTGGCGAGTCCGGATTGTAAGAAACCTAAAACATCAGACACCGAAGACCGAGTAGGAACAATTGCTCAGTCCACGCACCAAGATTCGAAGATTCTCCACACGCGCACATACGCGAGATTGGTGGATGTCTTGCGCGACTGGAGAAGTATTGCCATCACAGCATTCGAATACCATTTGCTCCTCAGGTGGCGCCTCTGAAAAGCCATGCTGCTAGACAAAAGTGATTGACCTCTTCCAAACACACAGGCTCTTGATGGAGAAGGTACAGGAGCAGTGGCAACCGCAGGGGACCCGCCACTGCCAGATTGACTAGGTCCGCAAACCAAGGCAATCTCCACTCTCCTGAGCACTTTGCCTATCAGTGGCCAAGGAGGGAAGATGTACAGCAGCACGTCGGTCGGCCAGGGCATCTACCCCTTCTGCTCCTGTTTCTCTGCGGCGACCGAAGAAGCGCGCAGCCATGAGATCCATGCGGGGTACGCCCCCACGTGTTGCATATGAGCTGGAAAGCTTTGTCTGCGAGATCCCATTCCCGGGATAGAGGCGGTGCCGACTGAGAAAGTCCACCTGAACGCTGTCGACTCCTGCTATGTGAGACGCTACAATACTTACTAAATGCTTCTCCACCCAGCTGATCAGCTGCCGGGCTTCCGTGGCCATTGGCTGGCTCTTGGTTCCCTCTTGGCGATTGATATAAGCCACCGTGGTTGCATTGTCGGAAAGAATTCTGACTGACTTCCCCTGAAGGAGAGGCGGAATGCTTGCAACGCTAACCACACTGCCCTGATTTCCAGACGATTGATCAACCACTGAGATTCTTCCTGGTAACATTGTCCCTGCACAGACTTCCTCAGGCAAACTGCTCCCCAACCGGAGAGGCTGGCGTCCGTGGACACCACTGTCCATTTGGGCACCTCCAGGGGAACTCCTCGGGATAAGTTATCTGAGATAAGCCACCAATTGAGACTGGAGCGTGCCGTATCCATAAGAGGGAGAGGTAAATGAAACTGTTCGGAGACTGGATTCTTGTACTGCCTATCGTTTCTCTTTGTAACTGCATGGGAAGACCAGAAACCGCCCCGGAAGGTGGTGTGCAAAATCTAAAGCGTAGCCTTGATTTATCACAGTAAGGACCCACTAGTCTGACGTCACCTTGACCCATTCCTCATAAAACAGGGACAATCTGCCCCCAACAGCTGGAACCGAGGAATGGGTCGGCGTCCCTTCATTGGGAAGACTTGGCCCCAAAGCATCGGCCACGAAAGGGCTGAGACCAGGACTGTTGGAGACTGGATGCTTGCCGAAAGGAAGAAGCTGGAGCTCTGGACAGACGAAATCTCTGATTCCCTCTGAATCGAAACCGTGAAGAAAAGGAGCCCCTCGACTTGGGCCTATCCTCTGGCAGTCTGTGAACCTTGTTCTCCCCCTGGGATTGAATCATATCCTCAAGATCCTTGCCAAAAAGCAATTTACCCTTGAAAGGCAACGACCCCAACTGAGCCTTGGAGGAAATATCCGCTGACCAGTTTCTTAACCAAAGGAGCCGACCAGCCGAGACTGCCGACACCATGGATCTGGCCGAAGTTCATAACGCCCCCCACAGACGAAGCCGGCCTATCGGGGGCCTAGACGAGCAGCCAATCAGGCTGTCCCTTCCAGGGCTTCAAAGTCCTGTTCCGGCTGGCGTTGCGCACCGAAGGAGCGCGACAAAGGAGCCCGCCCCTTTGTGCGCCCCTTCGTGCACCCCGGAAGGGCATCCCGGAAGTTAAAGAACTAGGCCGTCTCCAGACCTAGCTTGCGCTATCGGCGCTATCCCACCGGGGAAAGAGCTAGCAACCAGCCTGATCCAGCACGCTAGCCCTCTAGACACGTGGCAAGGCCCCCAACCGTGCTCCCAGCCCTTTCGGCCCTCTCAGAGGCACCAGCCTCACAGCAGCCACAAAATTCAAATAACAGCAAGAACCCAGCACAGGAGACCCTCGCCGACCTGCAGCCTCGAGCAAGCTGGACCTCCTGAGCACTACCGCCACCATCATTCCTTCACCCTTACGCCTTAACAGAGACCAGACCGTGCAACGCTTCCGCAGCCGACGCCAAGGCCAACTGAGTGCCATCCCCCGAAGCCCGCCCAGCATCGACGACGTCATCAAAGCGCTGATAGGCACCTTAATTACATACCTACACAGGCGCCGACCCTCTCTTCAGCCACGCAGCCAGCACAGCTTCTCCTCGCCGCCTCCACCGCATTCGGCGGCCGTGACCCATTGGGGTCCCTGGAGGCCCACCTCTACCAACCGTCCCTCCCTGCGACCGCCGCCCAGCAGACCCCGAGGCCTGCCCAGCAACGGCGACTTCTTTAATCTCTCTGGTCGCTCCCCTCACTACCCCATTTCTCATCCCTAGCGCTCTCCTATCTTACATTACCTTATTACCCCATTTCTCATCCCTTGCGCTCTCCTATCTCACAGAACTTGTCCCTTAACCCCTTAACCCCCTAACGCACCTAACATACCACCAGCTATGCACACCTACCCCATTGCCTCCATCAAACACTACCCCCTCCCACTACGACCCCCTCACTCCAAAACACACGAAGTACACTACAGAAACCTCCTCCCTATCATGGCCACCCCACTCACACAAATACTAGGCCTCACCACCTTTACCATACTCTTAATCAATGCTCAATCTATCATCAAAAAAACCTCCCTCATCAACGACATACTACTGGATGACAGCCCCGACATCCTAGCCATCACAGAAACTTGGCTAAAGGATACAGACACAACACTACTGAACCAACTCCCACTTGAAAAATATGACATTTTCTCCATACCCCGACCTAAGAAACGAGGAGGGGGCCTCCTCTTAGCGTCCAAAAAGAGTTTTAAATTAACTAGAAAACTTATCTCCACACCCCCCAGACTAGAAATTAGCTTTTTCATGCTCACAACCTCCAAATCTGCTTAGTGTATGCCCCACCAGGACTCCTTGAGGCTAACCCCTCACTCCTGATTGAATACATTTCCAAAAACATAAACATACATGTTCCAGCAACCATCCTTGGAGATTTCAATCTCCACGTTGATAACATCCCCACCTCATCCTCCTGTGATTCACTACTAACTGCATTAGATGCACTCGGTTTCACACAAACTATCACCCAACCCACTCACAAAGCAGGCCACACTCTCGATCTCTTATTCACCAATTCCCAGATCCGTACCAACCCCCCTTCATGCACACCCATCCCCTGGTCCGACCACTATCGCATCGATGCAACATGCTCTGTGATTAAGACCCCTCATCCCATTCAAGGCAAAAAAGTTATACATTTTAGACGTAACTGCAAGCAAGAATTAATATCAGCAATTACTACAGATATCAACTCCCTTGATTTAACAGACGTCGACACGGCACTCACGTCCTGGAACCATATCACCAGTACGATCGCCAATAAGATCTGCCCCATACAGGAACGCACAATTGACACGTCTCAAAGACACAAACAACCCTGGTATACACCAGAATTAAAAAATATGAAATCCAATTTTAAAAAGCTCGAAAGAGCGTGGCACAAAGACCCCACCACTACCCAATTAAATAAATTCAAATCCTACATGCACTCCTACCGAGTAGCTATCGATAAAACCAAAAGAGATTTCCACGCACAACGCATACACCACCTACAATTCAATCCAAGAACCCTATTCCAACTAGTAAATAACCTAACGAAACCCTGCACCCCATCCATACCAGACATAGACAACCAGACTAAATGTGAAGATCTAGCCTCATTCTTCCACAATAAAATTAGCAACATCATGTCACGCTTCCCTCCCAATCAAACATCCAATGAAACGCTACAACGTTTCATGGACCCTTGGTCTGACCCAGTATGGCATTTTCTTATGTTCTTTCTTAAACCACTACCAACCTCTCTTCCTTCGACACCACCTCATCTCTGGAAATCGAATCTATCCTAAAAAAAATCAGACCCTCTACACACCCATCAGATACCATCCCCACAAAAAATCTACTCTCCATCCCCGGGATCATCGCCAAACCCATCTCGAACATCATAAACAAGTCTATTGAACTTGGCAATATCCTCAAAAACCTTAAACATGCCATTGTGAAACCCATACTTAAGAAACCCTCCCTGGACCCCTCCGATCTCTCCAATTTCCGACCCATCTCCAACCTGCCACTAATCACAAAAGTCCTTGAGAAAGCTATTAACAAACAGCTATCAGACTACATGGATGAAAACAACATCCTATCCCCCTCACAATTTGGCTTTCGCAAGCACCATAGTACTGAGACCTTGCTCATTTCACTCTCCGACCACATCTTGAAAGGTCTTGATAAAGGTCTTTCCCACATCCTCATTCTTCTTGACATCTCCGCTGCATTCGACACCATTAAACATCACATCCTATTAGAACGTCTGAGCGACATTGGCATCTCAGGCTCGGCTCTACAATGGTTCCACTCATATCTGGCTGAAAGACAATTTAGCGTACAAATTGGAAACGCCACCTCCAAACCCCACACCCTCGCTCAAGGAGTACCACAAGGTTCATCTCTTTCCTCTACACTTTTCAATATATATCTCCTCCCCCTCTGCCATCTCCTTGCTAAACTTGGCCTTCCGCACTTCATATATGCTGATGATGTGCAGATACTCATTCCGGTTAAAGACTCAATACACAAAGCCGTTGAAATTTGGAAATCTGCCCTCTCTGAGATCAGCAGCCTTCTATCCAACAACTATCTCGCCCTCAACGCTGATAAAACGGAACTCATCCTCATATCACCCCCCAACATCTCCCCCACTCTTCTTATGACCCCTCCACTCACACATAACAATGATCCCTCCACTAACATCACATTCCCTACTCATATATGCAGCCTCGGCGTATCCTTTGACAGTCACCTCAACTGCAAAAAATTCATCAATAACACCCTCAAAGACTGCTTCTTCAAATTGCACACCCTAAAAAGACTCAAACCTCTATTACATCTCAGCGACTTCCGTACCATATTACAAGCCCTCATACTATCGAAAATAGATTACTGCAACTCCTTGCTCCTAGACCTGCCTAAAAGCACCATACAGCCACTGCAACTCCTCCAAAATGCAGCTGCCTGGATACTCACCAACACCCACAAAAATGATCACATAACCCCGGTACTCAAACATCTGCATTGGTTACCCGTAGCATCCAGAATCACCTTCAAAGCCCTCACTCTAATACACAAATCTCTTCACAACCAGGACATGCATTGGTACAATGAACATTTCTCCTTTCACAACAATAACAGACCCACTAGAAAACAATACCTGGCCACACTACATACCCCCTCACCCAAGCTCACTAAGCTCCGCACCACAAACGAAAGGGCCCTCTCCCTAGCAGGTCCTTTTCTCTGGAATAAACTACCCACCTCTCTCCGCCAAGAAACCTGGCCAAAAATATTCAGGCAAAACCTCAAGACCTGGTTCTTCAAGCACTCATACACCTAACCTACACCCAACCACCCGCACCCCCTCTCCAATCCCTTCCCTCTCTCCTCCTCCTCCCCACCCCCTCACTCTCTCCATTTACTCCACATATATTTAACACTATCCCATTTCCCACATGCAATCCTCTGCATATCTGCCTCATAAGCTCCTAAAATTTCATCTCTCTACTAAGTTTATTCACGGCTTCCCTTCAAAGTATACGTATCCCTCCTCTAAGTGTATATAAGGACATTATAAGTGTACATAAGGACATTATAATCTCACACACGTGTATATTTACCTCCGCTAAATGTAGATTTCCCTACCAATTTTCAGAATTCTCTGCTCCTCCAAGTTTAGCTAACCTTAATTACGTAACCTCCTTAGATATTTATTTATTTGTGCAATTTTTATATACCGTTGCCCAGAACAAAGAGTTCTATCTTAACGGTTTACATAATAAATTAACTTAAGACAGTTAAGAAAACAGAAATAAATACAATAAAACAACATATTTGTTACTTGTAAAGACTAATTTGTTATATGTAAAAACTAATGGTTTAACTGTTCCTCATATAATCATGCAATAATTGTAAAGCCTGTTGCTAAATTTTTGTTATCTGTAAACCGATGAGATGTTCCCAACGTTCGTCGGTATATAAAAGCCATTAAATAAATAAAGTGCATCCGCACTATAAGCGAGCGAAGCTTCCAGACGCCCTGCTTGCTGTGCTTCTGCATCGGAAAGTCCAGCATTAGCCTGTAACTGCTGAACCCAGCGAAGGCCCGCTCGTAAGGCAAAATTGCTGCACATAGCTGCCCACACTCCCAGTGCCGAGACTTCAAAAATTTTCTTCAGCTGCAGCTCCAACTTTCTATCCTGCAGGTCCTTCAAGGCTGTAGCACCCGTAACCGGGATCGTGGTCTTTTTGGTGACTGCGGACACCGCCACGTCCACCTTGGGCACCCGCAGTATGTCAATTGCTTCCTCCAGAAGAGGATATAGCTTATCCATAGCCTTGTTAACTTTCAATCCCAGATCCGGGGTATCCCATTCTCTAAATAGCAAGTCCTTGGCAGAAAAATGAAAAGGAAAGGAAGTAGCCGGCCCCTCAGACCCAACAACACTGGGTCCATGGCCCCTAGCCTGGACTCCTCTGGCAACCCATCTATGCCTAGCTCTCCGAGCCAACTCCTCCCTCCTAAACAGACGGAACACCTTCGGGTCATCTCCTTCCACAATGTGAGAGCCTCGTGCTGGATCCTGTGGATGTTGCTCAGGGTCTGTATCCACCCCCACTGGAGGCTTGCCCTGCGGGTCCTGGTTCCCTGGGTCCGTATCCTGATCCGTGGAATCAGTATCGGTCTGATGAGCCCCTGTACACAAAGGGCACTTAGCTTTGGAGGACCCAAAGACTCCCTTAGACTTAGACCGAGGAGAAGGAGGAAGAGGAGGAGTCAGAAGCCCCCTCGAGGCTATCCTCCGTTGCAGGTGAGAGAAGCTGTAAAGGTTCGCTCCTTCCAGGAAACCCTGGCTGAGGAGAGAAAGGAAGCGGGAGAATCCCCTTCCCCATAGCTGCACGAGTCGCTGATCTAAAAAACTCCAAAATGGCCTCCGTTCCCGCACTCAGCGGGAACGGATCTGCCTCAGCTGATCTCGCTGCAGCTAACACTGAAGGAGCTCGGGCAGCCTTGCCTTTAACCATTTTTGCGGCACCGGAGGATCCCCCCCCCCCGGGAAGGCATGCCGAGCACAGCCCCTCCAAAGACGCACGCAGACGAGCGCAGCAGCGGGCCTGAGAAAGCTAAAATTCAATTCTGTAAAAAATAGAAAAAGTGCCGAGTCAGGGAGGGAAGAGAGAGCCGCAGCGCTGGTGACACTGACAGAAAACTAAAGAAAATCAAAACTTTTTTTTTTTCTTTTTAAAGACTTACCCGGCAGTGGTCCATGGTTCTGATCCGGCGGGGTGGAGTGAACCGGGCTCCCCAGTGTCGCACCCAGCTGCTAGCTTGACCCTGTATGCAGCTGCCTCAACAACCAGCGGGGGATGGTCCCCTCAGAACCTTACAAACCCCCTGGGAGGCTCAGGATAGAAACTGCTCCTTTTCCCCCCCCCCCCCTTTTTTTTTTTTTTTTTTAAATAAAGTAAAAATGTTTTACAGACTGGAAACTCTCTAAAGCTCACAGAACTCACTACTCTAACTACAATGAACAATCAGCACAGACTGAAGGCCTTGCACCTCCACCATCTGCTGGAGACAGAGAAAAACTGCAGGACTGTAGGTGGCACCATCCTATATGAGGCGGAGTTTTGTATTGAAAACTTCTCTGTTTCCATCTGCTAGGGGGGAGTGCAAAACCCAGGAGTCTGGACTGATCCTGGTACCTACAGGGAACTTGAGCTTGTGAATTTACATGCTATGGAGGTGATTTTCAAAGGAGTTACACATGTAAATGTAACATACTAGCTCAGCAATTTTCAAAAGCCATTTACTTGAATAAAGTGCATTTACACATATAAAACCCAATTTTAAGCAAGCAAATGTTTTTTAAAATCAGACCTAATACTTTTTAAAACTAAAAGGGCCCGATTTTAAAAAGCATTTACTCGAGTAAAAACCAGGTTTACTGGAGTAAATTCACTTTACTTGAGTAAATGGCTTTTGAAAATTGCTACAATAGTAGCTACATTTACGCATGTAACTCCTTTTGAAAATTTCCCCCTAAGTATGTGTAAATTGAAACTCCAGCCCAACTCCGCACCCCTGCACAACATGCTTATTTTTATGTAAATAAAAGTATGCGCAAAATCATAATTTTTACACCCAGAAGTGCAGACACTTTTGGAACAGTCACTTTGAAAATCCTGCCCACACTGCACACCCGCAGGAACAGTCACCCTGGGATTGGCGCTTGCAGGCCCATTTCAAATCGGCGACCAGTTGCACCTGATATCCACCACTCTCATCTGTTAAAACTTGGGGGGGGGGGGAATGTTTGTTTAAATTAAAATGTAGATATAAACACAAACAAATCCCGTAAAATTCTAAAGTGCTCAAAGGAAAGGTAAAATAAAAAGTTTAAATAATTCAAAATTAAAGGCTCAAACAGAATCGTCCCTGTCCCTTTCAATTCCCAACCTCAGTTTCACAGAACAGCATCGCTTGCCTTAGAACACAACCCCCCCCCCCCCCCCGAAAATATCAAGAAATCCCTTTACCGGCGCCCAGGAAGCAGAGAACTGCAGAGCACGGCCTCGGCATGATCGCGGCTTCTCCGGTGCCCCCCAGCTGGGCTCCGCCGTCCCCCGTTTCGCTTTCGTTTCTCGGGCAGGAGCTGCTGCCGAGGGCGGGACCGGCGCTCGTCGCTCCCGTGCTAGGAAAGCCCGCGCGAAAGACGAGCAGCTCAACTATTTCCGAGCTCGGCCGCTGTCAGGAGGGGTTGGTTTATGCCTCTGGAATCACAAGCGGGCGTCCGAGTTTAAACCTCTCCTCCCCGGTCTGGTGTGGGCTCCTTGTTGGACAGTATTGTGCCCCTTTCTGCAGTGCACCTCGCATGGGGTTCTGGTGAAGACCCGCTCTGCAGCTCTTTGTGCTGTATTCACCGCTTTACTCCTATCGGAGGGAGGGGGCGCTAATGCCTGCACGAGGTTCTGCCGGAGCTGGGGGTGCTCAACTTTTATTTGTGTAAGAGGCCTTCACGGGGCCCGATGAAGATCCGCTCTTCAGCTGTCAGTATTGTACTAGTTTTTTTTTTTTTTTTATTATTATTATTATTTGTTTAAAAAATTCATAGCCTGCTCACATCCATTGTTGGCTGCGGGTACAAAAAATGCACAGAATAAAACCCCAGATAAAACATTGGAAAAGAAAAAAAAGGAACCTGTTTGACTTGTCAAGACTTCCTAAGTGTCCTGGTTCTTCTGCCAGACTTCCACTTTGCCTGTGTATTTTCCTGCCAAAAGATTAGGGAGCCCATAGGCAGAGGTTTGGGAATGGGGGTGTTTTGCCCCCAGACATCAGAGAGCAGCTTGGGGAGCGCAGGTTTTTGGGTGCCTTCAGAACTTGATGTCCTAGGCACATGCCAGTGTTGCCTATGCCTAAATCTGGCTCTGCGCCTTACAAAGAAAAAGCCCCTGGCACAGCCTGGCAACAGGAAATGCTGGCAGCCTGGCTGTTGATCCCTGGACAGAGGATGATCGGCAAATTGCATGAACAATGAAACCGAGGCACTGATTGGCACTACTGCTGCACCTCTCCTCTCTCTGAGACACTGATCGGCCCCTGCAGCTGCACCTCTCCTCTCTCTCTGAGGCACTGACTGGCACTACTGCTGCACCTCTCCTCTCTCTGAGGCACTGACTGGCGCTACTGCTGCACCTCTCCTCTCTCTGAGACACTGATCGGCCCCTGCAGCTGCACCTCTCCTCTCTCTCTGAGGCACTGATCGGCCCCTGCAGCTGCACCTCTCCTCTCTCTGAGGCACTGACTGGTGTTACTGCTGCACCTCTCCTCTCTCTGAGACACTGATCGGCCCCTGCAGCTGCACCTCTCCTCTCTCTCTGAGGCACTGATCAGCCCCTGCAGCTGCACCTCTCCTCTCTCTCTCTGAGGCACTGATCAGCCCCTGCAGCTGCACCTCTCCTCTCTCTGAGGCACTGATCGGCCCCTGCAGCTGCACCTCTCCTCTCTCAGGCACTGATCAGCCCTGCAGCTGTACCTCTCCTCTCTCTGAGGCACTGATTGGCGCTACTGCTGCACCTCTCCTCTCTCTGAGGCACTGACTGGCACTACTGCTGCACCTCTCCTCTCTCTGAGGCACTGACTGGCGCTACTGCTGCACCTCTCCTCTCTCTGAGACACTGATCGGCCCCTGCAGCTGCACCTCTCCTCTCTCTCTGAGGCACTGATCGGCCCCTGCAGCTGCACCTCTCCTCTCTCTGAGGCACTGACTGGCGTTACTGCTGCACCTCTCCTCTCTCTGAGACACTGATCGGCCCCTGCAGCTGCACCTCTCCTCTCTCTGAGGCACTGATCAGCCCCTGCAGCTGCACCTCTCCTCTCTCTCTGAGGCACTGATCAGCCCCTGCAGCTGCACCTCTCCTCTCTCTGAGGCACTGATCGGCCCCTGCAGCTGCACCTCTCCTCTCTCTCTCTGAGGCACTGATCAGCCCCTGCAGCTGCACCTCTCCTCTCTCTGAGGCACTGATCGGCCCCTGCAGCTGCACCTCTCCTCTCTCAGGCACTGATCAGCCCTGCAGCTGTACCTCTCCTCTCTCTGAGGCACTGATTGGCGCTACTGCTGCACCTCTCCTCTCTCTGAGGCACTGACTGGCACTACTGCTGCACCTCTCCTCTCTCTGAGGCACTGACTGGCGCTACTGCTGCACCTCTCCTCTCTCTGAGACACTGATCGGCCCCTGCAGCTGCACCTCTCCTCTCTCTCTGAGGCACTGATCGGCCCCTGCAGCTGCACCTCTCCTCTCTCTGAGGCACTGACTGGCGTTACTGCTGCACCTCTCCTCTCTCTGAGACACTGATCGGCCCCTGCAGCTGCACCTCTCCTCTCTCTGAGGCACTGATCAGCCCCTGCAGCTGCACCTCTCCTCTCTCTCTGAGGCACTGATCAGCCCCTGCAGCTGCACCTCTCCTCTCTCTGAGGCACTGATCGGCCCCTGCAGCTGCACCTCTCCTCTCTCAGGCACTGATCAGCCCTGCAGCTGCACCTCTCCTCTCTCTGAGGCACTGATCAGCCCTGCAGCTGCACCTCTCCTCTCTCTGAGGCACTGATCGGGTGCTACTGCTGCACATCTCCTCTCTCTGAGACTCTGTTCGGCCCCTGCAGCTGCACCTCTCCTCTCTCTGAGGCACTGATCAGCCCCTGCAGCTGCACCTCTCCTCTCTCTGAGGCACTGATCAGCCCCTGCAGCTGCACCTCTCCTCTCTCTGAGGCACTGATCAGCCCCTGCAGCTGGCTCCCTTCCTCTTGCCACAGACTAACCCTGGAAACAGAGGGAAGGTCCTAAGTGTATGTGGATGGGGGGACAAGAATGCCAAAGGAATGATATCAGCTGGAAATCAACAGGAGGGTGGGGAGCACCAATAGCAGTGGTGACAGACAGGAAGTGGACCAGTCAGAGCTGTAGACAGGCAGTTTGGTTCCTATGGCCAAGTGAAAAAATGTGCCTTGACCCTGTGAATAACATACCAAACCACGAGCTAGAAGACTCCGTTAAATGTATTTTTTTTAAAATTTAAAATATAACACTATTACTACTTTAAGTAGACACAAAGGTGACCTTGGTCCCAAAAGTATGACACCAAGCCCTACAATACACCTTCTGTTGGTAAAATAGAATAAACCAGGTTACTATAGATCCCTACTGAGAAACCACACACTAGCACAGTGGTTCCCAACCTTTTTTGTTTCATGGCACACCTGGCACAGGGTTCACTTCGTTATGGCCACCATCCACTCCCCCATCATCACTTTCCCTTCTTTTCCTTCTCCCCCTACCCCTTGGCATCATCAACTTCTCCCTTCCCTCTTCCCCCAGCATCATAATCATCCCTCTTCCCTGGCAACATCATCATCTTCCGTCTCTCTATCCCCCACCCTCTTGGCATCATCATCACCTTCCCTCTCCCTCACTCTCTGGCATCAACATTACCTTCTCTCTCTCCACCTCCTCACCCCTGGAATCATCATCTTCCTACCGCTCCTTACTGTATCGACCTGATTGTGAGGGAGCAGCAGGGTCCCCTGCTTTGTGGTACCTATGGCCACATTGGCCATAGGCTAGCTAGGGCTCTGGAGCCAGTATGAGGATGTTTCCTGAGCTGGTTTTAGAAAGTGATACAACCTTGAGTTCGGAATCCTCAAATCTTGAATAGGTGAGTAACTAAGCTTTAAAATGAGTTTGAACAGAAAGGTGAATGGCCAGTCACTGCTTCCTCTTTCATCTGTGTGGCAACACTGCCACCTTGTGACCAGAGAACTGTAATTTTTAAAGTGTAAGATAATAATGCTGACAGGGATCCTGTTATTACTAATATTATTTATAATTTTTAAAGCACTACTAGACATACGCAACACTGTAAGTTGGAGTGAGGAACTTCTGGTCCACAGGCTGAGGAAAAGAATTATAGATCTCCTACCGTACAAATACTCACCCACTCTTGCTCATACATACTCTCGCTCTTGCATTCATACTCACATACTCTTGATTGCCCATAGTCTCCCTTCCTCACACACACACACATGTTCTTTCCTCATGCACATTCTCAATTTTGTATATACACTTGCTCACACACATTCTCTTGCTCATGCTCACTCTTACTCTTGCACACATGCTTTCACACACACACACACACACACACACACATGCTCGCTTACACACGCATGTACTTACATACAGACATGGGCGCTCACACTCTCACTCATTTTCACTCTCGTTCTCACATGCTAATACACATTCTCACTTGCTCGGTTCTCTCACACACATGTTTGCTCAAACACAGGCTCTCTCACAAACATATACATGCTCATGCTCACTTTTTCATACATGCTCACACTCTTCATCTGATTTCTGAAACCCCCCCCCCCACCCGACCTCACTCCCAGGGCCGGAGGAAACACTAGGCGCCGCAGCAGGCAGCAGAATTTTGAAAGGGCAAAAAGTGCCCTTTCAAAATTCTGCCAGCCCCCGACTCGCACTGTCTCCCCCCCAGTGCCACCCTCCCGACGCCCCCCCTGGTGGTCCAGCGGAGGGCCCGGGAGCAGCAGATCGCTCCCGGGGCATCTGCCGCTTCTGGTGTGGCCTGCAAGGGAAAGGAGTAGGAGAACTGCTGGAGAGGGTAAGTAAAGGTGGCTTTTTAAGTTCATTTTTCTTGACTAACTACCATTTTAATTATTGGGTAGTATGTGATGTGTCCGCTGTTTGAAATATTTTATTGGTGTTTGGTAAAGCTTTCAAAATTTGCATGAGTCTTTAATTATTGGATATTCTATTCATCAGCTGTTTTGAAATTATTTTATTTGTATGATTTTATAATTATGATTAATGATTTATATATCTTGATTTTATTGATTTGTTTCACGAGGAATGATGAAATTTTTGTTATTCCATTGTTACACTGTATAGAGTCTGGTGTGATGCGTTTTACAGTTCAGTTTTTGTCTGCACATTTCTATTTATACTTTATGTGGCTTTATTCTGTATTTGATGAGGGTCTGTCTCTGCTCTGTGTGTGTGACCATGATGAGAGATTCTGCTTGCATATAGTGTCTGCATAGGGATCTATAGCAATCGGGTTTGTTTTGTTTCCTCAGTAGGTGGTGTATTGGTATTCTAGGACCCAGTGTAATATTTACCCTAGCTTTTTCACAGGTAGAGTTATTGTTGTTTGAATCCTTGATGTTATTACTGTTACGTTATGATGGGATTGCAGTATAGATTTTGAGGGTCTTTTTTGCGGGGTTTTGTGTTGGCTCACAATGTGCCTGGCAGTGGAAGGTGTTTGTGCTGCTGTTACTGTGAGGTGGCACCAGCATTTGAAAATATCTTTTAGTATGATGAGCTGTAAGGGAAACATCCAAGCTCCATTGTTTGGGGGAATTTCAGTGGATGCACAGAGTTACAGCACTGGAGGTGCAGGATTTATATTGACATTCTGTCCCTTCCTATATATTCCAGACTTCACTCTCATAGCCATATAGAATTAGTTGAATGAGGCTATCAAATAATTTTATAGTGTGAAATTGGTCAGCTTTTTTAAATTACGCAGAAGACCCTTTGGACTTTTTTATTAACACTTTTTTTTTTTTATAACCAATTTTAAAGCAGGCCCTGCCCACCCCATTACCCACTTATAACAGCAGCTGACGGGACTTCTCTTTCTTCTGCTATTTCTGGTGGTGGCGATTGCCCCCTTCTTCCTGCTTGCTTGGGCCTGCCTGACAAGCTCTTCCTTTTCCGGGCCCCTCACAGACCACTTCTGCTGCAGCACCTGGAGTTATATGGTGTTTGGCTGGAGACCTGTCAGTTGCTATCTTATTTCAGAATCTCGGGGATGAGCCTGTACCTTTCCCAGGTATGCAGATGACCCTATTGATGCTGCCATTGCTGCTCTGCCCCCGTAACTGTGGTGCTCTAGGCCAGGGGTGCTCCTCGCCCTCCCCCCCCCCCATCCCCCAAGCCACTCAGATTTTCAGGATATCCCCTGGCCTAGAGCACTCATTTTATGCTTCTACCGTCCCTGGCTATCATCGAGCAGCTCTTCTCCTGCCTTCTCATTAGAAGCTGCCATGGTTGCACACAGAACGGAGCTGGCTGAATTTAAGAGCTTTGATGATAAACAGGCCGAAGCAATATCGGCGCACTTTAAACAGGCACTCATGACTGAGCGCCCGCTCCCTTAACACACGCCGATCCCCTTCTCCCGGATGCCTGATATAATATTTAAATCGGGTGCCAAGGTAAAAAGGAGGTGCTAGGGGAAACTGTGTGCCCCTAGCGCCTCCTCGTCAGCAGATCTGAGAACAAAAGAAATTGCCATGCTGGGTCAGACCAAGGGTCCATCAAGCCCAGCATCCTGTTTCCAACAGAGGCCAAAACCAGGCCACAAGAACCTGGCAATTACCCAAACACTAAGAAGATCCCATGCTACTGATGCAATTAATAGCAGTGGCTATTCCCTAAGTAAAATTGATTAATAGCCATTCATGGACTTCTCCTCCAAGAACTTATCCAAACCTTTTTTGAACCCAGCTACACTAACTGCAGTAACCACATCCTCTGGCAACAAATTCTAGAGCTTTATTGTGCGTTGAGTAAAAAATAATTTTCTCCGATTAGTCTTAAATGTGCTACTTGCTAGCTTCATGGAATGCCCCCTAGTTCTTCTATTATTCGAAAGTGTAAATAACCGAGTCACATCTACTCATTCAAGACCTCTCATGATCTTAAAGACCTCTATCATATCCCCCCTCAGCCATCTCTTCTCCAAGCTGAACAGCCCTAACCTCTTCAGCCTTTCCTCATAGGGAAGCTGTTCCATCCCCTTTATCATTTTGGTTGCCCTTCTCTGTACCTTCTCCATCGCAATTATATCTTTTTTGAGATGTGGCGACCAGAATTGTACACAGTATTCAAGGTGCGGTCTCACCATGGAGCGATACAGAGGCATTATGACATTTTCCGTTTTATTAACCATTCCCTTCCTAATAATTCCTAACATTCTATTTGCTTTTTTGACTGCTGCAGCACACTGAGCCGACAATTTTAAAGTATTATCCACTATGATGCCTAGATCTTTTTCCTGGGTGGTAGCTCCTAATATGGAACCTAACATTGTGTAACTACAGCAAGGGTTATTTTTCCCGATATGCAACCCCTTGCACTTGTCCACATTAAATTTCATCTGCCATTTGGATGTCCAATCTTCCAGTCTTGCAAGGTCCTCCTGTAATGTATCACAGTCTGCTTGTGATTTAACTACTCTGAATAATTTTGTGTCATCTGCAAATCTGATAACGTCACTCGTCGTATTCCTTTCCAAATCATTTATATATATACTAGCCGTTAAGCCCGTAACAATGGGCTCGGTCCGTTTCCTTCCCACTCCCTCCCCTCATTCTCCCTCCTCCTTCACTCTCTCACCCCCACCCCCTCCCTCCCTCCCTCACCTCCCTTCCCCTCTCTCTCACCTCCCTCTCTCTCACACCTCCCTCCCCCTCTCTCGCCTCCCTCTCTCTCACCTTCCCTCTCTCTCACCTCCCTCTGTCACCTCCCTCTCTCTCACCTTCCCTCTCACCACCTTCTCCTCCCGCTCCTGCCGGCAGATCTCGGGGGGGGGGGGGGGTCACTCCCGCGCGCGCGGCGCTGCTTCTCCTGCCGCTCCTGCCGGCAGATCTCGGGGGGGGGGGGTGTCACTCGCGCGCGGCGCTGCTTCTCCTGCCGCTCCTGCCGGCAGATCTCGGGGGGGGGGGGGGGGTGTCACTCGCGCGCGGCGGCGCTGCTTCTCCTGCCGGCAGATCTCGGAGGGGGGTGTCACTCGCGCGCGGCGCCTCTGCTCCTCCTCCCGCTCCTGCGGCCCCACCGCCATGTTTTTTGTTTCGGGCACGCACGGCTCTGACCAACGTGCTGGCCCGCACATGCGCGGTAGAGCTGCTCTCTACTGCGCATTTGCGGGCCGTCGGTCAGAGCCCATTTATAAGGTAGATTGAAAAGCACCGGTCCAAGTACAGATCCCTGAGGCACTCCACTGTTTACCCTTTTCCACTGAGAAAATTGACCATTTAATCCTACTCTCTGTTTCCTGTCTTTTTACCAGCTTGTAATCCACGAAAGGACATCGCCTCCTATCCTATGACTTTTTAGTTTTCGTAGAAGCCTCTCATGAGGGACTTTGTCAAACGCCTTCTGAAAATCCAAATACACTACATCTACCGGTTCACCTTTATCCACATGTTTATTAACCCCTTCAAAAAAATGAAGCAGGGAGTGGTGGGGATTGCAAAGCTCAGCGGTTTTGCGGATGGGGCACACCAGATAGACCCCATGGTCTTTTTCTGCTGTCACGTTTCTATGAATACAAATTACATTTTGAGTCA
The DNA here is from genome assembly GCF_901001135.1 of Rhinatrema bivittatum. Classification (NCBI taxonomy): domain Eukaryota; kingdom Metazoa; phylum Chordata; class Amphibia; order Gymnophiona; family Rhinatrematidae; genus Rhinatrema; species Rhinatrema bivittatum. Next base: position 198,813,396 of record NC_042622.1, on the reverse strand, counting down.
AAGAGAGCTGCTGAATTTGGACCTATGGGATTTGCTGGCTTTCTAAAGACAAAAATGACCTGGGCCTGTGAGCAAGGGGGAAGGAGAGGCAGGGTAATGGAATTGCTTAAAAGAGAGAAATGACAGATTTCTGTCAGTTCCTGCTGTGATTTATTGATTAGCAAAGCCTGGCTCCCCGGATAGACTGATGCGAATTACAGCGATTTGTAAATGTAATATTCTACTTTTAGCGACGTGATTGCCACATTATCATTATCAGGCCAATACAGAACGCACCTTTAGCCCCCGTTTGGACGTGCGTTTTTGACAAGCTATTATTACCCCTTATACAGTAATAGCGCGTGGAAAACGCATGGCCAACCTCCCCCCCAAAACTAATAGCGCCATTTTGAATATTGGCAGCAGATCGCCTTTGCCCTCACTATGTCACAGGTACCGTCGGCCCCTGTGACATAGTGAGGGCAAAGGCGATCGGCGCCATTTTGAGTATTGGCATCGGACTGCCGGCGTGCAGGAGGTCGCTCCCGGACCCCCGCTGGACTTTTGCCAAGTCTTGTGGGGGTCAGAAGGCTCCCCCAAGCTGGCCAAAAGTCCCTGGGGGTCCAACGGGGGTCCCGGAGCGACCTCCTGCACTCCGGCTGTCCGATGCCAGTACTCAAAATGGCGCCGATAGTCTTTGCCCATATTATGTCACAGGGGCTACCGGTGCCATTGGTCAGCCCCTGTCACATGGTAGGAGCACAAGATGGCGCCGATGGCCATGTGACAGGGGCTGACCAATGGCACCGGTAGCCCCTGTGACAAAGGCTATCGGCCCGTGATGAAACCGGCACCGAGGGTGTGAGTGCAGGGGATGGCTCCCGGACCCCCCGCTGGACCACCAGGGAGTTTTGGTAAGTCTTGGGGGGGTTCAGGAGGGTGGGGGGTTTGTTTAAATTTTTATTTAGGTGGCCGTATAATTTGGCGAATATTCGTGTATTCGTGGGGAATCACTATACGTTTCGCTTCCCCACGAATACTATGAATAGTGCAGTATACGTTGCGGATCGCCAATACGGCGAAAACGAATGCACACCCCTACTATTAGGTATTCACCTATAATACAGAAAGCAAAATGTGCGGCCAAGCCAAGCCGCCAGACGGCATCGGGCGATATTAAGTCGGAGGCCACAAAAATAAAAAAAAATAAAAATCTTTAAAAAAAAAAAATCTGCCCATGGCACGCGGGTTGGAAAACGGACCCTCAATTTTGCCAGCATCCATTTTCCGAACCCATGGCTGTCAGCGGGTTCGACAACCGACGCCGGTAAAATTAAGCATCCGCTGTCAGACCAGCTGACAGCCGCCGCTTCCGCCAATAAGGAGGTGCTAGGGTCACGCTAGTGTCCCTAGGGTCTCTTTATTAGCGCCGGCACTAATTTAAATACTGAATCGCACGCCCAGGAGAGGGGCCTGGGCGAGTGTTGGGAGAGCGGGTGCTCGCCTGCGCACTTTACTCTATGGGCCTGATGTAATCTCTTCCCGGCGCAGCCCCACTCCCAGGGCTGAGTTCCCGCCACTGCCTGCACCGCGCAGAAGTCACGGCACCCAGATGGGACGAGGAAAGGGAAAGAAATTCACGGGTTCTTCGTGTGTCGATTCCCTACAACAGAGAAGACACCAAGCAGCTGAGTTCTGGTCTGTTCACTCCATACCGATTATAACCGTTTCAGCAGTGGAGCAGCAGTTTAAATCATGTCTGCCGTCTTCGTCAGTTTTACACTGGTCAAAATCACATGGGATGTTTCTATCAATGTCTGAGCCTGGGCATTTATCTGGTTTTACTGTGAAAGAAATCTGGAAAAAAAAAAAAAGAGTGTCATTACACCAACTTCCTCACAGGTCAATACAGTAAAGTGCGGCCGCGGTTATCCTGCTTCTAACCCGCTTTCTACTCACAATTTGGCCGCATTAGTGCAACCCGCAATTCACTATCCCCTTTAACCCATTCTTGCCGCCTCTTTAATTCAACCAGTAACCCCTTCCGCCCGCGGCATGTATATGAGATGTAAACGATCGGATTAGCTATTCCCTCCCATACAGCAACGCGCGCCCCGATTATCACTTTTCGAACCTGCAGTTTTGCCGCGCGTTTAACCTGCTAACTTACCGCCTACCCTTACCCCTGCGTTAGAGGCAGGGGTAAGGGTAGGCGGCAAACTTTCCCCCAGCCCCCGCTCACCTGCCCTGGCCGCGTCCATGGGTGCCGGTCTCCGGGGCAGCCCCAGTCCTCTCCCCTCCTCCCGAAGCAACAAAAGCGGAAAAAGCGGAAAAGGGGAAAAGCGACTCGACATGTAAAGTGTAACTTACTTTTCTTGCAGCCCTCCTCCGGAGAAGGACCGCGGCTCCCCTGCCTCCCGGGGGCAGCCGGCGGCGAAAGTGGCCCCCGCCGGCGAAGATGGATGCCTGCACGGGCCCTCTGCCACGATCGCTCCCGGGCGAATTCTTTACTAAAGCGCGGCCTCTCCTCCGAAGCTTCTTCGCTCTTCCGCTGTGACGTCAATTTGGGCGCTCAAGCCAGCAAAGCGCACGAACGTACGCCGTGACGTCACGCACGCATGTCCGTTCGTGCGCTTTGCTGGCTTGAGCGCCCAAATTGACGTCACAGCGGAAGAGCGAAGAAGCTTCGGAGGAGAGGCCGCGCTTTAGTAAAGAATTCGCCCGGGAGCGATCGTGGCAGAGGGCCCGTGCAGGCATCCATCTTCGCCGGCGGGGGCCACTTTCGCCACCGGCTGCCCCCGGGAGGCAGGGGAGCTGCGGTCCGTCTCCGGAGGAGGGCTGCAAGAAAAGTAAGTTACACTTTACATGTCGAGTCGCGAGGGCATTTCAAATGACATTTGAAATGACAGGTACCAGCGCACCCAGGATACTGTATAGGCGCTGTATATAAGCGCCTATACAGTAAAATGGATTGCGCTTCATGGACGCGCGTTGGACGCGGCTTGCATTTGCATGCGATTTTAATACAGTATTGAGCGGTAGGTGAGCCGGACTGTGTGTGCGGCAAACGCGGGTGCGCCCGGCACTAACGCAGCTCTTCCTACCGCTCCATACTGTATCGGCCTGTCAGATTGCAATCTGCTGTAACAGTTAGGGTATGTGCTGTTATTTTAAATGAAACAAGAAGTCTCATCAAAATAACCTTTTTTGTTTTGTTTCAAAGCATTTTGAAGAGAAAATGAAGGAAAAGCAACCTTTTGTTGGTGTTTCATTTTGTTTTCCAAATAGAAGCAGCAAGCCCTGGATCCAGCCCCTCCCCCAGCTTACCAGCCTGCCTGGGGTCCAAAAGGGTGCAGGAGCCATCCCTAGTCACGCCTAGCCAGTGTTTGTTTTTTTTTATTGTTCCTTTCTCTGCCTGCCTAAAGTGAATTAATTACATTTTAAAGGAGATAGCCTCTACCCACTTTGTGGATTATAGAGGAATGCTAATGGGAAATGTTTCTCTTGAAGACAACAAAAATCAATCTCAT